>NC_067160.1:33282993-33605493 GCF_903995435.1 Acomys russatus
CACACACACACATACACACACACACAACACACACACACACACACACACACACACACTAAAAGTTTTGTAAAACTCCCTGGAACACTCTGTATGTAATTGTTAGATGGACATTATTACTTTTTTTCGATAATTTGGGAGCGCACTGAAAACCCGGTTTTCAGCCTGTAGTGTCAAGGGAGGGAAGGACCCTTTAAGAAATGGAGTCTTGCCAGATGTAGTGGCGTTAGCCTTTCATCCTAGCACTCGGGAGGCAGAAGACAGGTGGATTGCTGTCAGCTCAAGGCCTGCTGGTCTGCAAAGTGACTCCAGGACAGCCAAGGCTACACAGAGAAACCCTGTCTCAAAAAACCAAACCAAACAACCAAACAAAAATGGGGTCTTGCTTTAGGAAGTTGAGTCACTGGGGCTATACTTTGGACGATGACACTGGGACCCAGGACTCTTCCTTTCTCTGTGAGTATCGGCTATGAGTGGTCACTTTGCTGCATGTTCTCCATCATGACGTGGAAGCCAGAAAACAATGTGCCCAAGCACCCACGGAGGAAGCCCCAGAACTGCAAGGCAACGCCAATCTTCCATCCCTCTTGAAGTTGGTTTTGTTGGAGCAATATAAAATACAAAGCCAACGCATTCCTGTTTGCAGACACTGAAAAGCTGCCTTTCAGAAAGGTGCAGGAAAACATGAGCCCTGCAAGCTTTGCTGAGCAGCTATTATGTGCCAAATCCACTATGTATGTCCAAGCTCACAAAGCCATCGAGGCCAAAGCAAAGACTCACCTCAGTTCTCTTGGCATTTTAAGGTGGTTCAGTTTCTGTCATAAACTAACTTCCTGGGCGTGTTTGGTCATTCACCTGAGAAAACTCCGAGCACTGGCACCAGAATCCAAGCTCTTATTCTTCCGAAAGCCAAAAAACAATACAGGTCAAATGTCCTCAAAGGCAATATTGTTTCCATTTCAATTTATAAAGCCACCAAGAGATAAAATCTGAAAGGCTGCTTTCGTGTTTTATTTTCTTTGGGGATGAAGCTTGTTTTTATTTATAATTTCCCTGCAGGAGGTTAAACCCCAAGGGGGATAAATTAACACTGGTTTTTTATATCAAACATCATCAAACTGCCTCATGCAGCTATCATGTTATTAAAATGAGCCCTGTGTGTGAGATCACTCTATTTTGTTACACTGCACACTAGGGCAAGCTGCTCAGAATCAATGGAAATGAATAATTAATTAAAGAGAAAAGAATATTCCTTTTAAGTTCCAAGATACGTTAGCCTTGTTCTTTTTCCCTTGGCCTCTCCCTACTTCCTCTTTCCACTCTTCTGTCATTGTGAACCATTCAACTCTAGAGTTTATTCCTTCCCTTTTGGCTCAGAGTAGCCATAATGTCGACCCAAGTCAGGCAAGGAGCCAGTGCTCTCTGAAGGAGAGGCCACAGGAAATCAGGGCCTTCGCTGTTCTTTCCTCAGGAAAAGGGCATCAATGGGGTCCTAGAAAGAACCCCCACTTCCCAGTGATGGATCCAACACCACCCAGGCTGGCCAACAGGAAGAAAGCCCTGGGCTTCCTGGCCAAGGTAAGGCAAGTGGCAAACAGACTCATCCCGACAAAGGGCCATTTCTTCAGATGCTTTGCTTCAGTGATGCTCAACCTGGTGAATCCCTGGGCAGTTCAAACCCAGCACATTCACACTATCCAAACCCCAGCACCATTCACACTATCCAAACCCCAGCATCATTCACACTATCCAAACCCCAGCACCATTCACACTATCCAAACCCCAGCACCATTCACACTATCCAAACCCCAGCACCATTCACACTATCCAAACCCCAGCACCATTCACACTATCCAAACCCCAGCACCATTCACACTATCCGAACCCCAGCACCATTCACACTATCCAAACCCCAGCACCATTCACACTATCCAAACCCCAGCACCATTCACACTATCCAAACCCCAGCACCATTCACACTATCCAAACCCCAGCACCATTCACACTATCCGAACCCCAGCACCATCACACTATCCGAACCCCAGCACCATTCACACTATCCGAACCCCAGCACCATTCACACTATCCGAACCCCAGCACCATTCACACTATCCGAACCCCAGCACCATTCACACTATCCGAACCCCAGCACCATTCACACTATCCGAACCCCAGCACCATTCACACTATCCGAACCCCAGCACCATTCACACTATCCGAACCCCAGCACCATTCACACTATCCGAACCCCAGCACCATTCACACTATCCAAACCCCAGCACCATTCACACTATCCAAACCCCAGCACCATTCACACTATCCAAACCCCAGCACCATTCACACTATCCAAACCCCAGCACCATTCACACTATCCACACCCAGCGCCATCCACACTATCCGGGAAGCTTAGACACAAAGATGCTTCAGCCCAAGCATACGGACCCAGATAGATTTGTAGCAGGGGTCCCTGGTTTTCTGGATACTGAACTCTGATAAGAGGTGGTCTACAGATGTCTTCTTGCAAACAAATAACATTCTTTTTCTTATTTGAAATTATGACATTCCAGGCATGGTGGCACATGCAGGTAATCCCAGTTACTCAGGAGGCAGAGGCAGGTGGATTACTGAGTCCCAAGACAGCCTGGTCTACAGAATGAGTCCAGGACAGCTTTAAGGGTATGCAGAGAAACCCTGTCTCAAAAAACAAAACAAAACAAACAAAAACAAACAAACAAAAAACCCCAAAACAACAACAACAAAACCAAAAACAACAACAACAACAAAACAAAAAAGAAAGAAAAGAAACAATGACATACAGTTTACTGTAAGCACAGGTAAATATACTAAAATATGAGTTACTAAAAACCATACCAGAAAACAAATTCAACTTAGATTAAAAAAAGTTGAGCTAGTTTTCTGTTTTGTTTTTAACAGTCTGAATTGATTAGTGACTTTCTTTGTTGAAACCATTTGATATCTCTTGCAAGTTCTGTTCAAGACAGGAAAACAAAATTCAGGAAAATAATTAGAAATAATTACTCTAACACCAACTCAAATATGGTCTCTTGGCAATTTTTGGAATGCCTCACGCAGGCCCCTAGGCATAGAGAAGTGACAAAGGCAACTGAAGATTGTCCAACAGAACAAGTCCCTGTAACGTTTCTTTATTTATTTAGGCTTATAAAAAACAAAAACAAAAACAAAAAACTAAGCCCATTGAGAAGCTGCAATAATGGCTTTGAATGCTTATTTGATGATTTTCCATTTGTGAGTTTTGGTAGTGAAAAAAAACAGGAAACTTAATACTTTGTATTCTTCCACTGTTTCTTGGAGACAGTGTGTCGCTTAGCCCCAGCTAGGCGGGAACTTGCTGTGCAGTAGAGGATGACCTCAGACCTCATATCCTCTTCCTCCATCTACTGTCTGAGTGCTAGACTATATATGTGCATCAAACCCAGGGCATTGGGCAAGCTAGCAGAGAGTAGGACAACCTCAGCAACATTCTTAGGTTTTGTTTTATATTTTTCTTTTTCTTCCAGATTTGGGATCAGACTTCACATGCAGGAGGAAAGTGCTCCACAGCTGAGCTGAGCTTCGGGCCTAAAGTGATTTAAAACATGAGACTTAATACCTGATTTCACATGGGGCTTAGAGCCTGATATCACATGGGGCTTAGTACCTGATATCATGTGAGATTCAGTACCTGATATCACACTGGGCTTAGTACCTGATGTCACATGAAACTCAGTACCTGATATCACATGGGGCTTAGTACCTGATGTCACATGGGGCTTAGTACCCTGATGTCACATGGGGCTTAGTACCTGATGTCACATGGGGCTTAGTGTCTGATATCATACGAGATTGGATATTAGGTGCTGTTTATTTTGAATCTCAAGTTTGTGAGCCTTGGTTTTTCCTTTTTACGATCAACACTGTCCGTATACTTTAACGTATACTTCACTGTCCATATACTTTAATAACACAGAGTTTTCTGACTGATTATGAGTATATATTCATGACCCAGGAAAAATTTAATAAGATGAAACCTGTCATTCCTTGAGTTAATTATTATTTCACTAGGACTTATTTATTTCTACATATTGATTTATTTTATGGTGGTGTTGCTATTTTATATTTGCTTGCATGAATTACTCACAGATGTCAACATAAAACCTTCACAAGGCATTGTAACATGAGGCCCAGAGCAGTCGGCTGGTGCTGTGGTATCCAGCTAGTAGACAGAAATGAATCCCACACAGCAGGTGCTAGTGTAGTAGATGCAGCCACTGTGCCAGGAACTGTAGCTAATGCAAACAGAACAACCCCCCACATTTCCATGACGGTATTCCTCTAGGTACGGGAGACCAAACAAAAGAAATATACTGGGAACATTGAGAGACAGTAGAAGAAGCCAGGTGTGATGATGGATGCCAATAATCCCAGCACCTGGGTGGTGGAAGTGGGAAGATCAGGAGTTTAAAGCCAGCCTTGACTATAATGTGAGTCTCAAGCCATTCCTACCTATGTAACAGTTCATCTAAAAAACAAAACAAAACAAATAAAAAAACAACCAAAAACCCACTACCACCACCACCACCACCACCAAAACCAAAACAAGGGGCCTGGTAGTTAAGAGCACTTGCTGCTTTTAGAGAAGGCCTTGGTTAGATTCCCATTATCCATATGGCTGTTCATAACCATCGGTAAGTCCAGTTCCAGCGGCTGTAATTCTTTCTTCTGGTGCCCCAGGCCCCAGGCATGCACTCAGTACACGTGAATGCATGCAGGCAAAACACACACACACACACACACACACACACACACACACACACACACACACACACACACACACACACACAGTAAGAACAAGGCCAGGTGTGGTGGTGCACAGATTTAGTCCTGGCAATAGCGAGGCAGAGGCAGGTGGCTTTCTGTGAGTTCCAAGCCAGCCCTGCTCTCCTTTTGGCTTTCTTGACCAGCCAAGGCTATACAGTGAGACCCCATCCGAAAGAGGGTAGAGGAAAACTACGAAAGGTAGTGTGATGTTAATGGCTTCTGGGGAAGGGAGAGTTGGTTTTCTTTGAGGATGTGGCCCCAGATAGTGTGTGGTCCCATTCCATAAGTAAGTGGGCAGCACAAATTTGGACGAGTGGGCTATTAAAAAAAAAAAAAAAAAAAAAAAAAAGGAGAGAGAACACGAAGATGGGAAGGTGGGTGTAGAGGAGTTAGATGAAGGAGACGGAAGGGACTATGACCAATACATTCCCAAAAACGTAATAAAAACGTTATCTTTAGGAAAGAATGACCTGGCAATGGCTGTCAGTCATCAAGGCTTGCCATGGACAGGGTGCTGTGCTGAGTCCTTTGCCACAGGCTTCATTTTATCCCTGAGCTCCATTTTACAGATGAGAACATTGAGGCAGGGAAACTTGGGCCGTTAAACTTGATATTTAAACCTATGCCTCCTGACAGCGAATCTATGCGTTTATCTCCGTTGTTCTGCCTGCCTGATAGAACAAAGCATTTCCTTACCATTTACACATTGTAATAGCTAGCGGCTTGAGAACTAGAGCAATGTTACAACTTCACTTTGCATCCCTTAGGGTCTTGCTCAGGGCTGGGCTTCAGTGCCCACCATCCCCAAGGATGAAGGGGAAACTGGATCACCATGTGACCTTCCGAAAACCCATGCCCTTGGCTATGCTAGATCTTTTCTGAAAGGAAGGGCATTAAATGATGGGCATCAGGTTACCGTCTCATGGTTTGTACTCCCTTCGAATTTTATGGCTTTCTGAGATGTGCCATGTTCTTCAGAACACCACTCATTGGTTGCTCTCATAAACTACAGAAATTTATTCTTCATCGTTTTGGAGGCTGGGAGTTGAAAATCAAAGCACCAGGAGATTCAGTGAAGGTGGGTGGGTAAACGCTTTTCCTAGCTCACAGGTATTGCCTTATATGGTGAAGGGGGCCAAGAGTCTTTGGGGCCTGTTTTATAAGGGTGTTAATCTTATTTATATGGGCTTTCTTGACTTACTCCTGTACCACAGCCTACAACCCTAATACTACCATCTTGGGGGTGTGTGTAAAATTTCAACACAGGAATCTTGGGTTCTATAAACATTCACTCCATTGTACATGCTTTTGGGATTTTTGTCAGTCTTCCAACTCTGCTTTAAGAACCAATATGGTCTTTACCTCTTCCATGAGGAAAACTCCTGGACCTCCTCTCTGCTTTGTCTTCTACTCTTCCTTGCCTATCTTCTCTGCGTAGCACAAATTACACTTTCTGGAAACCCCCTGTCCCCTGGTTATAGACTGTATGGGGAGAGTTCATTCCATTTGCTGAGGGAGACAAAGGTATCCCAGAATATACAGCTATGCCTGTGAGATTCTTCTGTGACACCCAAGCTACAGAAGTTGTATTCAGTGAGTGCCTGACAGACACTGACAGATAATTAAACATTAGCTGGTGGAATGTGATAAGATTACTTAATCACTCTATTAGAAATTCTCCCAGGTTTTGAGGCTAGGGATGTAGTTCAGTGGCAGAGAATTTGTTTGGTACATATAAGACCCTGGGTTTGATCTCTAGCACTGGAAAAAAAAAAAAAAAAACAAACCCAACAAGTATCTAAGATTATAATACCCGGTCTTCTTGGGGGAAAAAAAAAAAAGACTGGCTATAGTATTCTGCCAAATTCCAGGTTGAGTAAAGTAAAATTATTACTATAATTAGTCAGTGTATCCTTGTATTAGTCACTGTATCCCTGGCTGGCCTAAAATTTGCTATATAGACCAGGTTGGCCTTGAACTCACAGAGATCTGCTGGCTTCTGTTTCCTGGGATTAAAGTGTGCACCACCATGTCCAGCCTAAAGTTAAAAATTGTAATGCATGCTTAGTTTTTCCCTGCAGTGCCCCTCAGACTCTCAGTGTGCCTGTGAACATTATGACTCTCTGAAAGCAAGTTCAACATGTAGCATGTTCTAATCATATCTAAGCAGAGGCTTCTTTTAAACGGAGCATGCAATTTGGTTCTGTGGTTGAGAGAGGACTATGCTATTAGAGGGTCTATATGTGGATCACCCCTTTATGCTTTGCTTTCTTCATCTGCACAATGGAGAGAAGACTTCAGTCTCACATAGTTATTGGCAAAATAAAAAGATCCATGAAGTTCCCAGGAATCCTTATAATATCTTAGCAATTACAGTAACTAATATCATTACCTACAAGGGCCAAGTATCTACCTTTATGGGCCATGCTTTGCAGAGTGCCTGCCTAAAAGTCAAGTTGAATTCAAACCATCGGCATGATTTCTTTTGCTTTAGAATGATAGGGTTGCAGCTAGGCCTGGTGGGGGCACTTGTAATCCCAGCACTAGAGATGCCTAGGCAGGAAGGTTGTGAGTTCTAGACCGGCTTAAACAAAACAAAATAGAAAACAGAATATATGCGTCACAAAAGCAGTTGGGAGGAGGGAGGAAAGAGATCAGCAAGAAGGGGAAGGGGGATGGGACAGGGGGGGAAAGAAGGAAAATAAGAACAAAGCATATGTATATATTTACTTTATGTGTAGATATGAGAATGCCACAGTGAAACCCAGTTCTTTGTACGTTACTAAAAATCAATAACAAGAAAACAAAACGGTGACAGAGGATGTTCGGAGGCCAGAGAGATCCCTGAGCAGGTGAAAGCGTTTGTCCGGCAAGCCTGATGACTTAGTGCCCACATTCCCAGAGCCCACATTAAAAAGCCAGATGCAGTCACCCACTCACGTCTGGACTTCCGGCACTCCCACTTTGCGATGGCACCGCCCCTTTCCCCAACAATGGCAATAGCAGAGGACGCTGGTGTGGCAAAGCTGCCTCTCTTCCCCATCACTCTCAAATCTGTATTAGAACAGCTATTTGTAGCCATGCTTGTGTCTCCTTCCAAAAACTAAGATAAAAGTTAGACAAGAAGAAATTTATATTGAACAAATAACCCATGATTGTCAAAAGACAACCAAGTTGACTTTTTATTTGTGATTCTAGAATCAGATTCTGACGAGTTGTGCAGATACTTGATTTATAGATCAAAAATATGAGATGCCTGAAGAATGTAACTTCCTCCCTAAAACAAATAGGTTGTTAGAAAAAACACATTTTTTGATTTATTTTTATTTACTATGGAGGAGTGTTTTGCCTGCTGTGTTACTACTTGTCTGCCCACTGAGGCCAGAAGAGGGCGTTGTCTTCGGGAGCGAGAGTGACAGCAGGTTGTGTGGGGCTGGGAACCGAATGGGAGTTTTTTTTGCAAGGGAAACAAGTGCTCACTGAGCCATCTCTCCAGCTCCCAAATGGCTGGTTTAAAGTTCTTGTGTTGTAAATGCTAAGGCTATTATTCTGCCCTGTAAGACTGGCTTGCTTGGGGATGCGGCCTATAATCTCTCATCTGATTTCTTGGAAGAGTAACTTTCAACATGAGCGATTTCCTTTTTGCTTTGGCCTGCTGGCCGAACACAGTTCAAACTAGTGGCCTCTTATGAGTTTTTTATTACATAATCATGCTCCTGCTAAAATGCAGAAGAAAACCTAAGTAATACATAGACCGTTTGACCTGGTAAAATTCAGAAGAAAACCTAAGTAATGGATCGTTTGTCTTTTCCACTTGGCTGACAATACAAAAGAAACACTTTAAAAAATTGTTATATGTCATTTATTGAGATAGCGACAAAAGAAACCCATAACTTTCTGTATTTATTTATTTTTGTCTTTCTATGTAGCCCCGGTGTTACCGCTGTAAACTGGATCCCATCGCTGTTCTTGACAGAAAGAATTTTGCTTCTGTTAATGTGTCATTTTGGACCGAGCTATTGGTTACTATGCACAGATACAGGGCGTCACAACCTAGAAGGCTCTGCGATCTTTTCGCTGTCTTCCACAGCTCTGTGCCCACATGCCACTCAGCGGTGGAGTAGCTCTTGGTGTGGGATAAAGGAACACTATCGTTCTTGATAGAAGCCAGATTTTTTTTTTTTCCTGGCTAGGAAAAGCTCACATTCAGCGAAGAGTTTGTTTACAAAACCTTTACAACAAAGACAAAGATTAGAAGAAAACTTTCAAGAGTCATAAAAACCAAACCAGGAAGCAGCTTTCCCAGCTTCTTGGTCCGTCTTGTGCTGGTGTCAAACTTTATAGCAGTTTAGGAAATTACTGTGAGGGTTAGGATTTGGATAGAGCGTTCTGCCTTGACTTTAGTTTTTATGCAGGTTTTAACAGTGCGTTTCGCATAATGCACACATAAAAATAAGCTTTCCAAAGCATGTCTTGGATTCAGTGCCAACATAGCAATGGCGCCCGGGACGAAGTCCGCGGGACATGAAGCAGGAACATCCTGTTTTAAAAATAATCGAAAGCGAAAGTGTCGCCTGTGACAGAGCGCTGCTCCCCTCAGAGGCCAGGTTTGTGTTTTTGAGCTGGGGTTGAGTTTTAGGGCGCGGGCTTCCGGGAGCTGAGCGGCGGAGCAGGTGAGTGCTTGTCCCATCGGTCGGGTCTCCGGCGTCCCGGGTCCTGCCACCCTGCCGTCAGGGGTGCGCCAATCCTCCAACCGGCCCAGAGGGCGGAGGCTTCTAGTCCCGGGTCTCTAGTCTCAGGGTCCCCTTGCTGGCGCACTCCCTGGGGAGTCGCCTGCTCTGATTTTGCAGTGCTTCGCCTGCCCAGGAAAAGGAAACTGGGACCATCTCCAGAGTGTTAGTAAAATGGATTTCTCAGGACTATTCATTTCTCCTTGGCAGGCGCTGAGCTCTGCAGTCATGCCTCATTTTTTTTTTCAAAATAATTTTTGTTTTGTTTTGGAAGAAGATGTTGACAGGAGATTATATACAGTCAATAAAAGTTATAGGAGGACACTGGCTTGGCTAAGAGGACTCTTGTACCAGAGGCACCCGTGCTATCTTGTGTGCCCCTGAAGGAAACTTCTCATTGCCCTCTCCAACCAGGAAAGAGGGAAAGCCTTGAATTCCACTGGCCAAGAGAATGAAATTACCTCTGGTTTAATCCCGACAAAAAGCATGTAGATATTCAACAGTCAGTTACTGTGTTGCGGGTCTCCCTGGTTCTGTCCTGCAAAGAACGGAACTTTGAACCAATCCGTTTCCTTTCTACTTTTTTTTTTTTTTCACCTTTCTTCCCTGTCTTTTCTGCACAACAATGAAAATATTTGAGACAATCGACTTCTGTTTACATTGTGCCGGCCTTGAACTCTTGGTCTTCCAGTTACAGAACTGGGCCACCACAGCCAGATAGACCGCTTACTCAGATTCATTTAAATATTCCCTGATTATAAAGTTGTAAAGAAATACAGTGTGTGTGTGTGTGTGTGTGTGTGTGTGTGTGTGTGTGTGTGTGTGTCCCCATGCCTGAACACGCCATCTGTGGAGGCCAGAGGTGAAAGTCTGCTATTCTTTCTTGCTCTACCTTAATTTCTGTGTCAGGGTCTCTCAAGGATCATGGAGCTCACCCATTGGCCAGACTGGCTGAGAGGTGAGTTTAGGACAGCATCTCACCAGTGCTTACCCAGCAAGCGTTTTTTTTTACCCCTGAGCTGCCTCGACTTCCCTAGTTTACAGACCAGCAAGCAGCAATCCTGACTTCAGTCTTCTCGGCAGTATAGTCTAACATTTTCCCCACGTTCTTGGTTTTCTGCTTACTGTGCAATTACTTGAAAGGGAAGAATTACCACCATATATCCCACAGTGTGTGTGGGAAAATATTCAGATGATAAATATGATGAAGATGTCCTGGGGGGGGGGGGGAGTGCTATGCAATAGACCATTTATAGCCAGTGCTTTTAAGAATATTGGTGCTTTAATAACAATATTTAAAAATAACCATAATGTAATTTCTCTAAGAAATGTAATGAGGAAAATCCATATATATGTATTTACACACACACACACACACACACACACACACACACACACACACACACATGATTTCTGAGCAGAAAAAATACCCAGTATAATATGCACAATTCTAGGTTGCATAGGTTCCTTGGATGGCTGCAAGCAGGAGTGTCTGTGTGTCCAGTCTTCAAATCTTTATTGGTTAGTATAGAAAATGACACATATAATGAAAGTGCCCATAAGCAATAAAGAAGAATAACTCATGTCCTCTGGGGAGGTCAGAAAAGGCTTTAGGGACGTTTGGAAGTTTGCCAAGACCCCTGAAGAACTGGAGGGTGTCATTGGGTAGAGGTTGAGGCAGGGAAGGACCCTTCAAGAGATCTTTGAACTGACCTAAGGATCTGATTATGTAAGTCTGAGAGGTAAGTTGTGGGTAGACTATTACATCTTAGAGGCATATATATGTCAACATAATTTTAGACAACATATCTCAAGCTTATAGAAAAGTTGCAGATAATATAAAATGACCTTCTTTCTCTCTGGATTATTTGAGAGTAAAATTTCAACCTAATGACCTTCACTGTGGAATAATCTTAAGAAAAAAGGGGGGAGGGAGCGGGAGTTTCTGTTTGACCATGATGGTCTGAAAAATTAAGAAACTGTGATATTTGCTGCTTTTTTAGTGATTTTACCAACTGTCCCAATTTGAGCGTCATAGTTGTATTTCTGTAGGTGTGTTCCTTCAATCTGGAAATTTCCCTATCTTTCTTGAAAGAAAAAAAAAAAAAAAAAAAGGCAAATTGTAGAGTGGCCTGAGTCTGCCTTTGTCTGTTGCCTCCTCCTGCTTATGCTCAGAGTGTGAGTCTGCGGTCATGGCACCCAATCAGCCTGTTTCAGCCTATCTTAGGAGGTGCCACAGGATTTTGATTTAGCCTAACATTTATTTTGATGATCTCATTTGGTCACTTATGCCGGGTTTCTCCCCTGTGAAATTACTCTTCTTTAAGATTTATTTTGAGTGAGCTTTTGGTTCACATACAAAGAAATGGGTTTCACTATTGGCATTTTCTTACTTGCTCTCTCACTGCTTTGGCTGCCCACCTGTTTCTTCCCTGTTGATTCCCCCCTTCCCCAAACACTCTCCCTTTCTATTTCATAACGTATATAGTCTTGATATATACATATTCCCTTGTTCTCTTATACCCTCATCTGCCCTCCCTTTAGATCACTTTCTTCTCTCTCATAGTCTCATATCTATTAAAAAAAATCATCTCATGTGAATAAGTGTTTTGGTTGCATGTTTATCTGTGCACCACACACATGCCTGCTGGTGCCCTGGGTGTGTGATGTTTTCACCGTGCAGATGCTGGGAAGTGAACTTGGGTCCTCAGGAAGAGCAGCCTCTTACCCTCTGAGCCATCTGTTCAGTCCTGCTGAGTTTTCCATTTCTCTCTCTCTCTCTCTCTCTCTCTCTCTCTCTCTCTCTCTCTCTCTCCTCTTTTCCTCACACATACACACACAAATATTTTTGTTTTGTTCAATGTGTATTAAAAAGTTAAACTTGCCGGGCGGTGGTGGCACACGCCTTTAATCCCAGCACTTGGGAGGCAGAGGCAGGAGGATTGCTGTGAGCTGTGAGTTTGAGGCCAGCCTGGTCAACTAAGTGAGTTCAGGACAGCCAAGGCTACACAGAGAAACCTTGTCTTGAAAAAAAACCAAACCAAACCAAACAAAACAAAAAGTTAAACTTAACACCAAACAAAACAAAAAGTAATGATTTTGTCATGCTATTTTCATACGTATGTTATTATTCTTTATTCTTATCCCGTTTTTTTCTCTGTTCTCTCCCATGTCCCCTACCACCTTCAGGTGTTTGCTTCTTCCTGATATTGCCTTTCTCATCACATGTATTCCATCACACACACACACACACACACACACACACACACACACGCTCGAACACACAGTATGATCCTGCACCCAAGGGGACACATGTAGTATTTGTCTTTCTGGCTTATTTTATTTCACATACTGTTCTACCCATTTTCTTGTAAATGCCATAATTTTATTTGTATTTATCACTTAATACAGTTCCACTGTGTCTATACCACAGTTTCTTTATCCACTCATTTTTGATGGATGTCTAGTTTGGCCCCATACCTTGGCCTCTGTAGTCATGTAGCAGCATGTGGGTGCACAGGTATCTCTCTGTGATGTGTATCCTGGACAGGCATTTCTGGATCCCATGGCAGCTTTGTTTTTGACTTTTTTTTTCAGGAACACCCATATTGATTTGTTGCTAAAATGCCTGCGCAGGAGAGACAAAGGCAATTTCTACCTCTTCTAAGGTCCCAGCAACAAATCTAGCACCATTCTGCCCATGTTCACCCTGTAGAATCAATGAGTTCGTTGGCGGTCCTTACAGAGCACAGGGAGGTTGTGGATGCCTCCCTAAGAGGCCACTTCAGAACAGCCTTTAATGAGCAGCCTTGAGGGCTTCCCCATGTTTCGTAGAACGAACTGTCTCCTCCCTGAGGCTACACGCAGTTAAGTCAAAGTTATCTTGGTAGGGAATGACTGGACACTCAGGTGACGTTTTTGGTGGCCCCCACCCTCTGTGAGGAGTCTAAGAAGCCAGGATTCACAGCTGGGATGAGCTTTTGCTAGTGGGCACAGCAGGATTTCCAAAAGGACCACATAAGTTTCCAGTCTCATCCATAGCTCCTCTTCCCTCACATTGTTGGCGGTATGTATGTATGTTTTTTGAGATAGGGTTTCTCTGTGTAGCCTTGGCTGTCCTAGACTCACTTTGTAGACCAGGCTGGCCTCGAACTCATAGAGATCCACCTGCCTCGGCCCCACTGAGTACTGGGATTACAGGCATGAGCCACACCTGGCTCATTGTCTGCAAAGAAATGCCTACAATAAAGTTGTTAATTTCCTTGGTGGTAGCCATGGTAACTGGGGCGCGAAGCAATCCAGAGCACTTAAAGTTTGCATTTTTCTGATCTTTAAGGATATTGAACACCTTTAAGTTAGCTTTTGGCCACCTGTAGTTCTTCCTTCGAAAACAGCCTGTTCTATTCATTAGCCCATTCATTGGTTGGATGACTTGGGGTTTCAGTATTTTTGCAGCTCTTTTTGTATTCTAGTTGTTAATCTCCTGACTAAGGTGAAGTTGCCAAAGACACTTCTCTGTTAAGTTGTCTCTTCACACTGGCAATTGTTTCCTTTGGTGTCCAGAGGCATTTTATGTACATACAGTGCTCTGTCTGCATGTACACCTGCAGGCCAGAAGAGGGCATCAGATCACATTATGGATGGTTATGAGCCACCACTTGTCTGGGAGTTGAATTCAGGGCTTCTAGAAGCACAGTCAGTGCCCTTAACCTCTGAGCCACTCTCCAGGCCCGCCCCCGCCCCCTTTAATGTTCTTTTAAATATTCCTTTAAGCACTCCTTTGTGAGTGAATAAGCAAGCGGATGTTTAGAATTGCAAGAGAAACCAATTACACTGAAGTGTGGATGCCATAACACTTAAGCAACTTTTTAATTTATATTTTTATTACATGTTCGTGTGTGTGTGTGTGTGTGTGTGTGTGTGTGTGTGTGTGTGTGTGTGTGTGTGTGGTGCATGTGCAGGGACCACAGCATGTATACAGAGGTCAGAGAACGATGCATGTGTCAGACAGTTCTTTTTCCCACCTTGGGGGTTCCAGAGATGGACTTCAGGTTGTTGGGCTTGGTCCAAGTGTCCGTCCTCTAAGCCACCTCTCCAGCCTCAAACTGTTGATACACTGGCACGAGTCACTATATTGTGATATAGCATGGAATCTAGTAGAGAATTTGATAGATCCTATATGTGCCATGACACAGTCTACTAAAACACCTGTGCTGCCTACTGATGACTTGGTCACAGGTGGTGTAAGTTCTGTGGTAGCTAGTCTCTTTTCCTAATGAAGGAGAAGGCTAACTTTCAGCTGGAATTTATTAAAAGGCATGGACTTTTTTTTTTTTTTTCCTCATCCAGGTTTACTGACCCTGAGGGAGAGTTGGTAGAAAGCCAGGTGAAGCTGCCTATAGATAAAAAATGCTTCATAAGGCGATTTAAGTATTTAACCAAAAAGTCTGGAAGATCAAGATGGTAGTCTTTTAAACATGAAACATTATTATGATTGAAATGTGAACTTCAAAGACTGTTAACACCCACTGTTTTCTGTGTATCCTTGAGTTGAAGGCAAAGGTTGTGTTTTTTTTTTTTTTTTTTTTTTTTTTTTTTTTTTAATATAACATATATTAGTGTCAGGTTCAAAGGAAACTCCAGCTCCTCAAACTCCAAAAGGAAGGCCAGATATCCAGAAATGAGTGCAACCTGGATTATAGTTAGACTTCTGGCCCTTAGACAAAAGCCAGCATTCCGCAGCTAGTTCTGTCTGGCCAAAGCAGTTATTTATTTACCTTACCCCTGGCAAAAGGGAGACGGGGCTCTCCAGTTGGCATACACCTGTGGCTCCTATCAGCATACCAAGCTCCATGCAGACCTCCAGGCTTCCTCAGGCCCTACTCACAAACACCTGTTATATGTTTCATAGCTCCCACCCCAGTCTCCTGGCCCCTCCCTCCCTGAAGCTACTCGCCCTCTTTAGAACCCTTGCTCTTCTCACTAAGTTTTCTCATGCTCGTGCTCACTCCTGCCCACTCGTGCTACTCTCTCTAATGCTTTTTAACTTCTCTGTCCCCTGCCGTTCTCATAGACAGCCCTGGCCACGTCCAGTCTGCTGACCCTCTTCCGTCTACTCCTTTCTCTCTCTGCTTTGGACTCTTTGCAGTGGCTCCAGATATTTTCTCTCTCTGATTCACACGCACACACAAAACCCTCTTAATCATACAATGGAGTGGTCATGCCAGCAGCACTTTTACTGCACTTCCTCCTATATGATTACAGATGTGAAGGTCTTCACAGTACAGGTGACGGTAAGTCACATAGCAATCAAGACTTTGACGATGGGGGGAAAAAAAACCAAGAAAACCAAAACACAGAGCTAAGAAGACACCTTTCTTCCACAAAAGAGGAAAAACTGTTATTTTTTTTTTCTTGACTTTGTGTAGTATACCATTTAAAAAGCCCTCCACTTTTTATTAGATAATCATGGAAGCTGGTAAAGACAACGCAGAGCAAGCGGGTGAAGAGTACTCACCAGAGAAAGAAGTCACGACAAGTGAACAAAACATGGTAAAAAGGAAAACCAGTAGATGCTTTTGAGACTGTCAAGTCCTTTTTAACTCAGGTGCACATTACGTTTTCGGCATTGCAAGGCTATTTGGCTTCTCACAAGATCCGTACACTTGTCGTGTTGTAAAAGCGTTACACTGAGAGTTGCGTTCCTGTTTCTTTTCTTACACATTTGTTTTCTCACCTCCTTCTTTTCTGGGTTTACACTGGGAAGCGAAATATGAGCAATTACCTAATGAGACCCCAGTGCGAACAGAGGCCCAGGCTCTCAGGCCTCTCAGCAGAGCGTGTGTCTGACTTGTCAGAGCAGCTGGTTACTATTTGAATCACTGCTGATAAGACAAACAAACAAAACAAACAGACAAACAAAAACAATAACTAAATAAACAGACATAACAAAACAAAGCAAAAAGCAAAACAACAACAACAAAAAAAAACCCCTCAAAACAAAGCCCAAACCTGCCTCCGTATAATGTGTCTAAGTCTTATTATAGTTGCAGATAATGTTTAGCTAAGTCCAGAAGGTCTGAGTCTCACTCCTTGCCTTAATTTTAAAAGTTTATTGTCTAATATGGAAGATATTAGTTTCTTTGTTATATATTAGAACCAGAAAATCTTGATAGGAATAGAAGAACCATTGGGTGATGGAATAAGATGGTAAGCAAATGCACTATTAGTGTGGGCGTATTTGTTTTGAGGCTGTCCTTAGGCTGCCTAGACTTAGCGTGCGGGGATTTGCATCTTTAATTAATCTAGAAAAAGGATCCCAAAGATGTTTAATTTTTTTTCAATTTATTTGATATATTTAGGGATTACTTCATGAAATTATGAGGGAAAACCACGAGCTAGAGGAGGAGATAAAAAAGCTTGAAGCCGAGTTACACGCGAACACCAGAGAATTCCAGGTACTGTGCTTATCTGTCTTTTAATGGACATGTACTTTTTCTGAAAAAGTGATTTAGTTATACAGGATTAACTTTAAAACATCATAGCTACTCAGCACCAGTATTTGTATTTTGTTTTTGTTTTTAAGCCCAGCCCTGGCTGGTCTTGAACTCATATTACGTGGACCATGCTGGCCTCAAGCTTGCAGATATCTACCTGCCTCTGTTTCCTGAGTAGGCATTAAAGGGGTGCACCATCATCATGTCAAGCTTGAGCCACTGTTAGGTAACGACCCCAAACTGAGCCCAGTCCAAGTGTTCTTCCATAGTAAATAAACTAATAACTGACTGTATAGCTATATAGTTAAATTCTACACCACCATGAGAGCAATTATATACAACATAGATGAATGTAACAAACATGACGTCAATGCATAAAAGGCACATAAAAGGGCATTCTATATGCTTCCATTTAAATAAAGTATGTTCTGAGTAATGTAGGGGTTCCCTCTGGAGGCAGGGGAGACCCTTGGGAGATCAGGAAGACTTCAGTGCCTGAATATTAGCTTCATATGATTTCTTCATGTATTATACTTGTGATACATATTTTTCTCAATACCTAAAACTTAAAAAGTAAGCAAAATTAGTAGCAGAGCCATCCTAACTGCAGATTATTGTTGGGTTAAACATTTAGTCTTCTCATTGATTGTGCTTATTTCTTTATCTAAAGTGCTGGAGTAATTTAAATGATTTTCCAGTTTAAAGAGTTTGGTATAATCTGGACATAGGGAAACATACCTTTAATCCTAGCACCCAGGAGACTGAGTCAGGGAGATTCCTATGGGAAGCTAGCCTGGTCTCCATAGCAGGCTCTGGGCCAGCCAGGGCTATACAATGAGACCTTGTCTCAGAACAAACAGGCCAGGCAGTTATTAATCTGTTTGAATTGTCTAATAAGCTTTTACCCCCGGTTTCTTCTTGACAAAGCAGGTTGTTGCAGTGTTGAAACCATCACTATTTTGTTTCTGGGAGATAGGATGTCCTGTGGTTATGTGATGGGTGACCAGGCACGAGACTGTTAGGTTTGGTTATTTGTCCAGCTCTGGCCAGATCAAAAGGCCTACCAGCCTGGAGGACACACTTAACAGAAGACCCAAAGTTGTGTACAGCTTTGTCTTTGTCTAACTCTGCGAAATGCTTGGTGTCAGAAGGTGTGAATGCTGTGTGTGCCCACATGACTGAAAACACTCGGCCTCTCCACAGGCTTGTAGGGTTGTTTTGACCTTAGCATACTGTAGCTAGAACCCTATGATTCCTTGTAAAGGCACAATAAGTGTCAGGAAACATCCAAAGACTCACTGAATACTTGCGGTATCTTTCTGATAGCATATAGTGTATAAAATAACCATGGGATACTGATGTGTGCACATATAACTTACTGGTACATTTATGCACAATTACACATTTGCTGATATTGATTTTAGACAGGTAATTATAACAACCTCATTTTGCTCTGTAGGTAACAGTTCTTATTGACAATATTTGCTTCAGTATTATATAAATTTAAATTATGAATATTCTTGATGGATTAGATATGGTGACTTGCCCATATCAGCAATCTTAGCACTAGGGACGCTGAAGTAAGAGAGTCCTGACTTCAGGGCAGCCTGGGATACATAAATCCTACCCCTCTCAAAAAACAAAACAAAACAAAACAAACAAACAAACAAAAAATGAAACCCAAACCCAAAAAACTCTTGGCAGATTTGGGGCAAGTTGGAATTTAACTTTGTCAATTTTCTTATCATATAGCTCAGGAGTCTTTTGAAAAAATGGAATTATCTGAGTTGGCCATAAAAGTTTTACCAGTAGTGTAGAGTTCTTGGTCCTAAATGGAACATCTATATTACTCATTGCTGAAGAGAGAGTGGAAAAAATGTAAGAGCCAGAAGTTGGGGTATAAGCAATAAAAAGGTGTCTTCTGGACATGACATGGCTGTGATGACCTTGATGGAGATGTGGCTATCTTCATGAGATTGGGCAGTCAACATTTCACCACCTATGGGGGGAAGGACCCACGGGGCTCCACCCATCCCGAACGCATATTGCCTGTTAATGATTGGTTGGGCAGGGTGTGCCTCTGCGAGTGGTGTAGCCACTGATAATTTGCCTTGTTCCAATAAATGACTTCCCACACATGCTCACCCAAGAAACTAGTCAAACTTGGGGGACACCACAAGAAGTGAAAGGAAGGAGACTTACTGGGTTGAAGAAAAGATTTCATCAGTGGAGGGAAGTGAGATGAGAGAGGGGGATGGGGTGAAAATTACTAAAATCCACTGCATGCAGGCATGGAACGGAACGAATGGAAGAAGTCCCACAGCGCACACAGCATGAAACGCATCTCACGCATCATGCTTCCTTGTCATGAAACTAAACCATAATCTTTAGCATTTTCCTTCTGGGACTGTGCAATACCGGCACAGTTATTTAAAAGGTACTTACTCACACATACAGTGGGGACTTTGGAATTGGATGCTGCACAGTATTGACCATAAATGCTGGTTAGGAGAAGTGAGAGGAGTATATATACTTAAGATTTCATCTGTAAAATGACATTAAAGGGTTTGATTACCTTATGAGATGTTACATGGGAAGAAACAATTACTGTAGATGTTAAGTAAGAAAGTCAGTTGACAACAAATTATTGGATGATTAGATTGTACTGTCATTGAGAAGACTGAAGTTATTTCTTGCCTTGGTTTTAACCAAATGCATCTGTTTTAACTAGATTAAAGAGAATATACCAGAAAGAAAGCTTAAATTCACCTCAGTGGAGAGTCCTGAGGACGGCGGCCAGCTCTCAGATAGCTCCTGTTCATTTCAAGTGAGCTCACAAATTATTTATGTGCTGCAGAAGGGACAAGCACTTGTTACCTTTGAGAAGGAAGAAGGTATGGCTGATCTTATAAATACGACCATGTCACTTTTTTAAAAAATTAGTTTATTCAGATTACAACTCAACTGTTATCCCATCACTTGTATCCTCCCATTTCTCCCTCCCTCCCGCTTTCACCCTATTCCCCTCCCCTAGGTCTGTGACCAAGGGGGATCTCCTCCCTCACTTTATTGATTGTGTCACTTTTGCAAGCTCGTAGAAGTTCAAAGATCTTCTCCATAGATGTTTGGCTATGAATTTACAATTTGTGTGTTTGCTGTTTCTTCTTGTCCTCATGTTGGTGTTCTGAGGCAGATGTGATAGTTTCAATTTACAAAGAAGGCAACTAAGCATTAGCTATATTAGATGTGTTGAGTCTATTACCTATAATATGTAATGATGGAATGTATACAATACATAGTATTATATATATGTATACATATATATATATAATGTGGAGTACTGACAATGTCATGTACGCAATGATATTAAAAGAATACACGTTTATCACACATTCAAAAAGTAATGACTTGGAAATAAGATATAGGAGTTGAGATATCCAATGTCAGCCTCGTTCTAATCCATATGCCCCTTAATTGATAACAAGCATATTAGAGCATTATAATAATATTATAAAGAATTAGAACTTGCTAAGCATGATGGTGCACAGCTTCTATCATAGCGCCCTGGAGGCAGGAGCAGACCTATCTCTGTGAGCTTGAGGCTATCCTGGCCTACATAGTTTCAGGCTAGCCAGAGCTATATAGTGAGACCCTGTCACAAACAAACAAACAAACAAACAAACAATTAATTTAGAAGCATAAAAGTGGCAGACTGTACTTTTCTGAGTGTTTTCTAAGACTTCTCATTTAATGCTTATACAAGTCTATCACTTTAAAATAGCAAAAGTAGTTATTGTATGCATTTGATTGGTAGGAAAATAGATTCTGAGCATGTTCAAGTGACTTAGCAAATCAGTTAGCCAGTGATTAGACCAAATACAGGGATGAGAGATTTGGATGGGACCTGATGTTGCCAAATTAAAAAAAAAGTATGGGCCCTTTCAAGGCTTGGCTCCCTTCACAAGAAGGATTTGGCTTTTAGTGCCAGCTTTGTCTCCTCATGAAGGCATGGTCTTAGTTCTTGGTAAGCCTTGGATTTTGATAACAGCCTTTGTGATATTCCAACTTCATGAGCTGCTTGTGTATGAAATGAAAGTGTATTGAATGCACACAACCAACACACCCATGTTGGCTGTCACTGTTGCTGTGTGGGGGGGTTTCCAGATAGGGACACAGAAGCCTGGAGAAGAGCTTATATTGCAGACCTCGAGAGCTGAAAGGATACCCTAAGTGCCTGCACGCTTCCTACCACACCGACAGTCCTGAGGGCAGGCCACTCATACTCTGGTACTGCCAAGCTCCAGGATGGGCCTACCTGGTCCTCAGGGTCCTTTCAGGCTTGGAGTCTTAGTATCTGTGATTTTAACTTGTGTCTTCTGGCATCTGGCCCATCATGCTGGCCTGGAAATAAATGTTAAAAGGAAGCACACAGAAGGTCAAGACTAGCAGAGGAGGCCTCTATCCACAGGGTGGTTTTGTTTCCCTTGGATCCATGCCCACAGTTGAAGGGCACCTTTGCTGGGAATGGGCAGTCCCGGGGATGTTATGGGCAGATGTAAGGGAGGATATGAGAGCATGGCGGTCACTCTGGCTTGCTGGGAATAGGAGTCCCTTCGGAAGCAGCCATGATGCTGCTTGCTCCCTGGATGTGGTTCTGAGGTCCCCATGCCAGGGGCAGCTCCATGAGGAACAGAAGTAAACAAGAGTTGTTCTGACAGTCATGATCTCTAAAGTTGGGATACAAGGGTCCCTCTCTGCCGGGTCAGGTCACCAGATGTTAGGACTCTAGGGATAATGATAGGATCATCTGAGGATTACTTCAGTGATGTTTGCTGTTATTGTCATCTGTTGCCATTAGCAAAACAAAACAAAACATCTCAAATCTAGAGTCATATTGTGGTACAGTGAGCCTGAATTCCCACCCAGCAACGCCCTTTCCTCCAGCCTTGTTTCTTCCTCAGCCTGTGGTGTGCTCCTTGGTTGTCATAAACACACATGGCCTTTATACGAAAGGAAGTAAACATCTCTTATCTTCATGATAAATTACAGTAAGAGACTCCACATGTCAACAGCTGGATTGTTGTATAAAGCTACAGCACACAATTAAGAATAAACACCTACCCACGTACATTTTATTTTATTTTTTAAAATTTATTTATTTATCATATATGCACAGTGTTTTTGCCTGCATGTACACCAGAAGAGGGCACCAGATCTCATTATAGATGGTTGTGAGCCACCATGTGGTTGACTGGGAATTGAACTCGGGAGCTTTGGAAGAGCAGCCAGTGCTCTTAACCACTGAGCCATCTCTCCAGCCCCACCATGTACATTTTAAATGAGTATTATGTTACTCTTAGATCTTCCGCTGGCTTTGGGGTAGTTATATTACAGAGTCTCTCCCATCTGTATGGAGAAATGAGAGCGCTCTGTGATGGGTACCATGGGGCGCTCCGTTTTTTTTAAAGAGTGCTTGTGAAAAAAAGCGAAGTAGTATATAGAGACTAAAAAGATAATTTTTCTTTGTTGCCAGTAATGTATGAGCATGACAAAAGATAAAGTAAGATAAAGTTGATTATAAAAACGACCGTGGCCCACAGTAGTCCTAGCTTACAGAGCAGGTAAGACATTCTGACTGAGCCTTGCTGGATTAGAGGAATTCCCTGGTCGTGCTGTGGAACGGAAGTGTGTGCGGCTGGACCAAAAGGATAAAAGAGTCTGAAAAACTATTAGGCTTATGTTGCAAGAGAGAATAGCATAAAATCATCCTTTAAGACAAATTTAGAAATTGAAAATTTCTATGCTGCCATTTTTGCTTATACACTGTGATGTTGAAGTTTCCTATTTTGGTGTGCTAAGACTATTATAACTTGGAAATCCCGAGAAAAATGTAAACATTTGATCCTTTAAAACTAAAGAAAATGGTGCTAGCAAGATGGCTCAGCAGCTAAAGGCATTTGCTGCTAAACCTGATGACCTGAGTTCTTTCCCTAGGACACACATGCTGGACGAAGAGAACCAACTCCCACAAGTGCTCTGATCTCTACACAGATGCCCCTTACAAGAACACACACACACACACACACACACACACACACACACACACACGCACGCACCCACACACACATAAATAAGTATAATAAAAGCAAAATTGAAGAGAATGGAAAAGACAATAACTTGTCCTTGAATAAAAAGCATAAAGTTTTCTCAGGATATCATGACTATCTACTTCCAAAATTACCTTTCAGTTGCACAGAATGTGATAACGATGAGGAGGCATGTTGTGAAGATAGAAGATGCCTCTGTGGAGGTCACTGCACATCCGGTCCCACTGACCACAGGAGTCCGATTCCAGGTGAGATAGTCATTAAAGCTTTGGCCACTCTGTTGGACTCAGGTACTTTTTCCCGACCTGTGCTTGTGACTGTGAAATATGCTTTCCCAGGTTCATGTGGACATTTCTAAAATGAAGATCAATGTTACGGGGATTCCCAATGACCTGCCTGAGGAGCAGACCAGAGACAAGCTGGAGCTGAGCTTTTGTAAGTCCAAGAATGGAGGTGGAGAAGTGGAAAGTGTGGACTATGACAAGAGGTCAAGAAGCGCTGTCATCACATTTGTGGAGGCTGGAGGTATGCAAACACCTCCCCACCGTCCTACTGTTTCTGCCCGGTTGTATATTTGAAATGCATTAGCATAATAACTGGGGGAGTGTTTTTCTCAACACTCTTTAACATTTTTTTATTTCCTTAGAATTACTTATTTATTTAACATGCACATGTACATCTCGGTCCTGTGTGCATGCCATGACACTAGTGTGGAGGTCAGAGGACAGTGTGCACCAATTGGTTCTTTTCTGTCACCATCAGGATCCTGGGGATTGCACGCAGGTTGTTGGTTTGGGCAGTAAGGACCTTTACCTGTTAAGCCATCTTGTTGGCCCAGTTGGGGTTTTCTTACACACACACACACACACACACACACACACACACACACACACACACACACAGAATTCAGAGAAGGGATCTTTCCTTCCTCATGCTCCTGTACTCTTTAGGGTCTGCAAGATGGCTCAGCTGGTGAGTGTCTGCTGTCAGGCCTGTCAACCTATGACCAGTGTCTGGAACCTACACGGTAGACAAAGAGAACCAATTCCCACTTGTTGTTCTCCAAGTTCACGTACATGTTGACATGCATATATATACACACATAGGCACAAAGTCAACTGAGGAAATGTGTACAGTGTAAGTGTAAATGTGCTCACAATATTGTGCCACCAGCACCACTTTCCGCCCTCAGAGCGTTTTATCATCGTAAGTAGAAACTCTACCCATTAAATGATAGGTCAGTCTGAGCTCTTCTTCTAGTCCTTGGTATCCCCCAGTCTCTTGTCTTTACAAATGTTCCTGTTCTAAGTGTTCTAATTCATGAAGTGGATTCATGCAACATTTATCCCTTTCACATTAGGTGGCTCAAGACAGAAGGTTCAGCCTCCTCACTGTGTAGTCTTGTGCTTTTCAGAATTATTACTGTGGTGCCTTCGATACGGGCTGCAGAGTTTCTTAGAGATCAACTGCTCCCATCAGTGTTTATTTTGATACTATTGCATTGGAGGGAAGTTTTAACTATGATCAAAAATGTTTATGATGTTAAGGAAAAACACGTTTGTTTACTTTCAGTTGCTGACAGGATTTTGAAAAAGAAAGACTACCCTGTTTTCATGAATCAAAGTTGCTATAGAGTTACTGTTTCTCCATTTATTGAGCGACGCTTGGAAAAATATCAGGTAGAGTCCTCTCTCTGCCTTCCGCTTGTAGTGCAGTGCTCCGCTCTGCCCCACACAGACCCCGGAATGAACGGTGCGTGGTATGCGTCTTATCACTGTGGGCTATCCAAGCAGTTTCTTCACTTCAGCTGTGCTCGGTTGGTGAGGAATGGGTTTGTATCTTTAAACAACATATTAATGCAAAGCTGTGGCCTATTTAAAAAACAAAACAAAACAAAACTACGCCAGGCCTGGTGATGCATTCCTGCAATCCTAGCTAGTCAGGAGGCTGAGTTGGGAGCATCTCAAGTTCAACGCCTTCGTGGGGCTATGGGATTCAAAGATAACCTGAGCAACATTAAGATTCTGTCTCAAAACAAGAAGGAAAAGAATGGCATGGGGGAGGGGGCTTGGGTTATAGCTCCGCAGAAGAGGACTTAACTAACATGGACAAACCTCTAGCGTCTATCCCAGCTTGTAAACAATGACAACAACAACAACAACAACAACAACTCCCCCAGTCCCCTAGACCCCTGACGTCACTTAGATGATAAAGCTAATCCTTATTTTGAAAACAGAGACTTACCTAGCAATATTTTCCCCATGTGTCTGTCAATCACTGCGCTTCAGACAATATTCTGCTTATGTCACACACTCGCTTTTCTTCTCAACCTGCTCCCATATCCTACTCCTCCTCAGATATTGAATGGCAGTACTACCTACTTAGTCTGCTCACACTCTGAACACTAACACACACACACCAGCACCACACACACACACACACACTCGCACACACACACATGCAGACAGACAGACACACACACATGCACACGCACATGCACGCACTCACACACATACACTTAGGGGCGTCCTGAGCACTGAACCCAGGCCTTCATGTAAGCACTTCATGTAATTACTCTACCACTGAGCTTCCTCTTTACATGTTTGTTTGTTTTTTTTTTTTTTTGAGTCAGAGTTGCCATGTAACTTAACCTCAAACTCAACCATCCTACCGCCTCAGTTTCCAGAGTTCTGAGGTGGTCGGCCCATGTCACCCCACCTGCTGACAACCCACACCTTACTCTGTGTCTTTCCCATCCTCCAGCATTCGTCTGGTTCTTGGTATTGCCAGTCATACCTCTGACTACCCATGTACAGCTCTTCCTGTTCTTTGAGCTGCCCCCTCCCTGCCACCTTTATTTTCATGATGTGGCACAGTCCTCTTTCTCAGGCTCAAGTCTCCCTCTGGCATTGTCTTTTGGCTCCCATCATAAATGCAGCTCATTTAGAAGCTGGTTTTTCTTCCGTAGGTGTTTTCAGCCGTATCCAAGAAGACAGTGCTCCTGACTGGATTAGAAGGCGTTCAGATAGACGAAGAGACGGGGGAGGATTTACTCAACATTCACTTCCAGCGAAAGAATAACGGGGGTGGAGAAGTAGACGCCATCAAGTGCTCTCTAGATCAGACCTGCATAGCGTATTTTGAGTAACAGGCCAGAGAAAGCGTATGAAGCTAATAGCTTTGAGCCCAAATCACTGTAAACATTTACAAAATACTGTTTTCCTTAAAAAAAAAAAAAAGAACTTTAATTTGTCATTGTCTTCTTGTTCTTCGATGCAAAAATCTATTCTTGAGCTTGAAAGTCTTCATCCTTTTCAGCTCTACTGTGTGTTTACTAATGCATGCGTGGCCTGTCTGAGAGGAGTTTTTTTTTTCTAATCTCTGTGGATGGACTTTTTGACTGTCAGTCAACACTCACCCCCACAGATCTCCTCTGCCCCCGCTGGCTGGCTCTGTCATGATCATATGGGCCAATCCCATTTTGGACCCTTGCCCAGCAATATGTAGATTTGATGCATAATGTCATCCAAAAGAAATACAGTTCAATCCAGCAGTCTGTGAGTCCTGTAGGACTTAAGATGCAAGAGGCTGTTCCACTTTCCATAGACTTTCAAGACGCCAGGACTGGGGCTGGAGAGATGCCTCATAGGTTAAGAGCACTGGCTGCTTTTCCAGAGGTCCTGAGTTCAATTCCCAGCAACCACATGGTCGCTCACAAACCATTTATAATGTGATCTGATGCCCTCTTCTGGAGTTCAGGTATACATGCAGGCAGAACACTGAATATGTAATAAATAAATAAATCTTAAAAAATACAAAAATAAAAACAAAACACGCCAGGACCCCCCAGGTCCTCAGAGCCTAGTGGCTGTGTTTACGCAGAAAGCCAAGCACCTACTGATTCCTTCCAGGCGTCCCTCCCCCAAACACACCTGGTAAAGGCCAGCATTTTCTTCCCCATATATCTTTCTTGTTTGTTCATCTTCTTTCTGTCTTTTGAAGCAGGGTTTCATTGTGTAGCCCGGGCTGCCCTTGAACTCCTGGTCTCCTGCCTCAACCCATGGACTTGGAGGAATACAGATATCCGTCACCATGCCTGGCTTCTTTGACATGCTCACTAGAAAGACTCGGCGTAAGGGATTGATGGTTTCGGAATGGATCCCCTCAGGAATGAGTGCCTGGCGGTGAAACTGAGCACCGCCCTCTCCCAGCTTATGTAGTTGGAGAATGTACAGAAACCTTAATGATGAAATGAAAGCTCCCTGCTCAGGGAAAGCAAGGTTCTTGTTGCTAAGGGATCTTTGGACAGGGTTTATTCTGACGTGTTTCATGACCTGGGAACAAGATGACCAGTCACGGTGTCTGTCGACTACCTTGAATCCCAGCACACAGATCGAAGGTGGGATTTCTGTGAGTTCAAGGCCAGCCTGGTCTACATAGATAGTTTCGGGCCAGCCAGGGCAATACAGTGAGAACTTTGTCTCAAAACAAAGACAATCACACGATTAAGTTCGTATTTCAATACTGGCAGAAATCACTCACTCTAGAAAATGTTCTTTTGCCAGAAGGGGAGATTTTGGGTTTTGCTTCTGATATTTTACCTGTGGGTTTTAAGGTTATTGACAGAAATGTTCACTTGTTTTCTGTCAGGAAATAGATATACAATTTACAGTAAGTGTTTGTATTTACCATAAAAACTCATTTCTATATATTAAGGTTATTTACAACTTTAAAAAATATGAAGAAAGTTTCAGTCAGTTTTCTATTACTGTAATAAAGTACTTGAAGTTAGGTATTGTATAAAATAACAGAGGGGCAGGGGCTACAGTGATGGCTCAGAAGACCTGAGTTTGATTGCCAGCACCCACATCAAGCAGCTCGAAACTACCTGGACTTCTAGTTCCAAGGGATCTGACGCTTCTGGACTCCTGAGACACTGTGCTCACATGCACATACCCACCCACAGACACATATAGATACACGTTTACACATCGAACTGAAAGTATAATCTTTTTAAAATACAGGGCTCTTTAGTTCACAATTAGAAGGCTGGGCTACCCTGAAGTAGGCTGCCAGCATCTTCTTCGTGTTTAACGAGGATCCCATTCTGTATCAAAACATGACAGAAAGCATCATACTGGGAAACAGAGCAAGGAAGCCACAGAAAACAACCTTTTATAACAAAGTTACTTCCATGCTAACCTGCTAATCCATGGCTCTGTGAACACAAGAATGTATTAACTGTTGGTGGAATCCCAGTTCTCAGAAGTCAAGCATCTCCCAAGGCCCTACCTCCAAACACCACTAAAATTTAGGTTTGAGAACTAAGGTTCTAATTCAAAAGTTTAAACAATACATTCAAGCTATCGCAAATACCCTGCAGCTAAGCTGACCTAGAACTCTTTGTAGCCCAGGCTGGGGTCTCCTTGGCCCAGACTCTAACTGCTGGGATTACAGGTTATAATCAGCTACCACATCTGGCTACTACCTTCTATAAGTGGGTAACATCCACAGCTGCAGACTAGGTGGGCAGATTGGTTCTAAAGTGTGTCAGACTATATGGGGATGAGGGTTTCCCCGCCTAATATTTAAGACAGAGTTTGAAACAATGACTTTTGTTTCTTTGAGGGTCTTCAGTTCTGTTAATTTCACCTAATGGTGGCATCAAACTCAACATAACTAAGCTCTATGCAGAATGGGGAAAGTTTCTAGGTCTGATTGTCACTCTTGTCTGTTGGGAGACCCGATGCTGTGGTTTTGTGTACCATGTCCCCACTGCTCCTGTGTTGAAGGTGAGTTCCCTAGCCACCAGTACTGTTGGCTACCGGATCTTTATCATCACAATTCTACCCAGGCACTACTTTTTTATAGTTTGGGAAGAAGAAATGTTGCTTCTTCCAATTTGTCAAGTTAGAAATGCCAGAAGTCTATATTTCTATAATTTTCTTTCTTTTTTTCTTTCTTTCTTTCTTTCTTTCTTTCTTTCTTTCTTTCTTTCTTTCTTCTAAGATATGCTGATTCTTAAAAAAACCCCACTTTATCAAGACTGCTCAATAATAACAGACATATGATACTAATTTTCTGTTTCCCAAGTGCTATTTTTGAATCTAGAAACTAATTAAATTCATTATCTGCCCTGCCAAGTGGTCCCATGTGACAGTATACCAGTTGTTTTCAACCACATAATATGGGCCCCAGCCTTCTAATTTCTGATAACTAAGATTACTAACTGCCACTTGATTGCTAAGGGTGCTCCTCTTTCAGGAGCTTGAGTTGGAAGCTTGATTTCCAGGACAGCAGTGTTTAGGTGGTAGAGACTTTAGGAGCTGGCTAGTGGAAGGTGATTAGGTCATGGTAGTGCTACCCTTAGAATGGACGGATTAGGGCAGGTCTTATGCAGCCAAACCAATATTGGAGCACTTGTCCAGCACACATTCAGTCCTTAGCAACACACACACACACACACACCTACCTCATTGTCCACGTGTCTGTTGGTAGACATTTGAGCTGCCCTTACCACTTGACTATGATGAAAATGTTAAGAAACATGGGTGCAAAAATAGGTCTTCGAGGCCCTGTGTTTCATTTTAGGTTTACACTGAAAGATGGAATTGCTGGGTCTATAATGGCAATACTTTGAAGCTGTACTGTTTACATCTCTGCCAGCAATAAGCAAGGGCTTTAGGTTTTCCACATCCTTACCATTACCACTATTTTCTGTTTTTAAACAACTGCTGTCCTAAAGGTTATAGTGTAATTATAACTTTGATTTGTGTTTTCCTAACAACTAATGATGTCATCCTTTTAGGAACTTATTTACCTACCATTTGCATATCTTCTTTGCAGATGTGCTATTCAACTTGTTCTTTTACTTTAAATTTTTTAATACCATGAATTTTAATCCCTTATCAGATATTCAATTTGAAAATATTTTCTTCTATTGTATGGGTTGATTTTGCTGTCTGTTGATAGTATCTTTTGTTCTATAAAATTGTTAAAATTTTGTTGAAGTTCAATCTATTTTTTCCCTAGCACTTAAGGTGTCATATCTTCCCAAACCACGGCCAAATCCAATGCCATGACATCTTTTCTGTGTGCTTCCATCTTAGCTCTTGCATGTAGGTCTTTCCATCAGCTTGGATTAACTCTGTGTTGATTTTCACATGTGCTTTTAGGGAAGGGTCCACTTTCACTGGGGGAGCTCGCTGGCTAAGCAAGTACCTATACTAAGCCACACCCTCAAAACCGTTTATTGCAAAGCCTGTCCTCTTCCCCATTGAGTGGTCTTGGCACTCTTCTTGATAATTATTTGATCACATAGTTGATCAGAGAAACCGACGCCTGTGATGCACATAGATGGGGTTTTGTTGTGAGGGACTGGTTCCTAAAGAGAAATCCCAGGATTTGCCCTTTGCAATCCAGAGGCACAAGGAAGCTGATATTATGGCTCCAGGCTTAGGTCTGTAATAGCAGGACATAGGTAACATTTTTTAAGAAAAGAAAAGATAATTAATAAAATAAGTTGAATTTGGCCATGTGTGGTGCTATATGCTGTAATTCCAGCCTGTAGGAACCTGAGGCAGAAACAGGAATATTCTGAGCTCAAAGCCACAGTGGGCAGTGTAGTAAGATCTCTACTTTTAAAAGGGGGGCATCTGTGGTAGCGTTGCCTTGCTTCTGTTTCACTCTGTTAGAGTCACAGTAGATTAGATGATGCTACACATTGGTGAGGAGAGAGCTTCTTTTATTTTTTTATTTTTATTCACTCTATCCACGGAAGGCTTATATCTCCTGGAAACACTTTCACACACATATCCAGAAAGGGTGACTTACCAGTTAACTGCTCATCCTGTGCCCAGGGTAGCATATTATTGTTACCTCACTGTATTAGTCAGATCTCGGTCCAGGAAAAAATATGATGAACTTTAGAGGGGGGAACAGACTGATTTTAGCTCACCGTTTCAGACGTCTCAGTCCATGTTCCCTTTGCTCTGTTGCTTTGGGCCTGGGGCATGGTAGTAGCAGGGTATCGGGATTACAGCAGACACTGCTTTTGTTGTTGAGAAAGGGGCATTCTTGTGTAGAGCAAAGAGGCGAGTCTGTTCAGGGATGCACGGTGGATGACGTTCTCAACATGGCTTTTGTAAACAAAAGACAGGAGGGTACTCCTCTGCTGACAGACATTACTGTGCCTTGGCAGTTGGGTCCCCAAAGAGCTCACAGAATCTGAAAAACATTTCAACCTCTCTAAAGAAGATGATATCCACCAGTATGTTGTCACGATGTCCTAGAACAAAGAAAGTAGGAAGCCCAAGACCAAAGCCCCAGAGAGTCGGCATCTTGTTATCCCACGGGACCTGCCACACAAAAGCTCATGAAGCGCTGAAGAAGCAACACAGCAAGAAAAATAAGAGAAGCCTGCAAAATGTGCTAAACGTTTGGCTGAGAGAATGAAGGAAGCTGAAAGCTACTACTCAAATGTCTGGGCCCAATAAAAAAACAAAACAAAACAACCAAAAAACTCTTTAAGGGTTAAAAAAGAAATGATCAGACATGGGGAGAAAAAAGACATTTTTTTTCCTTTGGCTATTCCCAAGTATGTTGAAAAGACAGACAAACTTTCTTACAGTATAATCTTTGATTCTTTTTTTGCCAACATAAATGCAGTTTATATAATTTTATTAACTATTATAATATTTTAAAACTTTAGAAAGGGCCTTATGATCATGTATTAACTTTCTTTTTGTCACTTTGACAATATCTAGCTAGAGTCACTTACAAAAGAAGGTCCAGTGAGGACTGTCTAGGCTAAGTGGGTCCCTTTGCTCGTATTATGGGCAGTACCGATCTCTGAGCACAGATTGTATATTAGGCTAAGCACTCATTGCTTTCTGCTCTTGACCCTGGATGTGATGTCATCAGTTGTCTCAAGTTCCTGCCACCTTGACGTCCTGCAGATGGACTGCAACCTAGAATTGAGAGCCAAGTGATGATTCCTTTCTTCAGTGGATCGCTTTTGTCCAGGTATTTGATCACGGCAAAAGGAGGGGAAATGAACAAACCATGCTACATCGAGAACATAAATACAGAGTATAAACTCGGTGAGAGAGTTCGAGGCCTGGAGTCACGTGGATAGCACTGGCTTCAGCCCAAAGCATGCGAAGAAACAAGTTCTTTCTGTTTGATCTCAACAACATTTTAGATGTTTATCAGACATTCAAACTGGCACAGTGGGGATGTGCCAGCACCGCAGCATAAGCTTGAGATCCTAGCGCATTGGAGGCTGAAGATCTGGAAATAATCTATAGATTCAGCAACTGTATAATTGCATGTAGATCGACCTCAGGCTGTCCTAAAATCTTCGTAGCCTTGAGCGACCATCAAGTACATAGTAGGCCCTTTCATGGACAAGCTGAGTGGATTCCTCACTACAAGCAGCGCATAATTCATTTCTATAACAGCCTCGTAGGATCACTTGTGCCGTTGGAGAGGGACGTCTAAGAGTGGAACTGCCAAGTTCGAGGATGATTATAACCCTCACATTTACATTTCCACTCATTACGTTTCGATGATGACGCTAGAGCAAGAAGGCGTTACCATTGCCTTAGCCGCGGTAAAGGTCACAGCTACCAGGCCTACTGAAAAAAAAAAAGCAACAGAACAGCATAACGAATTTCTTAACAGCTTATCAGCATTGAATGCGGCACAGAAGCCATCAGAAAGAAGCACCCAGCGCCCCAAAGAAAACAGTTTTTATGGTCAGGTTAGATAAAGAACAGACAGCTTTGGGAAATGTGACTGCACAGAGGTTCGGCTCTTGTGACAACAGACTGGTGGGGTGCCCAGCAAGGCCCACGTTCTGCTTTGCTCTCCATTGCTGGCATCAATGCCACGACCAAGAACGACTTGGGAGAGAAAAGATCTATTTTAGTTTACAGGTTACGGTACAGCAAGGCTGGAAGCCAAGGCAGGAACTTGAAGCAGAAACCTAGCAGGACTGCTGCTGACCACTTCCTGTCAGGCTCACTTCGGCTACCTTCCTTATACAGCCCAGGCTCACGCCCCTAAGGATGGTGCTGCCCACAGTAGGTTCAGCTCTCCCGCATAAATCCTGCATAAACTGACAATCAAGAAAATGTCACAGCCCCGTAGTGGTAGCACACTCCTGTAATTCTAGCAGAGGCAGGGAAATCTCTGTGAGTTCGAGGCCAGCCTGATCTACAGAGCAAGTTTCATGACAGCCAAGGCTTCATGGAGAAACCTTGCTTCGGAAAAACAAAAACGGGGGTGGGGTGGGGGCGGGGAGGGAAGGTCACAGACAGGACTACAGTATAAATAGAGGACCCTTTTCCAAGATGTAGCAAGTTGACAGTCAAGATTAGCCACCCCAGCCTGTCCGCACTCTTTGCTTTGTGCAACATTCCTTCCGGCTGAAATGGTCTTTCCCTTGGAGCGAGGCAAGTACAATGATACTTCTAGGTTTCATAGCTTTTTTGGGATGAGAGGTGTCTATTTTACAAGACCTACTTTGGGGACAAGGAATCCTGATTTCTATGACTGGCTTAAGGACAGCAAAGGTGCAGGAGAGAAGCGCTTGCTCAGGAAGGGGTCAGAGGGACTTAGCTTCAAGTCTTAGGTGCTGCACATGGGAAGCTGTGTTCTGAGTCTCTGACAGAGACCCAACTTCTTAGAAACGCTTGCTCCTACACCGGCTTCTGACAACATTGGGTTATCTCCTACTAGTTGAAAATTTGTATCTCACAGTTTCAGTTTCTATTTCTTTACATAGGAGCTCATCCATTTGCTTTTCTTCATATTTCTTTGCTTTCATTTCGTAGCCTGGGCTAGGTTTCCCATACCTCAGGTGCCAGCGCCACCTGGACAGCTGGCGAGTTCTTGGGGAGGTTCTTGCCTTCCCCCTTTTGCGCTCTACGCTCTGCAGGTGACGAGCTTGGGGTGGACGCCGGTGGCAGGAAGGTTGTTGCAGGCGACCCGGATTGAGAAAGTGCTGGAAAGAGCAAAGTGCACGGAGCAGGAATCCTCCAGAGCTTCGTCTGGAGAAGCCGAGATTCCCGCGGGGCACCCTGCGGAGGAGCCGCACCGGAGCCCTAGCCCAGCGGGACACCCTACCCAGCGGGGCGCCGCCCTTCCTCGCTCAGTCTCCAAGGCAGCGGGAACTGGAAAGCGAAAGCAGAACTTGCCCGCCGCCCTCCTGAGGCCTTGCGCTGCTCGAACGTCTCTTCCGTGCCATGGCAAGTCGCTTTCCCCGGGGTCAAGATGCAGGGAGGCGCGCTGAGGGTCCCCGAGCACGTGTCCTCGATCGCGCGCCCTGAAATGGCCGTCGCGGGTGCGGCAGGCCTGGCTCCCACGCAAGGGGACGCGGACGCCTTTCGCACCCCTTGCTGAACAGGCAGTCAGGGACACCCGGGTTTTCTCCAGGAGGTGGTTAGGGCGGGACTGTGACCCTCCCACGGTTCAGGACTGAGGGCGAGGTCAGTGACCCAGAAATGGAGGCCATAGCTAATTACTAGAAGGAGCTGATAAAGGACACTGGAGCCTCCCTTTCTCTGTCGGGGCAAGTCCCTTGCTCAGGGCCCTGGGTTTTTGTCTAGAGACCTAGATGACTGTTTTGGAGCAGTTACCGTACATTCGTGAGTGTCTGTATATGTTTCACGTGGTCTCTCTCTCTCTCTCTCTCTCTCTCTCTCTCTCTCTCTCTCTCTCTCTCTCTCTCTCTCTCTCTCTCTCTCTGTCTCTCTCTCCCTCCCCCTCCTCCCCCCTCTGTCTCTGTGCGCGCGCGCGCGCGCGTATGTGTGCATTTTACCTGACCAATGTATACTTCATGAAAATAAACAGGTGATTAACAAAGCAAATAAAAACTAAAACAGAAAACGAAAATTTCTACATAGTGCCACAATTTAAAATGTTTTACTTTACATCATCTTCCTTCCTTCCTTCCTTTCTTTCTTTCTTTCTTTCTTTCTCTCTTTCTTTCTTTCCTACATAAAGGCCCAGGGTCTCTTAAAGCTGAGATAGCATGGAAAGGGTAAAATGCCGTCAGACCTCTGTTGAAATTCCCTTGTTCCAAAGGCTTTGAACGGATTATCTTTCTTCAGGACACTTGTTTTCCTTCTTGACTGTGCACAGAGGAGACTGATAATTCTCTGTTCAGAACTGGTCTCAGGAGAAGACATGCAGCCATATGTCCTCAGACATAAGTGAATTAAAGAACGCCGCGCAGGGCCTTGAAGTATCTCATGAGATTATTGAATGCACTGAGGCCTTGCAAAACAAGGTCAACAGGGAATTTCTTTGATTCTAAAGATAAAGTTTGTGCAGACACTTGAATCAGAGGAACGCAGTGGTGCTGATGGGGTGTACAGGTTTCCTGAGCTAAGTGGGTGTTTTTCTTTTATATTGATGAAGAGTGGGAAGGATGGTGGTTCACCAGCCACTTACCACAGAGGCTGGTGTGGGCTGTCGGAACAGAATGCCAGGAAGTCGCCCTTCTTGGAAAGGTCATTTTGGTTTTTTGTTTGTTCCCCCCCCCCCCCCTTGTAAGGGAGAATTATCTCAGGAAAATTATAGTAAGTGCCTGGGGACTAGGCTGGTGTATTTTCATGTTTTCACCAATCCATCCAGTAGACAAATCATTTACTTCTATTAAAGCATCTTTCCTGCCATACAGCCAGTGAGTTCTTGCTTTATATACATATTACACATAATATATTTTTGAGGGCTTTTTATTCAGGAGGTCTCCTTTGTCTGGTACTCCATTAACACGAGCCATGCTCTACTCCCCACCCCACTTTGTGTGCTGAAAACTTTTTTTGGTTTGGTTTTTCTGGACAGGGTTTCTCTGTGTAAAAGAACCCTGGCTGTCCTGAAACTTGCTTCATAGACCAGGCTGGCCTCAAACTCCTAGAGATCCACCTGCCTCTGCGTCCCAGTGCTGGGGTTAAAGGCGTGCGCCACCACTACCCAGCTTGAAAACTTCTTTTCATTTGATACTTTGTCCTGTCAATTCCAATCTGTCTCAGTTTTCAGGGTCTCTCACTTATGACACGTCTTTTGGACTTTAGCCAGAATTAATCTTGCTTCTTAATCCTGGATGGCATTTACTGTAGCCTTAGGATTTTATTGTGGATGAGCTGTGTTCTCAAATGAGGTGTGTTATTTCCTTCTGTAGAGCAATAAAGAGCCATCCTCCATGTAATCAAACTCCTTTGACATGACCTAAGTGTCTACCTGCTCATCCATGATCTAGAGGTACCGTCCTCACAATCTGAGTTGTAGAGTCCATTGGGAGCTCCACGGCAGAAACACTGCACAGTATATCTTAATTTTAAAATTCATTTGTGTGTGTGTGTGTGTGTGTGTGTGTGTGTGTGTGTGTGTGTGTGTGTGTATTTTGCCTGCATGTGTGTATGTACACTGCATGCATGCCTGGTGTCCTCAAAGGCCAGAAGAGGATGTCAGATCCCCTTGAACTGGAGTTACAGGCAGTTCCCAGTTCGATCCTGGGAATTGAATCTAGGTCCTCTGGAAAGCAGCCAGTACTCTTAACCACTAAGCCTCCTACAGCATATGTTTTGGAGAGAACAGAATTTCAGGGCAACAGTTTTTTTTCCTTTCTGCTTGACACTTGTAGTTCCCAACATATTGTCAGATGTGGAATGTAAGTTTAATTCATACAGTTTTATTATTGGCTTAAGTGATTTTATATATATATATATATATATATATATATATATATATATATATATATATATATATATATATGCTGAGAACTTCGTACATACATTGTGAAACTTTAAAAAAATCAACTTTATTAGATAGGGGGCTTGCATGCCATCATATTTTGAATCAGCAACTAGCTGAAACTGCAGAGATTCCTGTGCCATCACCACTGCCTGAGCCGTTTTCTGAACTCTGCAACGGGGAGTAAGGAGGGGTGATTGATTTCCTTACTTTTCGACTTTGAAAGCTGTACTGTTACAATTTTTCTGTGGGCTGTTTCTGTAATGTCTATAATACACTTAAACTGTGTAAATACTACACGGTTCTCTATGATGTCATCCTGTCATACACCCCACCCCCTTAATTTCTGCTAACACTGCCTTTATTCCTACATTGACAGTGTTGGATATTTTCATTTTTTACGCTTTTGGTCTTGTGAAGACTTAGCACATGTAGCCTAAAAGTTAAAGCTCAATAGTAGTGTATTATAAAGAGCATTATAAAGGCCAGCAGGGTCTAATTGTATGCTAAAATTGCTTTCCCTGCTTTTGGTCTCATGTCATGTGTAATTTTTATTTTCCACAAAAAGGGATATATTTCTAGTGATGGTCGATATTTTTTTTTCCTTCTGTTTAAGATTTAGTTTGCTCATGATCTCTGGGGTCTCTTCAAATACCAGAGAAGAGGGGGCAGTGTTCATGTGTGCCCATGCTAACTGTACTCTCTAGAGAGAGTTAATTTAGGTATTTCTCTTAAGGAAAATGGTCCTCAGTATCTGCCACTATGGGTTTTGTGTGCTCAAGCTTGTGTGTGTGTGTGTGTGTGTGTATGTGTACACACTTCAAGAAGACAGTGTGAGGAAGAAGATGGAGCAGTCATTTTACCAGCAGCCATCCATGACCTGCTGTGTTTATGCCCTTTTCACGCCTGAGGGTCTGTCCTGCAGAACGTCACCTTTAATCCCCCTCGCCTCCCTTTGGTTTCTTCTGTCTCATTCTTTCATACACCTTGGTGTATTTTTGTTTCCTGAAACAGGTTGAAATCTCCTGTACCAATGGACAAATTGTACTCTTTTCCTTTCATTTTAAAGGCTTTTGGGGGTGGGGTGAACAGAGCACTGTGTGTATATAGACCATTCATTCATCTGCCGTCCTTCTGGGAGGCTGGACGTAGGCTCCTCCCCCAGGGGACTCCTGTGTGAAACACAGTCCTTGCATTGAGAGCCTAAAGGCCCTTTGTGGTTTGCTAATCATCAGTCTAGCTCAGGAGACGTTGTCTTTTCTCAGCCAGTTAAGGCGGTTTATGTCTGAACTTTGCTGCAGTTAGTTCGGACTCACTGTAGAGATCTTCGGTGAGATTGATGGAATCACTTTCCTAACTCGGGGTGGGAAACAAGGGAAGATTTTAAGTAGAAGTAGACTAAGAAGCTTAGGGAGTAAATGAAAGATTTTTAAAATTTCATTTTACTTTATTTTTTGCTGTGTCCTTCACATGGGGCAGCATCTGTAAGCATCCAACTGTTTTTCTGCAGGCATCAGCATTGAAGGCCAAAGACCCCGCAGTTCCTGAGAGAACGGTTGTAGTCTCTGGTCTTCCACCTGGTCTTTCAAAGGACCAGTTAGTGAAGCGCTACTTCCAAGATGAGGCTGGACACGTGGAAAAGGTGATATATCAGTCAAGATCCAAAGGAGTTGCATATATCATATTCAAGGAAAAGAAAGGTATTTCTCAATCAAAATCTTATCATCTGAGAAGTGCTTTCCCAGTGAAATGAAAATTTCGTATTGTTAAAATGAGTCGTAGGATTGGCAAAGTTTGAAGTAGCATTAAAAATTACTCTATTCTGAAAAGTGGCCAGCCTTATATTTGCAAAAATATATGAAAGTAGCTCGTGATAATGTGTGAGTGACTGGAAAATTTTGAAGACTTTAAAAAGTATTTTGCTTCTGTATATATATCTTGGGAGAAAGATATAGAACATGTGTAGAATAAACTTAAATTACATGTAATCTCTTAGATAAGAAAAGTGCTTTGGGATGTTTCAGGCAGCAACAACAATAATTGTCCTCTCTGCTTCCCATCCCTCAAGTGGAGAGTCCAGTAAGGAATCTACTTTGTTACTGGGTTTTTTTTTTTTGAAATATTTTATTTGAAAACCTCATTTCTATTATTTTATTTTATGGTGTGTGTGTGTGTGTGTGTGTGTGTGTGTGTGTGTGTGAATTTCATGTGTGTAAAGAGGCCAGAAGAGGGAGTTGAATCCCTTGGAGATGGAGTTACACACAGGAGATTGTGAATCACCGGATGTGGGTGCTGAGAATGAAACCCAAGTCCCCTAGAAGAGCAGGACGTGCTCTTTCCTGGTGCACCATCTCTCCAGCCCCTCCCATTCTTATTTCCTTTTTGAGATGGAATTTCATCATGCTGCCCAAGCTGCCCAGGCTGGCCTTGAACTGATGTCTTCCTGCTTCCGTTCCCTGATAGTTGGGATTACAGGCTTGCACCACCAGATCTGGTTGGGAAACATTGTATGTATGTGCGTGTGCGTGTGCATGTGCGTGTGTTTGTGGTATGTTTGGGATCACATCTAAGGTTTTATGTTGGGGGTAATACCCAAGGTTTCATCCACGCAAGCCATGTGCTGTACCAACAAGCTATGGTCCTAGACCTGAAGTACTCTGTTTGCATAACCACTGAGCAGATACCAGAATGAAGCCAGAAGTGGGGGGTGGAGGGGAGAGGGATAAAGGGGAAGAACATTGTAGCACATAAAATGAAGGACTCGCACAAATTGTGGCTGGGTTGGGGTGAGGAATGTGGCGATGAGGGAAGGGGACCATGTCAAGTGGAACAATAGCAAGGAAGCCATTGTGGCAGGAATGGAGTGAGTGTGGGCAGAGTTAATAGGTGTGGGGAGCACGAGAGGTGGGGCCCATGTGTTGCTGGCAGCCTGTGGTCCAGGCAAGTGTTCTGGGTTGTATTCTGGTGATGCGGGAGCCACTGCAGTCTGAGTAAAGGACTGAGAATTGGAATTTTTGTTTTGAAACAATGGCCCAGCGTGGAGCATACACAGGATCTGAGTCCCTGCTGCCTAGAGAGGCTGTAATAAATAGCAGGCAAGTCCTCAGTTTCTCGTTGTTGGAGATGTGCAAGACAGTGTCCAAGGGAACGCTGACCAAGAAGCCAGCTCTCCTGCATGTGACAGCTGTTAGGATGATGACGTAGGGGCAGAAGTTTGAAAGTTATATACGTAGGGATACCTAAAGCCATAGAGACCGAGAACAGCCATGGGTGATTATAGTCAGTGACGAGGCTGAGGTCTGTGTGTCCCAATGTTGAGAGAAGGGTAAACGATGGAGGGGTTAGCAGGGAGTGAGGAGAAAAAGCTCAGCGGTGTGAAATTTCTCAAAGGCAGTCTTTCTTTGCTAGAATGGATAGCGTGGAGGATTGACTCTTAGGTTATTGTTTTTAACTCATGTATGTACTTACATGTGTTTAAAAATAGGACTAGGGTCCCATTAACATGTTTATACTGGCTTTTAGTATGGTAAGCACAAAGGAAAAGTTATTTGAATGTCAGGTTTGGAAGAGAAATGTAGCAAAAAACTTTACTTTCTAAACAATAGAATTGAACATCTTCATTTTTTTTTTTGTAAATTAAGTTCACTGTTGGTGTGCCATGCCACAAATACTTTTGATGCTAATGTTTTACAGTTGCACAGAGTGTCATCAGACAAAAGCAGTGCCCTCTTGCCTCCAAGCCTCAGCTCACGGTCTCCCACTTCAGTGAAAAGGTGAGTGTGCACCCTAGGGTGTGGTGTGAGGCCTGGACTCCATTTCTTTAGGGAAGCACTCAAGGTACTCTTGCTTAAGGCAAAATCTTCCTTAGAAATGTTGTTTTTATATTTCTCTCTCTCTCTTTGTGTGTGTGTGTGTGTGTGTGCCTTTAAAGTGACCGTGTGTTTTTATGCTGTCATGGATGATTGGAAGGTTAACGGTTTTATACTGGGAAACAATTAGGATGAATATTAAAGAGAAACTGTGAAGGAGCAGGGAAAGTGGGGATAAGAATAAAAGTTAGAATCTGCAGTGTTATTTTCCATGTATATTCTTTAGGGTTCCCAGCCTTCTGATGTAGCTAACTATTGCAGTTTAAGCTGGGAGAGGTGGGGCAGGCCTGACTCCAGAGGGATGTCTGTCTGTGGAGCATATGCCAACAGTTTATATACATACATATATATATACATTTTTTTTTGAGGGACTCTGAAAAGCTGTTTCAAGACAGCATTTTGTGCCAAATATTTTTTATCCTCTATTTCTGGGGTGTGTGCTGAGCACCCACACTGAGTAGTCTGGGCTCCCTGAAGGGGAGATCTGGATCAAGAAGCTGGGAAGTTTAGGCCCGGCCATCCAGGTCTGACCTAGAGCAAGTGCCGCACACATGAGAGAGTGGCAGGAGACTATGCGTGCTACTGCTTTCTCCTCTGGGCAGTGCTGTTTACACTTTTCTCTTTCTCATTTTAGGTCTTCAACTACGTGATGGCTATTCTTGATCTGTCTGTTTTTCGGAATCAGATTGTGCTAGAAATCCTAATAATGGACCTGAAAAAGAAAATGCCAACTTTAAACTTCAGCGCACTGGGACCCAGTGGGAAGATCTCTGTACGAGGTTCATTTCTGGACATCATGAAACTCAAACAGGCTTTGATATCAAAAGCCATCTCCCCTTTAGAAAACGATAGGAATTATGCTGGTGAAAGGAGAAGCTGGAATAGACAGGCGCCTAGGAGGGTCCTCCAGAGAAGCGAGAGCCCTGCAGCGACCCTAGGGAGCTCTGAATCCGAACCTGCCAGCAGCCGAGGCACACTGGTGCTCGATACAGATATTTTCCTTTACCTGAAATACAAGTGTGAGTTTTATGAACAGACACTGCACAAATACCACATCATGTGCCAGGAGAGGGTGGATGGTGAGGTCACCACTATTTGTCTACAAGATGTTTGTGACAGGCCATGCCCTAGCAGTGTCAGACACGTGAAAGAGCTCATTGAGGAGTGGGCCCAGGGCCTCCACCTTGAACTCAGGAAAGAGGTTTTAGTTTTGGAAGGAAGAGGAGCTAGAGAGAAAAGAAATATTAAGCAGGTTTCTGAACAGCTGTGTTGCACATATCCTAGAGTTTTGATTAATGTTCACAGCACACATATTGACATTACAGGGCCTTCTTCTGACACGTACCTATTTAAGACACAGCTCATGAGATGTGCAGGGCACAAGGTCACTTGAGGTCTCAGCCGCCGCGATGGTGGTTGGTTTCCCTGCTGAGTGAAAAGTGACTGTGCTTGCTTCTCATCTCACCCACCTTTCAGTGTGTGCATCATTGTCTTCTCTCAGAGGAGAAGAAGATAGGACTTAGGGAAATTAAATCCCTTATCCAAGGTCTCTCAGCTGACAAGGAATGGGACTGGCATTGAATAAAAAAATAATACCTAAAGCAAGCTTTGAGAAAAGAGCTCACTTAACGTTGAAGAAATCTCTTTCTCTGCAACCCCAAATTCTTTTTTATTTATTTTTATTTTTATTTAATTTTTTTATTAATTCATTCATATTACATCTCAATTGTTATCGCATCCCTTGTATCCACCCATTCCTCCCTTCCTCCCTCCCTTCCTCTCTCCCACTTTTATCCTATTCCCCTCCCCTATGACTGTGACTGAGAGGAACCTCCTCCCCCTGTATATGATCCTAGGGTATCAAGTCTCTTCTTGGTAGCCTGTTATCCTTCCTCTGAGTGCCACCAGGTCTCCCCATCAAGGGGACATGGTCAAATATGGGGCACTAGTGTTTGTGTGAAAGTCAGTCCCTACTCTCCACTCAACTGTGGAGAATGTCCTGTCCATTGGCTAAATCTGGGTAAGGGTTCGATGTTTACTGCATGTATTGTCCTTGCAACTCCAAATTCTTAAGAAAAGAAGTCTCCCCCTGCATAGGTCTGTGTGACTGTTATGCTGGTGTTAAGCCCTCAGGGTTTGTATTCACTCTACATAGCGTTAGAATGTCAGTCAAGATCACTTGGAAAAGTAGTGGTTCTGTTACAATTGTGAGGAATCTGGAAAGGAATTTGTGTGAGTGCTGGTGTGTAGATGATTCCTGTTTTACAATGGTTTGGCATCCAGATTAACATTGTAAGTTGAAAACACTGTGAGTCAGAAATGCCTTTAGTTAATGTAATTTGCAGACCATCCTAGTTTTGCTATACCGTCTATGGCAGAGAAATGACTGCTTACTCTGGTTGCGGTGTGCACTGACAGCCAGGCTCATTGTTGCTGCGCAGCACCGTTAGAGAGCATAGTGCTGTGGATCACTCCTAGCCTGGAAAACTTTCAATGTTTGAAGCAAAATTCTACTCACTGTATATTCTTTTTGCACCATGATAAAGTGAAACTTACAGAAAAATTAAATTGTGAATTGATGTTGTTCGGTGCCTCGTGGGTGGGTGGCCTCGGTCCCATGGCCTGTGGGCTGGTCCAGGCACTGCTTGTCTCCAGACAGGTAGAGCGCTTTAGGGTGAGGGTCATGGCCTGGGTACTAAGCCAGATTCCCAGCCTCTCCCAGGGAGGTAGAAAATGAGTTTTCCATTGGGTGTCGTGGGTTAGCTCTTTTTAAAGTGAGACTGCAGGTCTCAAAAGACAGTAGAGACTCTGGAGCTCCACAAGCCTGTGGTGATACAAAAACAAAAACAAAACAAAACAAAAAAAAAGCGTTACAGCTCCTTGTTTGAGCTGCTGTGCTAACTAAGCATGGCAAAGGAAGCAGGCAGATGTCTGATGCCCGCTAGCAGGCAGTGTAATGCCCAAGTCATGAAACCCCCAAAGACCACCAGGAATCAGTCAGATGCAAATCACACAGGGGCTTGTTTATTAATCAAGCTCAGAGCCTGGACAGTCTTGTAAGGAGGGAAGATGGCAGCCCCTAGTGCTAGAGAAACAGGGTTTTTAAAGGGAAAAAACTGCAGGCAGCGGTAGGGTGGGTGGTGGTGGTGGTAGTGGTGGTTTCAAGCCATTTATAAGATTAGATTAGAAGAGTATAGGAAAGTTGCCCTTTAAGCTGATTGACTGGGGGACCAGGGCTAAATGAGGGGATCAGGGCCAGACCTCAGGGGGGAATATTTCAGTTATTCTGGTCACTGTGGCCTGTAGCTCTGATTCCTTGGCCCTGGGTCAAAGTTCCTAGGAACAGTTGCTACCTGTATGTTTGTGGCTCTCTGTGGAAACTCCAGGGTGGGGGTGGGGTGGAGGGGTGTTGTCAAGTTCTCAGGCCCTGAACACAAAATGGCATTGGTTTGGTCTCTACAGCTAGTCTGGTGAGAAAGGTCAACACCGAGCTATCAGCAATAGTGGGTCAGCTTTCAGTGGCTGCAGAGACAGTCCTGCCATTGCTGCCTGGCCACTATGCATCCAGTACATCCCCTGCCCGCTGCTACTCCTCTCCCCTCCCTCCCCTGCATTCCCCCAGCCCCAAGTAAATGGAGCCTTAGATGGTCATAGTGGAGGAATGGTGAGCAAGATTGCAAGCAAGCCAGAGCACCCCCGAGCAAGCCAGCCAGGCTTTATTTATAAACCTTAGACAGAGGGGAGAGGTTTTGAGGGTGAATGTGCCTGATTCACTAGGGCCAGGTTACTTAATCTACATACCTCATTTACGGTCAGTAAATGTACAGTACCTCATTTAGAGTCAGTAACATGGGGACCCCAGCATAAGAAGGGGAAAACAGTACGAATAAAGGTCATATGCTGGAGGCTAGGATCTCAGCGTAGGGTGGCATACTTCCAGGAATTTCCTGTGATTGCTGGAAGTTTCTTATCAGCAAAGGGTTGGGCTTGTAGTCTTCCTTTAGGGCTCTGTGACACTCTTTACAAAATCAGGGGTTACCAGATCAGGTGGAGTGAGAACCCTCTGAGAAAAGGGAGTCTATCTTCACAGACTGAGCCCAGAATGGCTATCCCCAGAGAAGTCAGACGTCAACATTATCCAGCAGAGTCCCGCAAGTTGAAACATTATTGAGCCAAGCATCATCTGCATTCTGAACATCCATGATCGTATTCCTCAAATGTTATTACTTTAACAGCATGATAGTAAAGACAAAGAAAAGCCATCGTTACTTGTTTCCAGGTCTATGACTCCCTCAAATTTAGTCTCAGAGCAAGGTGATTTTAGTGGAGCTTAGGAGACCATCCAGGTATAATAAATACTAGAACTATATCTATTCCTCTTAAAGTAAACAAACATGATCATGATTATTTTAATTATTTAAATCAGCAGAGAAGCATGAGAACAATCTGTTACATCTTTAGTTTTCTTTGCCATTCACTTCCCAAATGTTTAAATAAATTGTCTCCTTAGTATACTTCTGACACCAAAGCACAGGCAGCAAATCCAAACCTTGACAAATGGGACTATAGTCTGAACAACATTTGTGCCTCAGAGGACGCCATCAATCTGGTGAAAAGAAGGCTCTTGCTTGTTCAGGCTGCCGTAACAAGTTTTGAGAGATGACTTACACAATAGGCACTTCTCACAGTTCTGAAGGCTGGGGAGGCAGATCAGGGTTGGACCATGACAAGGGCCCTATTCCTTTGAGAAAGTGAGAAGGTCCCCTGTCTCTTGGAAGAGCACTAATTCCGTCACGATGACTCTCCTTCATCTCAGTCACACCCCTCAAGGCCCCACGTCTAAATATGTTAGGTTTCTCTAGCTGCGACCAAAAGAACCTGGGCAAATTGGCAAAAAGGAAAGATATATCTCAGCTCACAATTTCAGTCCATGGCTGTTTGACCCATAACGGGCTGTGCTAAGGCACTGTCCTGGCGAGGAGGGGATGGCAGTACTAAGATGCCCAGCTCATGGCAGCTGGGATGCAAAAGGAGTCAGGAGGAAGGTCTGGGGACAAGCATTACTCATCACTCTTCAAAGTTACTCCACCGCTGACTCCACCAAGGCCCTACCTTCCAATAGTCCATCTGGTTATGAGCTCATCAAAGGATTGGTCTGTGATGACAACAGCACACTTATGATCTGCCCCTAGCACTCTCAGCTGGGGACTATGCCTTCCACATATGAATTTCTGGGGATATGGTACAACCAAATCATAGCCTCACATTGAGATTAGAGTTTTAACATATGAATTGTTAAGAGTAAAAATATCCAGCTTTTAACATTCCATTCCTGGACCTCAGAAATTCATGTCAAGAGCCAAACGTTTATTCTAGGGCTGGAGAGATGCTTCATGGATAAAAATGGTTCATATGTGCTGATCCTGGGGACCCACATGGTACGTGCATATGGGTTTGTGTATCTACACACACACACACATAAATAGATATTTTAAAAACCATGGTGATATAAATTAGAAATGTCCTCAGTTGGTAGAACTGTTAGGAAAGGTGGTGGAGCCTTGCTGGAGGAAGTATTCACTGGGGGCGGGTGTTGAGAGCTCATAGCCTCCTCTACTTCCAGTTTGCTCTCTCTGCTTCCTGTTTTGGGGTAAAGATAAATTTCAACTTGCAGCTCATGACCCACGCTTGCCCCACTGTTGCCATGCCCACTCCGCAGCAGGGGTTCCCTGTCTGGAACATTAAGCCAAAATAAATAATAGAGTTTTTCTCTTTCAGTGATGCAGATATTGGCCAGATCAGACCAGATTAAAAGCAGATAGAAATTTAGGCTTATTAGGTGCAGCTCCAGGGTAAGTTCACCAGTTCCAAGGAACAGGGGGCCCAGAGAATCTGTGTGCCCAAGCTAAGGCAGGAAGGTTTTATAGACCTTAGGCAAGGGGTGATGATGTGTCAGCCAGGAGCTGGGACTGTGCCCAAGTAGGGTCCAGAGCTGAGCACTTAGGCGGGGCTTTGGGTGGCTGGTAGCATCACGGGTGGAGGTTGTGACCACTGCCAAGAATGCGGAACTGGCCTCCCAGTGCCTTGCCTCCCCAGGGCAGGCAAGGCGGGCTTGGGGGTAGGAGGGCAGATGGGGTTTCACAGCTTTGCAGGGGCAAACAATAAACATGGTATTCCATGAGTTGATTTTGGTCATGTGCTAAAATTAGCACAGCAACAGAAAAGTAGCTGTCCACCCACAAACCCACATTTATTCCATCTCGATAGCTCCAGAGATCCTAACTCCAACATCCACAGGAGTCCAACCTCATCTAACCCGGACAGCAGTGAGACCGTGTAACACGGTTGTGCCACAAGTCCTTTCTAACTACGAATTTGGGAAACCAAAGATGTTTTGTGCTTTCAAAATTGGACAGTGGGCAAGGAATAAGAAAGGCATTCCCAGTCTGAAAGGGAAACACAGGAGCTGAGGAAGAGGGTATAGGTCGTAAGTGATGGTACTGGAAGCTGCTTGGAAGCTATTTTCAGTTCAGTGCTCTACCTTCCTGGTCCATGGGGACCAGCAGCTAGCTACAAATCCCACCAGGCAGTGACTCTGCCAGTGACTTGCCTTTGGATCTCCAGCCTCCAGAAGTGTGAGCCACAAATGTCTTTTGTTAGGAAGTGACCCAGTCTCTGGCATTTGGTATAGTAGCCTGAGCCACTCGAGAGAGACAGAGAAAGAAGTGATTTGTCTCGAGGAACAGCTAGGGTTTCCAGGAGCCCCCAGGACCTGTGAAGGGGCAAGGAGCGTGCCTCTGGCCCTGTGAACATACTGACTCTAGGCTACAAGGGAAGGACTTTTGGTTTTAAGTCCTCACTTGTGGTAGTTTGACACAGCCAACCCAGGATATGACTAGACCTGGCTTTAAAAAAAAAGTTGGTGAGAGCTTTCATCTTTGCAGATGGTTTTGGGTGTGGACTCACCCTTGCTTTTTTTTTACTCCCACATCACCCTTTCTAGAGGGGAGGAACTTTTCTTACTCTGTTCACCACAGTTTATGTCACAGCACCCGATACACAGTATTCTGCAAATTCTTAGGAAGTTTATGAACAAGTTTTATAGTCCAAGTAGCAGCATTTGACACAGGACCATGATGACCGATCTTGATTGTCAACTCGACTACACTTAGAGACAAAAACGTAAACATCTGGGCACACCCACGCTAAATCTGGGCCACACCTGGTGGTGGCCCACAGGAAAGGACTTGGAGGAAGGAAGATTCGCCTTTTAAGCCTGCTTGTCCTCACTGGCAATTTTATCTCTCTCGTTCCTGATGCATTCCTGTACCAGTGTTCGAACCTACTTCGTGGGGATTCCAGGGCAGACTGAAGACTGACGACTCTCAGCCTGGCAGCCGTGCATAGGGATGTGAACTTTCTACTGCTTCAGCGCCAGGCTTGGCTGCCTCCTGCCATTCTCCCTGCCTTGTCGCCTGCGGCTCACACACCCTAACTTCCTCAACTGTGAGCCCTAAATTAAACTTTAAAAAAAAAAAAAAAAAAAAAAGGCTTGCGTTGGTCCTGGTGTTTTGTCATGGCAACAGAAAAGTAATGGAGACAAGGACTTTGCTCTTAGTATGTGATTAAACCTGTGTCCAACAGACCAGGATGTTTTCTGTCTTTTTTTTGTTATGTAGTATGTTCTGTCTTATCAATACAATATTAATATTGATTTTTTTTTTACTATCTTATTAGAACAGGTCTCTGTTTCCTATTTGTATTATTTTCTCCAATGCAGAAAATTCTCCCTGGCAAGACACATGGGAGTAAAAGGATATTTGTCCACTCTATTCTTCTCAAGCAGGCTGGTCAGTGCCCCGCGCTGCGGTCAGGCAGCAGGCATGCCCTCTGGACTTATCTCTTGACTCGGTTTCACAGGAGACAAAAATTGCGAAGATTTGCCTCGTCTGCCTCGTCTGACACCTGGCTGTAGCCACCTGTAAGAGCTGAGAGCTGGTCAGGAATCTATAAAGTCTATGAAGAGTCCACAGGTTAATGCCGGAAAGGTTAAAACATTTATATGACTAGAAAACCCTCTATAGTGTGGCAAGATTGTCCCACGGTTAACATATTCCCAGTCAGTCTGGCAGAGGCAAAGGGCAGGATACGCTTCCCCTTGAGGTTTTAAGTGAAACAGAAGGCAGGAGGAAAGGAGTCTAGGCAGTATTGCACAGACTCAGCGAGCGAGTGCGGAGACAGTAACTTAGCGCATAGCTCTCGGGGCAGCTGGGAAGCCGCGTGATGTATCACAAGCGTCTTCCAAAGGGTTCCTACACACCTGTTTCAAATGACGAATAAGAACTTTCAGGGCTGTGTGTGAGAATGGGGAAGAACATCTTTCTCCCCCCCCCCCCCCCCCGCCCCAGAGCCGGCTTTTAGAGTGGAATTCCCACTACGTATTCCTTCCTGGGTTCTGTAAGTCGGCAAACATTTGGGTTCTGTCCCTATCACCCCCTTTCCCATCTTCTGTGCAGGGCGCTTTGCTTTTGGATAAAGCTTCCTTGCTACTCTGCGGTCTGTGTGCACCTCTGCGCATGCTTCCCTTGCGTAAGATGTTTTAGGATTAACTTGCCACACATTAAAATCACCTGAATAGGGAGCCTAACCTGAAGGATTGCCTTACCTGGTGTGGGAAGAGCTACCTCGCAAAGTGTGGCAGCATCTTCTGCTCTCAGCCAAGATTTTAAAAAAGAAAAGCACCTGGGATTTCTCACTTCTTGCTCACTTGGCCTTCTCTCTTACTGCCAAGCTAAGGGGGCGCTTTAGGAGAAGTGATGGAGTCAGAGGTGGGGAACACTGAGGCAAAGCAGTGTGTTCCAGACGTGACAGGCAGGAATGCTACACTTAAGACTCACGGCAGCTGTGCTTGCCTGATGGGCAGGGGACACATGAGGAGAATCAGTCTCTCCCAGGGTGTGGTCCCTGGCAGGCGGGCCATGCTTCAGTGTGTGGCCCCACGTGCTTGGGTGGCACTAATGGGATTCAGTGTGCTAGATTTTTTTTTTTTTTTTTTTTTTTTTTTTTTTTTTTAATAAAGGACGTGAAGTTCGGAGGGGGACATGGGTGAGATTTGGGAGGAGTAGGAGAAGGAAAGTAGGAAAGTTGAATACGCTTGAAGTACATGAGGGATAGCATCTTCGACCTCAAATAAGCAGAGAGTGAACTGGAAGTGGGCGGGGCTGTGAACTCTCAGAGTCCTCCCACAGTGGTGTACTTCCTGCGTACAGCAAGGCTCCACCTCCTAAAGGTTCCAAAGAGCATCTCACCAGTTCTGAGCAACTGTACTTCCATGGTGTGTGTTTCACCTCGTCACGAGCCCTAACTGAATCAGGGGTCATTGTATTACAACGTAGTTTTGATGGTGGGAATCAGAATTCTGACCCAAAGATTTCCAGGAGGCGGCGGGGGCGGGGGGTGGGGTGGAGCAGGTGAGGGTCCTCTCACCAGTCTGAAGATAACAGATGAGTCCCTGGAAGGAGCTGAGCTATGTCTTTGTCCTGAAAAGAAAACTGCTGGTTACCTTAACGGAGCTGCTGCTGGGGGTTGTATGTACTTACTGCTCTTCCCCCAGGATGCTTTGCGCCAACGGAAACAGATCTTTAGTGTTCATGGGTGCTTTGTGCTCCTTGTGTTTTTAGCAGGGGCTGTGGGAATGTAGTAGTCACAGGAAGTTGCTTTAAGCCCTCTTACGTTCTGTCTTAGTTAGGATTTTATTGCTGTGAAGAGACCCCACGACCACGACAACTCTGACAAAGAAAAACATTTCATGAGGGTTGGCTTACAGTTTCAGAGGTTTCGTCCGTTATCATCGTGGTGGGAAGTATGGCAGCCTGCAGGCAGACCTGGTGCTGGAGGAGCTGAGAGCTCTACATCTTGATCTGAAGGCAGCCAGGAGACTGATTCATTGGGCATAGCTTGAGCTTAGAACTCAAAACCCATCCCCACAGTGACACACTTCCTCCAGCAAGGCCACACCCATCCCAGTAAGGCCACACCTCCTAATAGTGTCACTCCCTATGGCCAACAATCTAAACACAGGAATCTATGTGGGCCAAAGCTATTCAAACTACCGCATGCTTTCAACTGACCTATCCTGTTTCGGCACACCAGAACACAAAGTAAGCTCACATTCCCCCCCAATTATTTAAATAAGAGAGTCCAATCTTGATTAACCTTACTGTGGTGGTTTGAGCAAATGGTCCCCATATGCTCATATATACTCAAAGCTGTGGCTTTGTTGGAGTCGGTATGGCCTTGTTGAAGGAAGCACATCACTGTGGGGTGGGCCTTGAGGTTTCAGAAGCCCACGCCAGGCTCAGTCTTACTTTTGTTTGGCCCATGGATCAGGATGTACTTGTAGTGAGACTTTTGGTTTCTTAAAAAACCCAGTTATGTCCTGTGGATATGTTTTTGTTTTCATCTCAGGGGTGGATTTGTGCTGCTTCCGACCGAACACAGCATCTAACTATAGTTTGACTTGTGCTCTAGCAGAGGTGTGATTGCCAGCTGAAAATAGTTTATGTATGGAATTCTGGGGACTCTTGAGATAAATGCAAGAGCCCCAGAGGGGCCTGTGGTGGCTGCTGCTGCCCCTGCTGCCGCCCCTGTCCCTGCGGCTGCCCCTGCTGCTGCTGCTTGTTCCTCCTGCTGCTGTTACTGTTGCTGGATTGCTGCGTCGCTGGGTTGTTGGTTGCTGGTATTCTGATGACAAAGATTGGACTTGCCCCAAGGAACTAGATGCCCCTAATTAGCAGGAAGTAGTCTAAAAAGGTCTACGCCCCCTTTCCTCTCTAACCTTCCTTCTCTCCTATCTAATGTTGGGAGGGGGATTGGGGTGACGAAGAGTCGTAGGTATAGGAACCCAAATAAAGCAGCACAAATGCCTGGCTATAGCTACTCTCAGCTATTGCTTCAGGGCCATAATGCACTAAAGCTCTGAAACTGTAAGCCAGTCCCCAATTTAATGCTGCCTTGTATAAGAGCTGCTTTTCATCACAATAGAGCCGTACCTAAGACACCAGTATAAGAAAGCCTTTCCTGCTGGGCATGGTGATGTATGCATTTAATCTCAGCACTTGGGAGGTAGAGGCAGGCAGATATTTATGATTTTTGATGTCGGCCTCATCTACATAGTGAGTTCTAGGCCATCTAGGGATACATAGTGAGACCCTGTCTCAAACAAAACAAAACAAAAAAGAAAAACAACTCTTCTCCCAAACAAACAAACAAAACTAAAACAAACAATAAACCAAAGAACAGCAAAAATCCTCCCTGCTGAAAGCAGACATGTGAGAGGGCACGTGATGTGTAGAAAGAATGTGAATAGAACCTCACAAACAGTGCGATGATGCTTTTTGAAGGTTAACATGGCTTCACTTTGCAGAGAGAAACATTCTAGAGAACTGCTTATGGTACTCCCGCTGAGTGGCTGCTTCCACTGACTCTGCAGATTCGGCAGAGCCTTGCTGTTTCTGCTGGATCGTGCTGCTGCTATGGATTCGTGTTGCTGTTTGGTGTATTCTGTTGGACAGGACTGCTTGTATCCTGACAATGAAGAGTGGAATCGCCTGAAGGAACTACTTCTAAACAGATCTACAACCTCTTTTTCTTTTTTCTTTTCTTTAAAGATTTATTTGCTTATTGTGTGCAGTGTTTTTACCTGCCTGCTCCCCTGCACGACAGAAGAGGGCACCAGATCTCATTCGAGATGTTTGTGAGCCATCATGTGGTTGCTGGGAATTGAACTCAGGATCTTTGGAACAGCAGACAGTGCTCTCAACCTCTGAGCCATCTCTCCAGCCCCCAGCAACCCCCTTTGTTATTAATCTTTCTGCCCTACTTCTGGTCAGTTGGTTAGAAGGAAGGTAGAAGCGTTTAAGAACCCTAAATAAAGTAGGTTTTGAAAAATCTAAGCCTACAAAGGTATGGAAAGAAGTCTCTTTTAATTTTTATCTATTATTCTCTCATTCTGTCTCTCCCCCACCTCTCTCTCTTTACTTTCTTGCCGCCCCCCCCCCCCACACACACACGCTTACAATCTCACCATAGTGTACATGTGGAAGTCAGAGGACAACTTCCAGGAGTCAGTTCTCTCTTTCCACTGGATTCTGGGGAGCAAATTCTGCTATTCAGGTCTCTGTATAGCCGAGCCTTTATATCAGTGCTGCATGGAACAACATTGTTGACAGAGGAAAACTAGGCATTGTCAACTGGACTGACTGAAATAAAAAAGCCGAAGTAAGTAGCCATGATGTCATGGGTTCCAGATATTTATTAAGTATCCTGGGAGGCTTGTGAAGCATTTCTGTTCTCACTAGTATTTAGTCTTGAGTGACTTTTTCTTTTTTCTTTCTTTTTTTTTCTTTTAGCTCAGTCTTCCAGAAACTGGGCCAGATCATCGTACCTGGAAGAGAGGGGGTTAACATATGCAGTAAGATGTTCTGAAAACAAGGTTATGTATTGATTCGTTTCTGAAACTGTGACCTGAGGCTCAGAGGAATCTAACCCTTGTCTTTTCTAGAGGTGATGGTTGAGTATTTGTAATTCCGGGTTCTTGGAGACTTCACAGGGCCTACGTACCAACAATGGGTTTGGAATGTGAGGGAGCCTGAGTCAGCAACCATCCTTGTGTAACGACTTGGTGAGGACTCCATTATCTCTCAAAGGGGCCTCCCAGCCCCTCTTGCTGTTGTTCTCCCATGGCTATGCACACCCTTGTCAGGGGAACCCTGTGCTCCATCTCCGCTATTATCTGAGTGGTGGTGACAAAAGGTGATAGGATAAGCTTCCGCTCAGTCTAATCCACTCTCACTCATTTTGGCAGACTTCTGCCAGCCCGAATCCTCTGGTTTTTCTTTTGGGCCAGATACAGAGAACATTTCTCATTCTGGTCTTGGAACAATCTCTAGTGAGACTATTTACTTCTCCTCTCTCTCTCTCTCTCTCTCTCTCTCTCTCTCTCTCTCTCTCTCTCTCTGATTTCCTTAACACATGGTTGAAAAAATAAATCAACCACACCCCAGAATGTTTCTGAAGACCTGAGCTGATATGGAGAGTAACGTGAAGTTGGAAAACAGTCACCAGGGCTCCCCAGAAGTGATGAGTGAATGGGCCCTGGAAGCAGGCGAGTCAGATTCATGCTGGGCTGGGGATTGAGTTCACATTGACCCAAAACTGCAGCGGATGTGTTGAATCTTAACTTTTGACGAAGAACTTAAAGGTGACAATGTTCTAAACTTGACTTTCTCTTGTGTATTCAGTAAGTCTTGAAAAGTTGTTACTGCTGAGCTCCTGGGTAAGGGTGTGCTCATCTGGTGCCCAGCTGTGTTTATGCTGTGCTGTTCTTACCACATCCCTTTCTCCTCCTCCTCCTCTTTCTTCACCTCCTTCCTTTACTTTCCCGTCCTCCTGTTGCCTCTTCTTCTTACAGGGTTTTGCTGTGTAGCTCAAGATGGCCCAAAACTCAAGATTTTCTTACCTTAGCATCTCAAGTGTTGGGATTATAGGTGTTCACTACAATGCCTATCTCAATTTTACACACTCATCCTCGCCTTCAAAATGTGTTTTAAAAAATAGTTCCAGGCATTATACTGTTTTGTTTGGTGAATATTAACATGACACAAACTAAAGTCACCTGGAAAGAGGACATCGCAACTGAGGGACTCCCTTCATCAGACTGGCTCATGGGCTGTCACTAGGACATTTTCCAGATTAATGACTGATGTAGGAGGGCTCAGCTCACTGTGTGGGGGGGTGTCATCCTTGGGCAGGTGATCCTGGGTTGTATAAAAAAAAAATCCAGCTAAACAGCCATAGGGAGCAAGCTAGTAAGCAGCGTTCCTCCTTGGCCTCTGCTTCAGTTCCTGCCTCCCAGTTCCTGTTTAAGTTCCTGAAGTGACTTCCTTAATGATGGACTGTGACTTGGAAGTGCAAGCCAAGTACACATTTCCTCCCAGAATTGGTTTTGGTCCATGTTTATTGTAGCCACAAGAAGCAGACTAAAACAGTGGTGATTACTTTTAAACATAAAGATAGAAAAGTATGCTTTCACATAGCTGTAGCAGAAAATGCAAAGTTTCCATATACTCAGAGATATGGAATCATCCAAGGTAAAGAAATGTGTCTTGGTTTGATGCTCCTTTTATTTTCATATTAGTTTTACATCATATAGCATCAATTATTGCTATATAATATGTTTATTTCAACCTCTCACTATTTAAAATACAATATTTCTAAGACAATTTATGCTTCTTTCTTCCTTTCTTCTGGTTGTGTGGCCTGGCTTTAAGAATTCTTATAATGCATTTATATGATTGTCTTTCATATTGCCTCCCTCATCTCTGTTCTTTTGGTGTGTCATGACAAAAGCCAAGCGTCGCTCATTACCTTAGAGTAGGCCTTGTTTTCCTTCCCTAGTCCATCCTGAATGAGGGCCACCAAGAGGCAGCAGTTTGAAATATGAGATATTAACACACAATGGAAGGGTGCGGGAGACTGACACTCCAGCATAAACAATGGAGGTGTCACTCTGAGTGATGGACTGTGACATCCTCCTGAATAATCTGAGGACTCAAGAGAGAATAAACAATTTGCTCCTGACACAGCTTGGATTTCAGTGCTACCTCTCAATGTCAGAGAGATTCACTGAGTACTTGCTGTAAGGAAGACACAGCCAAAATGTCATCAAGGAGCAACTAATTACACCAGGGTTGCTTTTTGTTTCAAAATTGGGTTGAGACTCAAAAGCAGGTACAATCTGAAAAAGCACTAGAGGGCGCCAGACTCCTTTGTGAGGAAGTCTTCTTTGTCCTACAGAACACAGCACCTTCACCTCAGCCTGTCAACTTGTGACTTTCAGGGATCAGCCTGAGTCTGTAGGCACGATCACACACGCATTAGAAATTTAACAATCACAGACTTTAGAGGGTAAAGTTACGATTGCACACTAAAACGGACTTAAGAGACCTATTACCTAAGACAATCTATGGCCCTTACTTGAATAATAATGCAAACATCATTCTTAAAATGATGTTTTCAAGACAACCAGGGAATTTGATCACTAATAAAAGTTATATTACAGAATTATTATTTGTTTTATTAGGTGTGGTAATGGTATCTTGGTAATGCTAAAAATTCCTTAGCTATTAAATGTTTGCATGATATTACTTGATGCCAAAATTCATTATAACATATTCTACAGCAAGGGCAGGGTGCAGCTTGGTTGTAGAGAGTTGCTTAGCATCTACAACAAAGTGATAAAGTGCATGTATCTCTCTCTCTCTCTCTCTCTCTCTCATAATAGAAGACAGAAGATGGTTAACATTTTGATAATTGTTGGGATAGGAGTTCACCGTAGCATTTGTTATACTTTTGTGAGTTTCTAAAAAATTCTATTAAAAATAAAGATGAGGCCTGGAGAGGTATTTCAGTGGCAGGAGTGATTTTGACAATGTGAGTTTGATTCCTGGAACCCACAGGGAAGAAGGAAAGAAAAGACTCCTGCAGGCTGTCCTCTGGTCTCCATACACGCAATGTGGTACACACACACACACACACACACACACACACACACACACACATGCGTGCACACACACGTGCACAAGAGAGCAATGTACTATGCCCTTTCAATATATATGTATATTTTAACTTATTGTCATATATAAGTATCTGCATTTTTGTATGTGCCAGATAATAGTAGGTTTCCCTCCATCCTTCAATACTTTTGATTTCTAGTTTGAGCCTCTGCTCTAGATGTCAGAAACGAACATCATGTAAGTCAAGCTTGCCTGGCATTTTACTATCAGAAACTTAACCCAAGAGAGTCGGGAACATCTCACTTCTTCCCATAGCAGTATTGCAGAGCAGAAGTCAGGGCATGTGGGGATGCTGGGAGTTTGTTGATCTTGTGTATCATCTTGGGTCAACAATCTCCTAAGATCACCTTGATCTTCTCTTGGGTCCTTGCAGACAACAGTCACATTGTTTGATGAAAGTCTGCAAAGGCTTCCAGGTCTGCCTCTCCCCTGGACTCCCAAATAGTTTTTGGTTTTGTTTTGTTTTGTTTCGAGACAGGGTTGACTCTGTGCAGCCTTGGATAGTCTGGATTCACTTTTTAGATGAGTCTGGCCTTGAACTCACAGAGACCTGGCTACCCCTGCCTCCTCAAGTGCTGGATTACAGGCATGCACCTCTATGCCTGGCTCCAAGCCTCCTTTGAGTTGGAATAACACCCAGAAGTTTCCCTTCTGACTTTCTTAGCCCTATTGCTCAGCCATTTCTGATGGCCACTCCTGTGACAGCTGTGGCATGGATGACCTTGAGAATGCTAGGATACAGGTCAAACAGGAGAATAATCAATTCTGGTTTTCAAACCCTATGACTTACCTGGGCTTTTGGATTCAGTTCCCAAGAGAGAGGGGCACACACAGGCCACCCTTTTAAGAGAATATTGAGAAATCTACTGTCTCTCCAGGAAGCGGGTGGTTTCTCAGCCAGTGGGTAGATAGAGCATGTGGCCCTCTACAGACTTAGGGCATAAACATGCCTCAGGCCTTCAGAGCCCTGGCTGCGCCGGAAGATCATGAGCTCAGAGGGATTATGAAGAACATGTCTTCAGTTAATGCGATAACAATGTATGATCACATTGAATACTTGTAATTAAAGACTTAACATCTCCTCCACACAGAAAGAAAGCAGGGAAGCTAAAGAAAAAGGAGCGAACAGGGCACAAGGCTAGAGTATGGGCTCATGGTACAGTGCATGCCTAGCACACAGGCTTGGATGTGATGCCTAGCACCATACTCACAGAAAGAAGTTAGGAATGTGGGGTCTGTACCTTAACAGACCCATGTTCTGATTCAGATTCTGTGATATTTTGTATATATATATATACATATATATATGAACATTTTAGAAAACATCATATTATTTATAGAGATGAGTTAATCCAAGTTTTGTTTAAACAAGAGAATGTATAACAGACGCACAAAGAAAATTGGCCCTTTGTATAAATCCCGCACACGACAAGCATTTAAAAACACAACAAACAGGAAAAGCCTCTTATCTAATTTCCCCACCTGGTTACTGGAGCTTCCTCCTAAGACTTATTAAGCTATTAGCTCAGCCCTTAAAGGGCCGTGTGGGAGTCCAGGTGGAGCCCCAGGTGCTGAAGCTGCCACGACTTAGAAGAAAACATTCTCTCTGGCATCCAGGCTGAGGTCTGTGGAGCTGAAATCCCACTGGTATTTTGAGAAATAACTGTGAAGTTTTCATTGCCAGTGTGGCCCATCCTTTATGAGCTGTCAGTGGGAAGGCTACAGAGGAAAGGAGGGATTCCTACAGTATCATGTCGCTGTGGCCTCAGGAAACAGAAGAAAAGAAACCCAAACACTTTACAGTGGACAATCTTCCAGATGCTTATTATCAAGACCTCTGCTCAGGATAGAAAGAAAACCCACACCGTGCCACATGCTTCTTCTGCACTGTAAGTAAAAGCCGTGCGTCCGTCCTCAGGTCTTCCCGCCTTGATGGCCTGGGCAGTATCACCCGGAGAGAGAAAATGGGGATGGCTGTTCTGTTTTCTCTGGGATACCTTGAGAGTGACCCCAGGCTAAACTGCTGCCGGCTCCTTTCTGTTTCATGGCCATTAGGCTCCATGCCCCCCCAGGAAGAGATGTCCAGTTTTGTAATTAGCTTTCTTCTACAGGCAGGATGGTGCTGAGAGGGTACTAAAAACTGGCCTGGCCTGAGAAACCCCAAGTCTCTCGCACACACACATGCTCTATATCCAGATGCAATCTTTTAATTAATCATAGGTGCTCAGAGGGCTTGTCCGCATTTTAATGCTTTTAAAGTAAGTTCAGTGAAAAGAAATTTCGTATTCAGGAACCAGTGGCTATCGCACTTCTTAGCAGAAACCTCTCAAGCCAGGGTGTCTTAAAGAGTGCATTTGGTGTGGGTGTGTGGGTCTTGTGAAAGTTTCCTTTCACTATAAATCCTGTGACTTCATTGAATGCCCTCAGATAATCTAGATAACTCCTCTATCCCAAGATCTACAACATGTTCATGTCTGCAAAGTCATTTTGCCTCATAAGGTAGTATATTTATAGGCTCCGAAGACTAAGGGGTGGATTCATCCTGAATCATTATTCAACCTACCACAGCCCACATCTGAGCACCAACAATTTATTTCTCTTCCTCATAAAGGATACATTCATCTCATCCTATTTATCTCTGAATGTCTCAACACAAAATAGTCTGCCTTAGGTTGGCGAGTAGGCACTTATCTTTACCCATAATTGGCATATGAATTCCATCATTCATAGCCTGTCTTAGGTCCAACAAGGCTCAGACTCACTTTTCCCCGTCTCTGGCTTGCCTCCATATCAACACACGAAGGGCAGTGTCTTTGAGCTCTATGCCATGTGCATGTGCTTGTTCAAAGTTTCCAATCTCAACAAGTGTGCTGGTTGTGGGTGAGGCTGATAAAATGGAAAAAAGAAAATTGAATTTTACTTTGACCTTTACTATTGTTTGAAGGTGTAACTCTCGGGCTGGTTCTGATGCTTTTGGGTCTGTGGGAAGGCAGCAAAAGTGGTGGAGAGTCCATGGTTGGAGCAAGGTGCTCCTGCTCACAGAGGCCAGGAAGCAAACACAGAGAGGAGACTAGTGCCCCACAGTCCTCTTCAAGGGGAAGGCTTAGTGACCCAAGACTTCCCACCAGTTCACCCCTCCATTTCTCCAAGCTCCCTCACCTTCCAACAGTGCCACAGGAGATCAGCCTATAATAGATAGGCCCTGGAGGACATTTTAGATCCAACGGTAGCTGTCCCCTGATTCCAAGCTGGCTGTTTCTGCAAGCTTCACTATGAACCTTGTGAGCCTCTCATGTTTGCCAGGAAGACTTACCCCATTATTACAAAAAGGCTTCTTCTCTGCAGCCTTTCCCAACTTCCATGGAGATGTTGAGGGATCCCATGAGTCACAAAGTAATCTTTTCAAAGGCCACCCCTGCTCATTCCTTCTGACCTACTCATCTTCCTGAAGCACTAGCAAAGGGTCTTTATCCATGTCCTTAGTTCTCTTCTCAGAACACAGTGGCATGCGCCTACTAATTTTTGTGTCTTTTAAAAAGATCAGAATATGCCAGGCCTGGTGGCACATGCCTTTAATCCCAGCACTCGGAAGGCAGAGGCAGGTGGATCACTGTGAGTTTGAGGCCAGCCTGGTCTACAAAGTGAGTCCAGAATAGCCAAGGCTACACAGAGAAACCCTGTCTCGAAAAACAAAACAAAATAAACAAACAAACAAAACAAACACACACAAACAGATCAGAAGAGGTTGAGGCACAAACCATCAATGGCTGGCTTCTCTTCCATTCAACCATTTCCTCTTATATTTTACTAGAAGAGGTAAGATACAGGTTGCACCTTCAACGCTTTGGAATCTCAAGTTCATATCCAAGTTGACTTCTTCAGTTTTCTCTCTATACAACTGTAGGACACAGGTCAGTGAAGATTCCTGATGCTATATAAAAGGGTATTTTCACTATAATTCTCAATAACATGTTTCCAACTTTTGTGTGAGCCCCCAGGGTGTGTGCGTAATGCCCATCTTTCCCCCAATGTTCTCCTCCTGACAATTTAGATATTATTTGAGAACATGTATTATTTTTCTGCTGTATTTCCTACTTCCTTCTGAATCCTCATTAGCAGAATTAATTTAAATATTTTGGTTTTTTTAAAAAAGCAACATACCAATATATGACTTTAATAACAGGGGAAACCTGAGGATAGGAGAATATGGGAGTGCTGCCCTCTCTGCTTGTTTTTTTTTTTTTCTGAAGCCTGAAATCACTTTAAAAGTCTACTAAATGCTGTAATCGCAGCACTCAGGGAGGCAGAGGCAGGCGGGTCTTTGTGAGTTCGAAGCCAGCCTGGTCTACAAAGTGAGTCCAGGACAACCAAAGCTATACAGAGAAACCCTGTCTTAAAAAAAAAATAGTCTACTAAATGGGGCTGGAGAGATGGCTCAGTGCTGAAGAACACTTGATGTTCTTGCAGGGGACTAAGAATTTTGCACACACCCATTCAGTAGCCTTACAACTATCTGGAACTGTGCCTCTCAATGATTTAATGCCTTCTTTTAGCCTCTTCTTGCAATAAAATAAATATCAAAAGCTCTAATAAAACCATAAATCCTTAAAAATCATCAACTGCAATTCAGCTAAATAGTAATCCAAACTTAAGGCATCAGAAAATACTGAAACAATGGGACATATGGCAGTGACAATTATGATGCAAGTTGATCCAGTTGTGGGCTCTCCAGTGTTTTTGTTGGTATAGCTGGGAGGAGAGATCTCCCTAGATATGTGTCCTCTTTGTTTGTTTTTTACCACTAGAGGAAAGACAGAAAGTGTTTTTTTTTTTTTTTCCCATCATCTCAATCACATCAGATCAAAATAATACTCAGATATAATTTAAAGCAGCACATTTTGGAATGTATTCAAGTGTCATACAATGTGTGTTTTAAGATCTTTTCTATTATAATTAATCTTTCACTGTCTTCGATTCCCTCGAAGACATTCAAGAGATAGTATATCACAAATTATGAACATATTTATATATTGTATACATTTATATATAAAATATGGTATGATGTATGATATAGATAAAACTTTAAAACCTATTTCTATACTGTAAGAGATATTATTGCTGATGACCAATTTAAACTCCAGTCAACTTTTACCAACATTAAACTGTGAAAAATAAAGATTTTTGAAATTTAAAAAAAAAAAAAAAAAAATAAGATCTTTTCTATTATAATTAATCTTTCACTGTCTTCGATTCCCTCGAAGACATTCAAGAGATAGTATATCATCGTCTAGTGTGAGAAAGTACAGGCTGGTAGCCAGAAGACAGAACAATTCTCTAGGGAGTGCAAGGCCGCCTGACTGGCAGCAAATTTCTTCACAGAAGTGTGTGTGTGTGTGTGTGTGTGTGTGTGTGTGTGTGTATGTGTGTATGTGTATGTGTGTGTGGGGGTTGGAACAAAACCTCACAGCATTGGGTTGGGCAGCTCTTACAGGAGATCTTACCTAAGACACCTGTGTGTACTTCTGAATTGAATTATAAGTTCATCATTTTATTTGCCTTTTTCTTAGCAATATTCCCTTACATTCCTTGGCATTTGGACATAAGCAGGCCCCTTGTGACCTGTTAGGGTTGTCAGAATTTTGTGTGGCATATACATACCCCTAAAGTCTCAACACATTCCTATTTTCTTCTCACTGACACCATGGCTGGAGCCTGACATTTTCAGAGAAGACAAAGCCAGCAGCACTTGAGGTTCTCTGTGGTTCCTTGCCACCAGCAGAATGATTGACAGCCTGTGTGTGCTCATAGTCTATAACCATCTAGACTTGTCTTACCATGCTCCTCAGCTTTTTTCCAGCCTGTGCCCATTGCTCAGTTCCAACGCGAGCTTTTCAGGTACGTCTCACCGTAGCACCTTCACTCGGGTTCCCAAATCTATGTGCATTTCTTAAATTGCATCAGATTTCTAAAAACTCAGTGACTTAAAACAGTACAAATTCATCGCCTGTAGATCAGAAGTGTGACCAGTGTGTCGCCAGGCTGCAGTCAATGTGCTTCTCAGGGTTGTGCTTCTCCTGGAGTCCCCAGGGGAGGACCTTTCCAGCTTGCAGGAGCTGCTGGCCTTCATTGGTTTGTGTTCAACAGTCACATTGCCTCGACCTCTGCTCTCTCTGCCACAGCCCCGCTTTGGAGTCTTGACTTTTGTATTTCTCTATTTTATAAGGGTCTTTATGGGCTGTAGGTGGAGCTAGTGGATGAGGATTGCCTAGCCTGGCAAGCCTCAGGACTGATCTCAGTCGTCCCAATAAAGAGAAAAACCATCCTTAGGATTATATTGTTCCCATCTGTGTGATAGAACAGACTTTCTGTATTTAAAATCCTTTTGTTAATTACACCCGAAATGGTTGTTTTGCAAATAAGGTTACAGGTTCTAGGGCTGAGGATACTATAGCTTGCCTTCCTTCCTTCCTTCCTTCCTTCCTTCCTTCCTTCCTTCCTTCCTCTCTTCTTTCCTTCTTTCATTCCTCCCTCCCTCCCTTTCTTTTTTTCTTATCACCACATCTCAACAGTCTCAGGTTGGGTTTTCTGGAGTCAGGCAACAAAAATCTGTCTGGGCTTTAACAATACATCAGGAATTAAGTACTGAGGAAGGAAGCAAAAATGAACAGTGAGAACTGTTGAGGCGTGATGCAGGCCTGATTAAACTTTGGCCCCTGCAAGGCCAGCTGTGGTCAGAATTGTGCTGCATTGAGCCAAATGTTGAAGCTTCTGCTCCCATCCTGTGCGCAGTCACTGGAGAAGTGCTGTGCAGCCAGGCAGCCACCGAAGGGGTCTGGGGCTGGAGGTGGGCTGCTGGCTGCAGTCACGAGGAAGCCTCTTCCTTCCTTCCTTCCTTCCTTCCTTCCTTCCTTCCTTCCTTCCAAAAAATTAAAAATTGTTTAAATATATTTATTTAAAAACTTTTAATTTATTATAATTCATTCAACTTACATTCTGAATGTTATCCCCTCACTTGTATTTTCCTGTTCCCATCCTCCCTCTCTCTTCTGCCCTATTCCCCTCCCCTAGACCTCTGACAGAAGGAGACCTTCTCCCCCACCGTATGGCCACAGGATATCTGTCCACTGGCTAGATCTGAACAGGGGGTTTACTGCATGCATTGTCCTTGGTTGGTGCAACAGTTTGGGCAGGTCCCCCCTGGGTTCAGATCCACCAGCCTTGATGGTCTTCTTGTGGGTATCCTGAAGCCTCTGGCCATGTGGATGTTCAGGGACTGGAGGTGTGGACGTTCAGGGGCTGGAGGTGTGGACGTTCAGGGGCTGGAGGCATGTACTTATGCTTCAGTGACTTGTCGAGTGGAAAACTTTTGGACCAGCTCAAGTCCTATAGCTATCGTGGTAGAATCTCATGGCCTGTACAATCTTTCCATCAGTCCAGGAAAGGGCTCAGCTGGATTCTTGGTATCCACAGCTATCTTGGAAGCTTCCTTGCAAGGTTTAGGTTGTTAGAAGGAGTCTAATTGATTCAAGGCCTAGCCATGACACCCCTCTCTCACAAGTGCTTATTAAGCGATAGAGAATTTGCCTGGCATATATACATGAAACCCTGGTGGCGAGGGGGAAGTTGCCAACTTTCATTCCAATATTCATCATTATAGTCATCATCAAATTAAACACTGATATTATGCATCAAATATTGAATATTCGATACCTAATATTTTGCATACAATGTGTCTCATGCAATCATTTCAATATGTTGAAACGGTTCAAGGACTTGGTCTGAGGACCGTGGGAGGGAGTATCCGTGCTCTGCTGTATCCCAGTGCTTCTTCCTGGGATGTGACATCACAGCTTGGTGGTGACATAGGGAACAGCAATCATTTCGGCCTGAAGCCTGGCTTGTAACGTATGATGTGATGTGTTACCTTGCAGCGTGGAGTTCGATTGTTTGAGGCCTAGAACATCATTTGAACAACTGACTGCAACCCCAGCTTGTTCTAGCGTTCTTGTGAGGGCGTGCACATTCTTATTCTTTACGAATGTGGACTGGAGGGCGGGAGATGGCTCAGTGGGTAACGTGCTTGTCACATATGCAAAAGACTTGGTTTTCATGTGCAGAATCCATGTAAGAAATTCAAGTGTGCTCTGGTGCCCCATATTTGGCCACTTCCCCTTGGTGGGGAGGCCTGGTGGCACTCAGAGAAAGAATAAGCAGGCTACCAAGATGAGACTTGATAGCCTATGACCATAGGGTTGGGGAGGAGGTCCCCGTCAGTCATAGACCTAGGGGAGGGGAATAGGGTGAAAGTGGGAGGGAGGGAGGAGCAGGAGGATACAAGTGATGGGATAACAATTGAGTTGTACTCTGAATAAATTAATTAAATTATTAGAAAAAAAGAAATTTAAGTGTGGTGGTGTCCACCTATAATTCCAGCATGTTAGGATTCGGTATGTTGGAATGGTTCAGGAAGTTGGATCTGTGGGGCCCACTGACTACCCTCTAATTGGTGAGCTCCAGGCCAACGAGATATGCTGTCTCCACAAAACAAGGTGGACAGAATATGAACAATGGCACCCAAGGTTGTCTGACCTCCACGGGTGTGTACATACTTATGTGTATGAGAGCACATGAAAGAACGTATGCTCATACACACACACACACACACACACACACACACACACACACACACACACACACACAAAGTAGAATTGGAAGCCGAGAATGGTACCTTATACTTAAAATTTCAACTTCAAAGAGGCTGAGGCAGACTGTCTTCCATGAGTTTAAGGTTAGCTTGATGATATGTAAGACCCGTAACACACACACACACTGGATTGTGATTTGTGCCTTTTTCTTAGAAGGGCTAGAGCCCAATGGAAGGACAGATCTGGCACGCTGCCTATATCATTAAAGTCTAATTGCAAATTAACAGTGCTAAGTGAGCCTGTCAGTCTGGAAGCTGTAAGGAAATATGACCCTCCCAGGTTTCTGATGCTGTGATTTTGCACGTGTGAGTGTATTTTTGCCTTTGCTTGGTATATGCAGTGATCAGATAGCTAGGCTATCTGACATAGGAATGAAAAGCTATTTGCAGACAGGCTTGAGTTTTATATATATTGTGTGGTGTCTTTTTTGAAGTCTTGGGCTTATCTATGAGAATCTGTTCCACTTTTGTGAAATTAAGCGTTTTGCCTCCTCATAAACTCTGGTGGCATATCTGTGGGAGACAAATCAAACCCTCTCATTTTGTAATTTTGGACTCAAGTTTTTAAGCCATGTGTTTGAAGTCTCCTGCATGATTACAGACTACGGGCATAATTTCTCCCCAGCCCCACTCTCTTCTGAATTCTGTAATCAGATACGCATCCGTGCACACATGCTTTCAGACTCTGGGCATGTGTAGACTGTCCTCTCCTTCTAGTCAGGATTTTGAATTTTCTCTTAGCAGTAAAACTTGAAGAGGGAAACTTTCTTATTGAAATCAGATTATTTAGTCCAGCCATTAAGGTGATCCTCAAGAGAGAAAGGAGTGCGAGTAACCACTGATCTATTCTGTAGGGCCAGTCTATAGTAGTGATGGGTACCCTGGTAGGACCCCTTGTTCCTGGCCTCCCTGAGTTTAGGGTGTTGCCACCGGTGCCCTGTATCAGATGCTGGTTATGCTGTAACCAATTTCTACCAATCAGTGGTTTCTAATGACACAGAAGTCCAATATGTGCATTGTGGGCAATCAAGGTTGCTTGTAGGGCATCCTTGTCTTGCTCAGCTTCCCCAGTCCACTTGTATATGGCTGCTGATCACTCTGACACCAGTTCTCTTTGTCTTGTTTCTAATTTTTCCTCTCTCTCTGACTCTGGCCCTCTTTGCTTTGTTTCTACGAGGAAGTCATTGGCTATACTGGGTGCACCTGGATAAGCCAAAATACTCTCCCTGGTTCAAGATCCTTAATAGAATCACAAATGCAAAGTCTTTTTTTGATTGTTTGTTTGTTTATTTTTGCCATGCAGGTCAACATACTAATAGATTCTAGACACCAGAATCAGGTTGTAGTATTTGCTGTGTCCTTGTATAACAGGAACCTCATAGGCTACATAATTTATAAAGAAAAGGCATTGATTTCTCAGGGTTCTAGAGCCAAGGTCAGGCCATCAGGTTAGAGTCTGTCTATCTGCTTGCAAGGTGGTGCCTTGAATCCTGTACCCTCTAGTAGGAGGAGTACCATGTCCTTACACAGCGGAGGAGCAGAAGGGTGGCACCTATTCAACTACCTTTTATGGAGGTATTGCTCCACTGACCCAAATGCCTCCAAAAGGCCCTTGCCTCCCAAACCTTTCCATTTGTGATTGGTGATTAAGCTGCTAACGCATGAATTTTGTAGGGTCTAAAAATACAGTATAGCAAATGCAGACTTCTTTGGCGGGTGGCTTGCTTACACAACACATTGTTTGTATTGTACCTCCCAACTAAACTGACTTCTTCAGAGGACTGTCTAGTCCCCACTTCTTCCTGCACCAGGTTCATACTTACCTGAATGCTTTGTAAAGCCTTCTCCTTTTAGAACCACCTAGGATATAAGAAACAGTCTTGTAGGCTCCAACTTTCCACCTACTTTATTTGGGGTTCTTTAAGTGCTTATACCTCCCTTCCAACCCACCTACTCTAGATAGGAGAGAAAAGAGGTTAATGGGAACAGGGGAAGTAGACCTTGTTGGATTCAGTTCCTGGGAATGATTCCCCTGGCATCATTGGCAGGATTTCAGCAGACCAGAAATTCCACCAAAGTTGCTCCTGAAATCTGGAGCAACTGGAACCTGGAGCCTCAGTTGGAGCCCAAAGCCTTGAAGCCTTCACTGGAGCAGTTCTCTCTAGGAGCATCTCAAAGTGGAGTGATGAACAGCCAAACAAAACCAAGATCCCAATCCTCCGCTCCTGTTTTGGGCTCATATATGTATCTCCTCTCAGAGTCTGTACTAGGATATTTTTCAGCTGGCAAAAACCAAGCCCCTACACGAGGTGGTTCAACCTCCAAGTGGATAAACATCACCTGCTCTCTCAAAAGTCTGTTCCCCATGCCACACTTGGGATCAAAACAAAAACATGTTTATATCTACTACACAGTCTAGTCTGTCATCTACTGAAGAAACAAAGGGAGAATCCCTTTCCCCCTTTATAGTCTAATATCTCCACGTTGTGTGACTTTTCTTGGAGAGATATGAAGACAGTATATTTATCTTAGATAAGAAACTGATGGCAAACTAAAGAAATTACTCCCCTGCATCTAGCTTGGCAAACCAATGACTTTATTGGGGTTATATATAGGAACATGGAGGAGCAGTTACTTACAGGAGCTGGATGATTCAAAGGCAGCACCCTCTTGCGAAGCTTGCTCCAGCATGGGTGATGGGTGGCCTGCATGCTGCATCTCTGGAGGCCCCCTGAACAACCTGCGGGCACCTCCCAGGAAACAGCTTCTCCTAGCAATTGCCTGTTGTGTATATAGCCTTAAGGGGGCTCTTGTGAATCCTGTAATTTTCTGAGTTTCCTGAGTCTGGAAAGTTCCACGAGCTCCCTGTCAATGTTATTAGCTTCCCAAGCACTCCAGGAGGGAGTGTTTCAATTTGGAGGCAATAGCGTACAAGCCCTCATTTGCATCTTGATTTCTGCAGAGCTCTGTGTTTCTATCCAAAGTCCCCCAGCCCTGGTGTATGAGGTTCGTCCCATCATCCCATCCAGTCCTTGCTCTATATACATGCTTTCCTTTTGTTGCCTGGTGCTAAGGAAGGTTCTGCCGTTTTTCTTGAGTGGGTAGTAGGTATCTAGCCTTCAGAGACTGTTGTGTTGCCCTCAGAGCGAGCCGTTCAGTAGTCAGTTGTAATCATCTTAGAAACTTAGAAGAATGGGCCACATGCTTTTTGTGTTTGCTTGCTCTAATTGTTGGTAGTTTCTCCGCCTCCTTATGGCTTCTTGTAGATATTTATAGCCATGGATGGAGTTGCAGAGATCTCTCCACTTCTGTCCAATTCTGAATCTATCAAGGAAGCTTTCTATATTTGCCCAAAGAACATGACAGCTGCTGAATAGCCATTTTGGCTTCTCAGTTTTTAATAATGAGCCTAGGAGAAAGGTATTGACATATTCCCCTCATTGTATATATACATTACAGAGGAATACACTAAAGCATCTAACATTGAGTGACAGGTCAGTGAGAATGTAAGGGTTGCAATACAAGCAATGAACTCATAATTGTCAGACACAATCTTTATACTAAACAATTGAGGCAGGGGTGGTGGTGGTGGTAGCACAAACCTGTAATCCCAGCACCCAGGAGCCTGGGGAGACAACAACAGCAAAGAAATTGAGTCACATTCTGGTAATTTCTCATGCAAATAATAGAATCTGACATATAGAACAGAGTAAGAAAATACTAAGGGATTTCAAATAGAGAAGTGTCCTTTCTTTGGTTGGAAGAGAAGGCATGTCTTTTGACATCTCATAGTTGATTTTGTTTCCTGCTCTCTTTGCTCTGGAAGAGAAGGTAAGTAGGAAGGAAGCTATTGATTTCCTCCCAGGCCAAGTTACTAGTGGAATTTTTCCTGAAAGGGAGTTCTGTTGTTCCTGTCGACCAGGGTGAAAGGTCATTATTGACAGCAAAATCACAACGGTGTGAGAGCCAGTGGTTCACAAAGACCATTAGTCACATAGAAATTGATTCCTGAGTACATGCACACATGTATGTTGTGTATGCACACACACATATGTTACATAAAGCTATTTTGATTAATGTCAACAAATTCAATATATTTTTACTCCAAAGTTTCAAATCACAAAACAATGTCATGTTTTTCTTTTGCCCAGGAATATTAATGCCCTTCCAGAATTAAACATTGACTATACGACAATGCCAGGGTGCTGTTTTTGCTTTTGTATAATTAGAATAGATATTAAGTGATAATTAATTTTAACCAGAGTCATTTACATTAGGGTATCATTTTCAGTAAAATGTATGAAACACTTAACACAGCGAAATAAAGAATTTGGCTCTTCAGGGTAACAACTGATGTCTGATTTATGCTTTGCTCACAAATTATGATACAGCCATCTGCATCACTGTAGATTCTGGAAGACTAGAGTGATAACCACTCTTCATAAAAAGTGCAGCACTCTGAGATGCTTGCCTTTTACATTTCCTTACTGGCTGGTAAACTCATCTAAGCTAAAGAACATCCTTAATCATCTTCACACACACCCCTGCTGTTGCCTGAAACACAATATGTGCAGTTGCCCACTCGATATGCAGCCCGCTACAAACCAGTGCGGCTCTGCTTAGACCATTTAGCCAGGACTTTTTTATTTGAAACTATGATTTATGTTTTATGTTCAAAGAATCCTAATGTATATGATGCTTTTTTTTTCAGACTGTTAATCAACAGTATCTTATGGCTTCAGTTTTAACTGTTCTGGGATGCTAGCCTGCCCATGCCATAGCGTCAATGTATTGCTTATGTTCTAAACCAGTATCATGCAGCTGAGAGTTTTCACATCCAGGTGGTTCCACATGTAGCTCCACATTTGACAGAGTCTGATCAGGTCATTCATGCCTTACCTAGAAGTAGAAAATAGATCAAAATTTAATTTTTTTTTTAGTATAAAGTAGAACATGAAAAATGGGGACTGACATAAAAACACAAAGACATAATATCAACCCTGGAGACTGCTGAAGGGTTGGATGAAGGTAATGTGATAAACTTTAGCAGAAATTAACAGTCTCATTCTGGGCACTCGGAGCATTCCATTTAAATAAAAGCTGAGGGAAAAATGTAGTTTAAATAAAGTAGATATTGTGTAGATGTACCACAGTTTCATTATACATTCTTCAGTAGAGGGACATCTGGATTGTTTTCCAGTTTTTGGCTATTATGAATAACGCCATTATGAACATAGTTGATCAAATGTCTTTGTTGTATGGTGGAGCATTTTTTGTGTATATACCCAGGAGTGGTATGGCCGGGTCTTGAGGTAGCACTGTTGCCAATTTTCTGAGATAGTGCCAGATTGATTTCCAAAGTGATTGTACAAGTTTACACTCCTACCAGCTATGGGGAGTGTTCCCCTTTCTCCACATCCTCACCAGCATGTGCTGTCACTTGAGATTTTGATCTTAGCCATTCTGATAGGTGTAAGATGGAATCTCAGAGTCATTTTGATTTGCATTTCTCTCATAGCTAAGGTTGTACCTGCACAATGGAATACTATTTAGCTATCAAAAACAAGGACATCATGAAATTTGCAGGCAAATGGATGGAGCTGAAAAGATCATCCTGAGTGAAGTAACCCAGACCAAGAAGGACATCCACAGTATATACTCACTTATAAGTAGATATTAGCTACATAATACAGGATAACCATATCACAATCCACAGACCTAAAGAAGCTAAGTAACAAGGAGGACCCTAGGAAGGATGCTTAATTCTCATTCAGAAGGGCAAATAGAACAGACACTGGAAGCCGTTGAAGAGAGGAAACAGGATGAAGGCCCCAGCAGAGGCTGATACACCAAACAAGGACCATGTATGGAGAAGACCTAGGCTCTTCACTCAGATAGAACCAATAGGCAGCTCAGTATCCATATGGGTCCCCTAGAAAGGGGAGCAGGGGCTGTCCCTGGCATGGACTCTGTTGCCTGCACTTAGATCATCTCCCCGTGTCAGGGATAGGCTGGGGTCAGTCGGTAGGAGAGAAAGGCTCCCCCTTCTCTGAGGACTAGGGGAGGGGAATAGGGGGGCAGAGGGAGGGGCCTATGAGGATCATGAGCAGGAACTAGAATGTGTATAGCTCTCAGCACTGTGGGAAACACCTTTTCTCTAGGCTAACAGTTTGCTGTAGAAGAAATCCAGCACATACTCAGAAAACCTCAGAGGGATGAGGTGACTGAACTGGGTATTAAATCTATGTAGCAGAGAGACTTTATGGTCACTGCAAAAATAAACAAACAAACAAAAACAAAAACCCTTCTTCATTTGTAGAGTCAGTTTGACATGGATAATTATTTTTTTAAGTTTTTGTTTAACATAATATATAGCTTTTATTTAAAAAAACTCTTAAAATAATACAAACATCATTTTGAGGAAAAACCAAGATTTCTGAGCAAAGAAAATAGATGATGAGCTAAGATGGTTGGTTAGCCATCTTTTATAAAAACTTTAATAGAAAAGTAGTATCTTTAAATGAATCTGCACATTTATTTTACCATATTAATTCAAAAATGAAGTATAACATACCAGTACACAAATTTATTTTTATTTTTAAGGATTCTGGCAAAATTTTATTAAAGGAAAACTGTCCTGATTTACTCTTCACCAGTCTGTTCTGGCATCTTCTAATAAAATCAGAATCCCCTGGGTCAATAACAGCCAGTGTGCACACTCTAGTATTTTCCTCACACTGTGCCCAATTCAATTTTATTGCCACTGTAGTGGTGGACACCAGTTTTAGCCAACATGGCGTAGTATTCTATTTCATATTTTCTCAAAGCTGGGCAGCTGTCGGTGAGGATAACCACTTTCGCTTTGCTTTGCCTGATCATCTTCAGGGTCTAGTTGTATCCCAGCACATACTTTCCACTTTTCATAACAAGCTGGAGGCTAGAGTTAACAAACTCCAGAGACATTTTCCTCTTCTTTGTGGCCACCATCTTCTTCCCTTAGGTTTGGGATCATCCCCAACCAAGATCAGCCACCAAGATGGCCAGGGAGCGAGAAAGGCCAGTGCACAAATCTTAAGTGCGGCCAATTAAAGGAGACCACTTTTAAAAAATCCATTAGATGACAATATAAAACATTACTATGACCACAGCATCCCCGTGGTCATTCCTTCAATAGTTGCCCTGAAGGTGGTCATCCAGCTTTCAGTTTCCATAGCTCCATCTTATAAGATTTTGATCTAAAAAAAATGCAATTACATTTAGTATTATCCTTTTGTTAGTCTTCTTTTAGTGTTTTGTAAGTGAATTATGCTCACTGAAGTTTGCAGTGTTCAGTATAGAATCTCATTGTATAAATAGGTCATAATTTGTTTATTCTATGGTTGATAGATATTTGGGGTGTGCCTTTGTGGTGGTTTGAATAGGTGTGGCCCCCACAGACTCAAGTGTTTGGGTAATAGGGAGTGATACTCTTAGGAGGTGTGGCCTTATTGGAGTGGGTGTGGCCTTGTTGGAGGAAGTATGTCACTAAGAAGGCGGGCTTTGAGGTTTTGTGTATGTTCTAGCTACGCACAGTATGGAACACAGTCTGCTGCTGCCTGCAGATTCAGATGTAGAACTCTCAGCTCCTTCTCCAGCACCATGTCTGCCTGCACAGTGCCATGCTTCCCACCATGATGATAATAGACTAAACCTCTGAAAAGTGTAAGCCAGCCCACATTAAGTGTTTTCCTTTATAAGGGTTGCCTCGGCATGGCGTCTCTTCATAGCAATAAAGCCAAACTAAGAGAGTTCTATTTTGGTTGTTGTGAATAAAACTCTGTGAGCATCCTTTTAAATGTCTGTTGGTACACATGCATGCTTGTCTCTTGTGGATCCTTCCTAGGGGTTTCACTCCTGTGTAATAGAAAAAGGATGCAAATGGCTCCAGTAGACAATTAACAACTGTTCTAAGTGGCTCTGCCAGTCTTAACTCCTGAAAGACATAGGAGAGTTCTGTTTAACCACACTCTTCCTAGTACTTGACTTTGTCAGATTTAAAATATGACATGTGATATTTTTATTAAATTTCTCTGATCTGCTTACCAACCTATTTGCATGTTTTCTTTTGTGAAGTACCCGTTCTAGTCTTTCTCAATTTTTATTTTTTAAAAATTTTATTGACATCATTACTATTGGTGTTTGTGTGTGTGTGTGTGTGTGTGTGTGTGTGTGTGTGTGTGTGTGTGTGTGTGCCACAGTATGTGTGTGGAGTTCAGATGACAACTTTCCTTCTACCTTGGTCTCCAAGGATTGAACTTGGGTTGCTACCCTTGAGCAGCAAAATGAATGATTTCACAGGTCCTAACCTAGTTTTCACTTTTAAATTTATTCCTCTTTCATATATTACATCTTGACTGCAGTTTCCCCTTCTTCCTCTCTCTTAAGTCCCCCTCACCTCCCCCTTTTTCCAAGATCCACTTCTCCATTCCCCTTCAGAAGAACAGGTCACCCAGGGATATCAATCAAATTCACAAATCAAGTTGCAGTAAGACTAGGCACCTCCCCTCATATCAAGGCAGGATAAGGCAACGCAGTAGGAGGAAAAGGGTCTCAAAGCAGGCAACAGAGTCAGAGAGAGCTCCTGCTCCCACAGTTAGGAGTCCCACAAGAAGACCAAGCTACACAACCATAACATATATACAGAAGACTTAGGTCAAACTCACACAGGCTCCCGTGAGCCCCGATGAGCCCCGGTTAAATGAATCTGTAGGCCATGCTCTTGTGATGCTCTTGACCTCTCTAACTCCTATAATCCTCTCCCTCCTCTCTGCAGGGCTCCCCTGGGTCTGCCTGATGTTTGCTGTGGGTGTCTGCAACTGCTCCTGTCAGTTCCTGGATGAAGCCTCTCTGATGATAATTATGCTAGGCTTCAGTCCACAAGTACAACAGAATACCATTAGGAATAATTTCATTAACATCATCATCATCATCACCACCACCACCACCAAAATCATCACCATCATCACCACCACCATCATTATCACATCTCCTCCTCCTCGTCCTCATCATCATTTGCCAGTCATGTTTGGTTCTATCCTAGGTCTCTGGGCTATGCAGCCTATGGTTCCTGGCCCTCCATGCAGTTTCAAGCATGGGTTCCCTCTTGTGGCATTAGTCTCAAGTAGGACCAGTCATTAGTTGGCCACTCCAACAGGTTCTGTGCCACTTTGACCTCAGCACATATTTCAGGCATGGCAAATTAAAGGTGGACTGTTTTGTGGCTAGGTTGGTGTCCCAGTCCTTCCGCTGGAAGCCTTGCCTGGTTATAGAAGATGGCCAGTTCATGCTCCATAGTCCCCATTACTTGGAGTCTTTGCTATGGTCACCCTTGTAGATTCCAGGGAGTTTCCATGCACTAGGTTTCTACCTTGCCCCCAATTCCGGTTGTCTCTCCCAGTACTCTCCCTTCACTCCTTGCCTACTCGATCCTCCCTGTTACCAGCCCCACCCACTCCCTGTCCACCCACAAAATCTATTCTTTTTCCCCTTCTTAGGGAGATTCATGCATCCTTTTCCCCCATCCCTTGAGCGCTCCTTGTTACTTAGCCTCCCAGGTCTGTGTGTTGTAGCATGTTTCTCCTTTACTTTGCAGCTAATATCCACTTATAAATGAGTATATACCATCTTTGTCTTTCTGTGTCTGCTTGCTCAGGATGATTCTTTCTAGCTCCATCCTGCAAATTTCATGATGTCATCTTTTCCTTTTAATTAATTTATTCATATTACATCACAATTGTTATCCCATCCCTTGTATCCTCCCATTCCTCCCTCCCTCCTGCCTTCACCCTATTCCCTTCCCTATGTCTGTGACTGAGGGGGACCTCCTCCCCCTCTATATGATCATAGGGTATCAAGTCTCTTTTTGGTATCCTTCTGTCCTTCCTCTGAGTGCCACTGGGCCTCACGTCATGATGTCCTCTTTTTAAACAACCGAGCAATACTCCATTTTCTCTTCAAAGAAGGGGAAGTCCTCCATGGATATTAACAGGACTTGACATATCACATTGCAATAGGGCAGCATTTTCTCCTATTGAGGCTAGGCAAGACAACCCATTAGGGGAAAGGGATCTAAAGGCAGGCCACAGAGTCAGGGACAGCCTCTGCTCCAGTTATTAGGGGTTCCACAGGAAGACCAAGTTGCACATGTGTAGGTAGCCTAGGTCCATCCCACGCATGCTCTTTGGTTGGTGGTTCAGTCTCTTTGAGCCACTATGGGCCCAGGTTAGCTGATTCTCTAGGTTTTCTTGTGGTGCCTTTGACCTCTCTGAGCCTAACCCACTTTTAAACAGCCTTTTTTTTTTTCTTTTCATTTTTCTTTTCTACTCTAAATACAAGACATTTGTACAATGTAGATATTGCACATTTTGTCTTCTATTTTGTGACTGGACTTCTTCCCCCAACCCCCTCTGACTTTTTAAAAAATTTAAACTTCATTTTAGAAAGATGTGCCAAAACCAAAAAATATTATACACATCAAAATTAATCAGACCCCAATCAACAAAGACTATGCAACTCAATGAGCTTCTATAAAGCTAGAGGAGCCATTAAGGACAGAAGCTGTGGAGCTATACACTGGATTTTATTGTTTTTAAATTACCTGTATTATTAGTATTACCAGTATGCCCAGCTAGCAATCCATTAAGACCTAGACACTTATTATATTTTAAAATAGCCTTAGTTAACCTGGGGCAGGGCAGGCATTAATCCTCTAAACTACATCCCATCCCATATCACATACCTGCCCCAATCCCAAGCCATCTGTTTCTAATAATTTCTATCAAGCTACCTCCCCTCCATAATCCCAAATGCTTGTTAATATTTTTCATCTGGGCCAGATTCTCCATCTAGCTAGCCATGTGCTTCTCCTTCATCTAACCCATGGCAGCCTTCCTCTCTTCCTTGGGTCTTTTTCCTTCCTCCTCATGACAGTCTCTCTTCCTTTCCCCAGAATTCCTCTCTCTCCTTGGGACCCTTAGCCACACCTCTATCTCCTCTGCCCTGGCCAGGTGGGATGGCTTTTTATTAATTAAAAGGTGAGTCACAGAGACAGCAAGCAGTAATTAGCATCAAAATACATTAGATCATCCCCCAACAGGATTTCATACGTTCACTGTGGAATATGTTTTTATGCATTAACAAATATGAAAAATGGTGACAGGCTGAGAACTAGAGAGACACTAGCTTTCTATCCTCTCTCATAATTCATGGCTATTGCCTGCATTCAGCTCTTCCTCATAGTCTAATATTTAGCCTTTCTTCTTCTATTTTCATAGAACACTGAACACATTAAAATCTATTAAGAACAATAAATAAATACACTCCACCTACACACACATTTGTTCATTTCTCCTAATGGTGCCTTTAATGAACAGAGTTGTAAAACTAAATATAATCCAGTTATCGATCTCTTCTTTTATACTTAGTACTTTGAATCTCATTTGAATTTGTTTACCTGGCTTATTACCAGGGACACATTTTCCTATGTAAGTTTCTAAGGGAAATGCATGCTTTTGCCCTTCACACTTAGGCCTATGGTTAGCATGGGATGAATGCTTACATTTGGTATGAACTAGAAGTGTACACTTATCCACTGCCCTAGCTGGGCTGAACTATCTATCACAGTGCCTCTGTATCACAGTGTCCAGACTCAGTATGGCCCAGTGGTCTGGTGTCTAGGCTTGTGTCAACCACCCATTGCTTCTTACTGTTTATGTGAGAGGGCTTCAGCCACGGAGGCCCCTCCCCCTCCCCTTGTCTGTCCTTTCTTTTAATTTCCGTAGCTTTGAAATACAACTTGATATTTGTCAGCGAATCCTTTCAACTTGCTTCCTTTTCTCAAAGATCACCTTGATTCTCTTTTGATCCATTTCTTGTTGGTCTCCTTAATGCCTCCTAAGGCTGGTGTCTTCACTGGGGTTATCTTGACTCTGAACATCAAGCTAGAGAGAACTGACGTTTTTTCTTTTTTTTCTGAGACAGGGTTTCTCTATGTGGGCCTGGCTGTCTTGGAACTCACTCTGTACACCTGGCTTGCCTTGAACTCACAGAGATCCACATATCCCTGCCTCCCAAATGCTGAGATTAAAGGGGTGCACCACTATGGCCCAGCAGAATTGACATTTTAAAATATCAAACCACAAACATGGTACTGTTTCTTTTGTCATGGTCTTGTTCACTTTTGTTCTTTCTTTCTATCTATCTATCTATCTATCTATCTATCTATCTATCTATCGGCATTTAATGTATTTTTCTTCATTGTACTAGAAATGATATTTCTAAAAAGTTTATCACTCATTGGGAAACACATTTAATTTTCATGTTCCAAGCTTGTGTTTTATGACCTTACTAATTACTCTGTTTGTGCTTACCTTTGTATGTATATGTATTCTGAGTAGTAGGTTAATTAAATTACTTTGTTTGGGGCATTGTTTTACTTTTTCAGTTTAAGTGGTATTAGTTGTGGACATTTTTCTGCTAGTCTCTTAGTTCAATGTCATTTCGACAGGTTTCACATCAGCAAAAACAGAAACTCAGAGACACTAAAAAAACGTCTGAATGTAAAGTTCTGTATCAAGGGGGCTTTTATTCGTCAGAGCGAGTGGGATAAAAGACATTGTCAGAAGAAGAGTCGGAGAGTTGAGTATGCCTGTAAGTTTACTAAGAATAGCTATGTGGAATATGCCACTGAAAGAGAATGAAGAATATAATATATAAGAGAAAAATGGAGAGCTGTGGGAATTGATTTAGCAATTATTCAAAAATATTGTGAACATAGCAGTTGGTAGGCAGAGGCATGTGAATCTCTTTTAGCCTGATCTACATAAAGAGTTCTAGGCTAACCAGTGCTAGTGGATTTGCCTATGTATGTATGTATGTATGTATGTACGTACGCATGTATGTACGTATGTACATACGTACGTATGTATGTATGTATGTGTATGTATGTCTCATCTATCTATCTATCTATCTATCTATCTATCTATCTATCTATCTATCATCTATCTGTCTACCTACCTATCTACCTATCATCTATCTATCTACAGAGGGAGTGGAGCATACTGTGAACAATTCCTTAGAAATACTTTTGAAAGTTTACATTAAAAGAACCTTTTTTTGAATAAAATTTTCAAATTGGATTAAAGAAGTCATGGAACATTGAACAAACCAAAACCTGTTAGCAGCAACAAATAAACCAAAAGCTCTTATAAAAAAGTGAAAAATATACTTTTGTGGATTTTCTAGGATGGTATGTAGGTAAATTTTATCAGTTCCCCCAAGGCAGGTGGCCTGCACACAAAGCATTGTGATGAACAGAAAAAAAGTTTGTGAATCCAAGCTCATTTCATAGCAATTGTATAGTTTTGATGTCACACAAAAATGTACAATGTTATACAAGAAAATAAACATGAAACAGAAACACCAAGTAAAATATCAAAATTGGTAACTGCTTGCCATGATCAAATACACATGTCTAAGCTGATTTTACTTCAGAAATAACAGATGTTAGTGAAAGAGCACGTAAATGTAATTTGCAGGCCAGGAACTCTTCTCACAGCCCATGTGGGACCTATGGTGAGCATCGTTCTTAGGGGTGACACTCATGAAAGGAAAACGCACTGTGCCCTGCTCAGCAGACATGCTCTGCATTTTGGGGCTTACTTAGGAAGACTGAGACGGTTCTCTTTTGCATCTCAGAGAACTCTGTATTTGAAAACTTTCATACTGAGTGAAAAAGTGCAGTTCATGTCTGTGAATCGCTGATCTATAAATAGTTTATTCTTGGGTATCAAGGAGTTCGTTCAAGCATTTCCAGATACCAAGGGGACACGTTTAGTTTTGACATTCAGACAAAGACAGACTGCTTATGTTTTAGAACATTCCAACTTAAACTCCTGCCAAATCTGGTTATATATACATTTCATATAAGAGCTTACCCATACGTAAATAAGCCATGAGTCATTGGAAAGTCCGTGACTGAGGCACCGTCACTGAATTATGCAGTAAGGTAGAAATGACTGCTATATAAACATTAGGCGGAAAAGCCTGCTGTTGTATTGCTGCAAGGAAGAAATACAACAGGTACCAAGATCTGAAAATGAAACACGGAGAGTTTTATGTTTACGATGATGTGATGTCTGCATAGGTAATATAAAGAGTTAGAACAAGCAGGAAGTGCAGTGGGTTGCTACGTGACGAGATGTTTGTGCGGGCACTGCAGAAGAATGAGAGGCAACAGGAGACACAGGGATCTGCTGTACGTAGCATGTTCTAACACAGTTAATGACATTTTACGGAGAGACAAAAGGGAACTGGGAAGCATAACGAGAACTGAGCGTCTGATTCAGTGGCAACACAAATAAGCAACTTATTTGAAAGAGACTGGTTTCTTTAAAATATTTGAATCTTCAGTTCTAAAATTATGCAAAGTAAGCCACATGTGGTAGGGAGGTTGCCGTAAGAGGATCACAGCGTGTCTGAGGTCAGCCTGGACTACATAATGACTGTCTAGGCCAGCCTGGGCTACAGAATGAGGCCCTATCTCAAATAAATAAATAAATAAATAAATAAATAAATAAATAAATAAATAAATAAATAGCTTTTTAAAATACAAAAGGTGAAAAACATGACAGAAGATGCAAATAAAGGATGCCTGTTCATAGGTTCTGTCACTCAAAGTGGCAACTATCCCTAAGTTAATTTATGAAAAATGAGCTTCAGTACGAAGGAGCAAGAGGTTCTCTTTTCATTAAATTTATGATACTAAGAAAAATAGGTTCAAGATCAAGTCCAGCAGATTTGTTCACAGTATAAATACTTATTTCAACTGTACTATTAGGTGTAGTAATTAACCACTTATATATAATTTAAAGATAGGGTTGTCCTACATTGTCCAGGCTGGCCTTAAAGTGCAGATTTTTCTTGTCCCAGTCCCCCAGAATGCTAGGAGTACAACATATACTGCCATGCATGTGTTGTAGTGTGTGCTGTAAGTGCAGGAATCGATGGACCTTTGAAACAAAACTGAGAAGCTAGAAGCATACAGTTATATGGAGCCTTGATGTATTTTCAGGTGCTACTGAGCACTCTCCTGTTTGCTAGGGTATAGGAACCAGGCCCGACTGGGCCGCCTGCCTGTCTTGCTATTTCATGTCCTGTTTCTAGCAGCTTCCATGTCTGTGTTTATCTTGGTTAGCTAGTCATGTTTACTGCTCTGAGAACGCACCCCTCCCTTCCTCGAGTCTTGTCCTCCTGTGTGCAATCACCTCTTGAGGGATTTCACCTGGGAGGAGGATTCCTGTTTTGCTGCCTATAAGAAGGCTCTTTGGAACTCTGAAGGGAACGAGAATAATAAACTGCTGCCGCGGCTGCTGCTCTCTTAGCATGAAGGACCCGCTGGGTTAGTGTGTGTGTGTGTGTGTGTGTGTGTGTGTGTGTGTGTGTGTGTGTGTGTGTGTGTGTGTATGAGTTAAATCCGCAGTCCCTCGCCCTCGACTCGGTACCGCGGTGGTGCGGGCGCCACACTAGGGCATACTTCTTCACTGTCTGAAAGATTTTTTTTGACATAATCCTAGCAGCTATAGATAGTTCATTTACTGTCTGCTATGTCCAAACTTCCTGATTCACCTGCTACGTTTCTTATTCTTAATCCAGAATTAACCATTTCCTTAAGTCGTGGCTTACTCTATGGAAAAATAATTTCAGCATTACATTCTGTACAGCACACGGAACTTGCCATGCAGACCAGGCTGGCCCTGAACTTGCCATGTAGAACAAGCTGGCCCTGAACTTGCCATATAGAACAGATTGGCCCTGAACTTTCCATGTAGAACAGGCTTGCACTGAACTTGCCATGTAGAACAGGCTAGCCCTGAACTTGCCATGTAGAACAGGCTAGCCCTGAACTTGCCATGTAGAACAGGCTAGCCCTGAACTTGCCATGTAAAACAAACTGGCCCTGAACTTGCAGCCATTCTTTTGCCTCGGCCTCCCAAGGGATTCCAGGTGTGTGGCACAGACGTTTATGCTCTCACATATTAACTTTAATATCTTCTTCAACATTAGAAGTCATGGACCTTAAGGGCTTAAAGCATAAAACATTTCAAGGATTCTATCACCACTAAGTATCTTCTCTCTCTCACCCACATAGAATCATCTGAGAAGAATAGTACAACCAGCAAGATGGCAGGAAAAGCTGGTCAAGGTAAATATTGTCTGTGGTTTTGGTTTTGCTGTGTGATTGTTTTGTCTGCTTTCAAGGGAACTGGGGATCATTCACATCTCTGCTGCTGCTCCAGCAGAGGCATGTGCTGGCTCAGGAGCCTCCTCAAAAAGTCCTGATATTGTACCCAGATAAAGGAAAATGCTAAAGGGCTGGTCCAGCTGGCTGCTTGTTTAGTCTAGCAGAGGGTTAGCGTGTGACTTTTTACTAAAGGCCACTGCAGTGTGGCCAGTCCTGCCCCATCTCTCCAGCCTAGCACTCCCGCGGACACTAAAACAAGTTTGCCAGCTTGAGCCGCACTAGCAAGGCTGTCTTTGGATTGTGGTCAGGAATGTCCAAGTGTGATTTTGGAGAGGTCTAGCTGGCTGGCTAAAAATCTTCAGTAATCCTTTGCAACTACAAATAAATGTATGATTTAAATAAAAACAGTATGATTATTATCTGAAATGAAACATTGATAAAAAGAACTAATTTCTCTCTTCAGCCACCTCACTGCTTCTTAACCTGGCTTATGGAGACACAGAGACAGTGTTTCTGCTAGAGGAATGCATCATGCTTGGTTGCCCACTACCCATGTCCTGTATTTATGCACAAAGGCATTACTTTCCTTTTAATGAATTGTCTTTCCTTGGAAATGTCCAGTTTCCAGAGGTTGTCTACACCACAAGTCAGACCCTAACTTGCTGGACTCTCCTGGAACTTGGTGTCTTGGCTAGAGTCATTCAGAGAGGGTACAAGGCAGAGGCCACTTACTGCAGTGATGGCAGAATGGCTGAGCACTGCCCTGATGCTTAGCCTTATAGCTTGTTTCCCTAACATGCTTCTCTAGCTGCCTAATGCTGGTTGGAAACATTCATCTTCTGTTTAAAGCTGGTTTCCGTTATCTGTAACCAAAGAGCCATCAGGGCTTAGTGGCACCTTCGAGAACATACTGCCATTTGCAGCCTGAGTGTCGTCACTTTCCCTACAGGCATTCTTAATTTAAAATCATTTCCTAGAGTCATGTTTACCAAGCACACAGGGCAATTCCTGGAACAAAGTAGGCACTCCAGAAGTATTTGTGTATTTATTTAATAAAGATTGTGTGTGTGTGTGCATGCGCGCACACGCGTGTCAGAGGATAATCTTGGGTGTTAATCTCCTCCCTCTGCCTTGTTTGAAGCTATGCCTTCGTTGTTTACTTGTGTGTGTCAGGCTAGCTGACCCACAAGCTTCTGGGGATCTCTTGTCTCTGTTTTTCATCTTGCTGTAGCGGCCCTGGGGTTATAGACATACACAAACAAGCCTGGGTTTATGTGGGTTCTGGAGATTTGCACTAAGTCTGTGTGCTTGTGCAGCAAGGATGTTTCCCATTGAGATGTCCCCTTCACCTTTAATAAAGATGCTTGAGACATTAGCCTCCTTCAGATCTCTCAGTTATGTGCACGATGCTTAGTACCTGGTTCACTGTGAGACCATGGCTTGTTCTTGCTGCAGTTAGATTTGGTGTATAATCATGTTATGGGTTGGCCAAAAATATGATTCAGCAGAGGATGGTAACTGATGACTTTCTACTTCTAAGAAAATGAAGAAATCTGACCCTCATGGAACGCTTACGCAGGGTTTCAGCCCTTAATGCCTAGCTGACGTTCATTTCACATTGTAAGAGAAAATATGAAATTATCCATGGTGTTGGTAAGGTAAAAGAAGATTTAATTATGGGGCTGGAAATCATCACAGTTATTTTAATAAAAACTAAGTTTTCACTCATTCCAAATGAATGACATTGAGTCCAGTCATTGTAATGCCATGGTCAGGAGTGAGTGGGATTTCAGGTGGCAAGGCGTTCCAGGAGAGGATGGCTGAGGTATAATTGGTGCCATCACCACAGGGACTGAATTCAGAGTGAGATTAGTACCAGAACGTGATCCTGGACAGGGGAGAAGAATCAACATGTATTAAGAAAGTATTATGTTTCTGATGATTTTTACACATATCATTTTATATTGTAACTTTCATGTGTATATTTCATATTATAGTCAAAATAAGCTCACGATAACACAATAATTTTATGATGAAAGGGATGGGAATATCAAAGTAGTTGATTTATAAACAACAGGAGATGAGGGCAGACCCAGAGTCTGGTTGAGGTCATTTGGGTTTCTGGTCTGTCATTCTTTCCCTGCATCACCTCCACTACAGGAGGTGTGTGAAGTGGGAGAGCACAAGACACATGCTGCCTTCTCTCGGTGAAGACAGTGGAGTGAATATATTCAGGGCTGCCCCTTGTCAAGATATAAACCTTTTAATAGCTACTACAACAATATTTTTTTTTTCAAAAAAAAAAAAAAAAGGCATTACCACTTGGGGACAAGAAAATGGGTGAGAAAATTATTGATAAATAGATGGAAAAGTGTTGATTGATGAGCTGTCTCGGGCTGTAAACATCCAGAAGGATGAACCTGCAGTTGCTAGTCTTTACATACACTGATCAGTCATCCATAAACGTGCAGACAGGAAATCCTGAGGAAAGCTTCGCCATCCTCTTGAGCCCCACTCAAATGGGTATTGCCTTGTTAAGTTACCATGAGCACACGCTTGGCCGGGAGTCCCCGACAAGCTGTGTCTTTGTCAAAATATATCCACCCAGGGCTTCCCTCACTCAGGGGTTCCTCCTCTACCTGCGTCATGGCTTTTCAAAACAAAAGACCTAATGATATTAACACCATGACAATTTAAGAACAACCCTGTGGCAAATAAAAGTACACAAAATACCCGCTCCCCTATTCTTTTTTGGATATAGGGCCTCTACATAATCCTGGCTGTCCTGGAACTCACTATGTAGACCAGGCTGGCCTTGAACTCACAGAGATCCACCTACTTCTGCCTCCAGAGCACTGGGCTTAAATTTCCCATGTTAAATGTTGAGTTTAGATACTTTACATGGCTGTATAGGATAAAGCCCCAGAATTCTCACCTCACAAAACTGAAACTCTGTATCCATCACACACCTCCTATCCCTGCCTCCTACAACCGCTACTCTATTTCTGAGTTTAATAATTTCAGAAACCTCTTAAGTAGAATCCTACAGAATTTCACTCTTACTTAGTGTCGTTTTCTGGTACAGCATCCATTTAGATGAGCATGTGGTACCTGCTACTTTGCTCTGGGTTATGACAGTTACACAAACTTGCTTTGTTTTTATGCTGGCTCTGAGCAGGAATGGCCAGGCATTTTGCAGAGGCGCATTTTATAGGGACTTGTCTGCTGTGTTTCCCTGGTAAGAATGGTGTCCTAGGTGTTGGCGGCTGCAGAAGCAGAGTGCCTTCCTTATCCCAGCAGCTGCTGTTGGCTTGGCGATCAGAATCAGAGTGTTACTGGGGTCCCACACCATGAACTTTCTTACTTCTGTTTTCTCCTCTTAGTGTAGCCTTTGAAAGGCATCACTGTGTCCGTTGCACACTCAAAGGTGAAAGCTGTGCTCCACTTCTGTAGCATGGAATAGCTACATGCAAATATTTTGCTTCATAGCAGGCATGTCTTTTTCCCACTATTTATTCAAAACCAATAGCTTATTTGAATTAGTATTGTCTCATGGATAGTTGTTTTATGATTTGGGTTATAATTTGATATAAATATGTTTTGTTACTTTCTTGCTATGCATTTCTTTTATTGGGGGGGTGTATTCATTGAATAAATTGTTAGGTTCCATATAGAAAATTAACTCAAGCATATTATGTACTTTGTTCATATTTGCCCTTTTTCATATTTACCTTCTTATGCTTTATTTCTGAACCATTTATTTCAGAGATACTGTTTCATAAGACCTGGAGTTTTTCCTCTTCCTCCTTCCCTCCCTCTGTTCCTTTCCTTCCTCCCTCCCTCCTTCCCCTTCCTTCCTTCCTTCCTTCCTTTGTTCCTTCCTATTTTTTGAAGTCTTTCTATGCAGCCCGAGGTGGCCTGGAACTCTTGTGTACCTCAGGATGGCCTCAAGATCTTAATCCTCCTGCCTCACCCTCTTCAGTGGTGGGATTACCTACCCTTCTGGAGACCCAGAATAGTCTAGTTGTTTGTCTTCTCATCTATAGCCTTCAGTCTAGACTCCATCACACTCAAAACTGGCATAGTGGAAAAATAGTCACCAGTTTGTCCAGAAGTCATAGACTTTTGTTGGACTAAGTACAGTCATTGTTCTGTGTGAGCCGTGAAGGCCATTCCACAGAGGGCATGGCGCCCATAGGGATCTTGGGCTGCTCAGGTGCTGTGATGACATTTTCCCCAATCCGTTCAGTTGAGGTGAATTTACGTTGTGTATTTAACTGAGCTGATGTAGAACCTGAGACATTAGGATGCTCTTATGTCCTGTCTGGTGAGACTTAGACTCCCCCGACAAGCACCTTTCAAAGAGTGCTTCAGCAAACATATCTAGAGTACACAGAGCTTCTGAAAAAGGGTTAGAAAAACAAAACAAAACAAAACAAAACAACCCCACAAAAACCAAAGAGACAAAGCAACCTTAAAAAAACTTAGATGTGAAATGGCAGATATTTCTTTAAAACATTTGTGGTTTACATTTCTAACTAGTCTTTCCATCTGTGCTCCTCATGATATAGACCATGCCTTCACTTGTATAAACTACGAAATGCTCAAGACGCAGACTTACAATGTGCCCTTCCCTGGGGCAAGGCGGAGTGAGTCAGTGACAGGACACGAACTGAAGGGCCCTTAGATTCCTAGTATGGAGGCTTTCATGAGCTGCTGATAGAAGCTACTTATCAACTTTAGCAATTTTCTTCTGCTCTATGCTTCTAAGCTTTTTTTTTTTTAATGTTGAAAATTGTTAAATTTATTAAATGTTTAAGAAACACTTCATGTACTTTTTTCTCTCTAAATATCAGTCTGCCTACTTGTTTCAGTAGGTTTTCTAATCTTGACCAATTCTCGTGTGGTTAGAAAGGGGACAGCTGGTTCACATGACATAGAAATTATTTATTAAGGTCTAGGAATTTTAACACTTCTTATTATTTCTACACTGTGGATCGATCGACTTTATCTTGATAGTTTATCTTGAGTCAGGTTGTTAGCTTCTATTTTTCTAGGCAGTCACCGAAGGCTTCAAAATTTACTTATATAAAGATTATGTACTATCTTAAAATTAAAAATGATATTACTTATCTGTCAGATATTGTATCATTATTTATTTTAGTCTAATGTTAAGTGTACTTACTTTTCCTATAATTGGACTTACCAAAATTTTCCTATTTTACTGGTTTCTACTAGTCAGTTTAAAAATTTACTTTATTAGCTGGGCGTGGTGGCACACACCTTTAATTCAAGCACTTGGGGAGCCAGAGGTAATCAGATCTCTGTGAGTTCGAGGCCAGCCTGGTCTACAAAGTGAATCCAGGACAGCCAAGGCTACACAGAGAAACCCTGTCTTGAACCCCGCCCCCCAAATTTACTTTATTGTGTTAGTGATTATTATTATTATTATTATTATTATTATTATTATTATTATTATTATTATTACTGCATATTACAAACATTACCTAAGTAATCATATAAAAAACAATCTGTGGACAAAAATTGGCTTGATGCATTTGGGATTGCAAAGGAGGCTCAAGGCAGCCAGTCTCTTGTCCTTCCCCTCTCTGTCCCAGCAGAGACGAGGGAACTTTTCTCTATGTTACTGTACAGAAATCTCACTGGTGCGGCATGGAGCCTTTGGGAATATCAGCCTGTAGTGTTCTTTTTGTATTTAACAAAGTGATGCGCCTACAGTGGCCCTGATCCCATTGTGGGAAGTCTCCAGTTTCCTCTGGTCTTGACTCTGGCCACAGTGTCAGTTCCTGAGCTCCTAGCAGAGAAGTGTTAATAGCCTAAGCTGTCAAGAGTTTAATTAGTGCAAACAAGGAAGCGATAATACACTCTTTAGAAAAAGAGCAAGGCGGAGTGCTGGCCAGCCGGGATGCTTATCCTCCCTGGCCTATAGGGGTCTTCTATTTTTTCTTCCTGTTATCTCTTCACCTGTGCCTGCCCTTACTTTTTTTTTTTTTTAAATAAGAATTCACTTAGCGTGGGTGCTAGGAACAGGGAGCCCTCTGCAGGAGAGGTAGATTCTCCTAACCACTGAGGAATCTCTCCCAGCAGCCTTTGTGCTATTCTAGTTGAAAAGCTCACTCAGGGAGAGCACAGCTGTACTATGCACATGGTCTTCTTGTGTGAAAGTCCCTGAGACTGGATCCAGTGAGAGTGGACCACTACAACCTACTGTTCTTTGTCTCCTGTGGGGCCTGAGCTGGTCCCTGTGAGAGAAGCCCTGTTACGCTTTATGTCCTATTTTTCAGGGATGGCATTTGCCAGTCCCTCCTAGAGCTAACTTCCTACCCGACAATATCTTGCAAGAACATTCCTACTGTCTTTGATGTTCTTGCAGCTCCCTCTTTAGTGCATGATGGTTTAAAGGTTGTGATAAGGGGGACCACATGGCACGCAGTGCGGAAGCCCCTTTAGCAGACTGACTCACACAGCAAGACAAATGTGTTTGCCCTAAGGTTTTGCATCCATTTTGAGCCTGTACCTAAAATGCAGTGGATAGTGTCTTTTCAGTAATACTTGAAATCAGGTAAGCTGGGGAAGTGGCTAAGTGAAGAAGAACAGTTGGTCTTTCAGAGGACTAGAGTTTGATTCTCAACCCCTAACGTGATGGCTCACAACATCCATAACGCTTCTTTTCTGGAATCCAATGCCCTCTTCTGACCTCTGCAGGCAGCAGGTGTATACCAGGTACACAGGCATACAAGTAGGGGCAACATCCATGCACATTAATGTAGACTTTGAACTTTTTCAAACCTGCTTTATTTGGGGGTTCTTTAGTGCTTATTCCTCTCTTCCAACCTACCAACTCTAGACAGGTGAGAAAAGAGGCTAATCATAGCAGAAGTCGACCTTTGTAGACTCAGTTCCTCGAAACGATTCCACTGGTGTAGTCAGCAGGATTCCAGCCCACACGTTAAACAGCAAACCAGCAATTCAGCAAAGGTGACGACAACCGCAGCTTCGGGAGCCTGAAGTAACAGCCGGAACCTGGAACCTTCCAGTATTCTCTGGAGCGGGTCTCTCTAGGAGTGTCTGGGAGTGGATTGATGAACAAAAGGAACAACGGGAAATGATGTCAAGATGTAAAGGCCAAGAAAAAAAAAAGAGCCCAGCCTCTGGTTTTGGGGTTCAAATATATACACATCTCCTCTCAGAGTCCATACTAGAATGTTTATCAGTTGGCAAAGGCCATGCTGCCACAAGAGGCCAGTTCCTCTCCTAGTGGACAAACATCACCTGTTCTCTCACAAGTCTGCTTCCAAGGATAAAACACTGCATACCCTCACACAAGTCTGTTTCACACTCCACACTTGGGACCAAAACAAAAACATATTTGCATCCACACATTAAAAAAATAAATTAAGTTGAAACAAGAAAGAAAACATGCATCCTTGTTCTATTCTGCCTCTAGGGTCCTTTCATGGCCAACCTTGTGGAGAAAGTAATTGAGGAAATGAGAAAATTTGCGTTTTAAATAAATTTTACCATCACTTTCTGATTTGCTTTTTTATTCTTATTCAAACTTTTTTTTTTTTTTTAATGTTAAAGCCACTACCGACTAGAGCGGGGAATTCTGTGGCCACACAATTCATCCCAAGTCAATGTGCTTGTTGGGAAGTTGGAAATTTATTGTTCTGAGCCAAACTAACACCTAATTGTCCCCACCTCGGGAGAAGCTGAGGACCTTTTTGACAATGGGGCAGAATTTAGTCCTGCCATTTAGCTAACACCTCATAACACTCTGAAGGTTTTCCCCTCCAGGCTTGTAGAACTTATGATGAAGTTTTAATCCTTCCTTCTGCTTTCCTTAGATTTTAAAAGCAAATGTAAGACAAAGCAAACAGCCTATAAAACCGCATCCTCTCTAGCTGCACTCCCCATGTCACATGCATGCAGGCTGCCCAGCCCCTTTAAACACTTGTTCCAGACATCCTCCAGCCCTGGCCTGTTTCTGTAAAAGTGATACCAACAGGAAGTCAACATTTGCACAAGTTGTGTTGTTCATTTTGCTTTTGCTTTTTGAGTATGATGATTTGAAATATTAAGTTCATGAATGCCTACAAATAAAAAGCAAACATGACTAGTGTTACAAATAAGACAGTATATTTATGTAGAAAATAAAATAGTACAGAAAATAATAAAACTCTCCAGGGCAAGCTCTGCTCTGATGCCTTTTTGCCACATTTTGTCAAATGTGGCATTATGTAACTGTGAGAAATATGAACATTGTGTAAAATGCTGTTTATGTCAAAATTTAAGGCTTTACAAAACCAAAGTATTCAACAGCAATAAGGCTAACAAGACAACTACCAACAACACAAAACCCAAATGAGGATAAAACCCGGAGGTAGGAAGATTCCCAGAATGGCCAATTACTAGGCCTCATTTCCAAGGGCAGAAGATGACTGGCAAAAAATTGATGACCTAACAAAAAAACCTTTGTTCTAGAAAAAAACAAAACAAAACAACAACAACAACAACAACAAACTGAAGATGACAACACAAGCAAAGCTCCAGGTCATCACCTGGGAGGAGCAAGAAGCTTACTCTTGAACGAAAGATACTGCATCCTATCACTTATCATCGAAATGATATATATTTTGTGGATTAATGGAGACTTTCCTAGCTCCTGTGGTGTGGGGTGTGTTATGGGGTGTGGGACATTCCGCAGTCACCAAAGCCACCAGGGCTGGCTGCTTAGAGTTTGTTATCTCATTTTTGATAGTAATAAGGACATGTAGATGAGGAAGGAGGAAGAGAAAGTAGGGTTAGTCATAAAAATGAGAAAGGACTCCAGAGAGAGGGAGAGCGAGACAGAGAGACAGAGAGATAGACTGACAGAGAGAGACAGAGAGACAGAGAGAGAGACAGACACAGAGATACAGAGACACAAAGAGACAAAGACAGAGACACACAGAGAGACACAAGGAGAGACAAAGAGACAGAAAGACAGAGAGACAGAGAAAGAAACACACACACACACACACAGAGAGAGAGAGAGAGAGAGAGAGAGAGAGAGAGAGAGAGAGAGAGAGAGAGAGAGAGAGAGAGAGAGAGCGCAAGAAAGGAATAAGGGTTGTGGTCCTGCTCAATGGCCTCATGTGGTTGGAGGCTGAAGTAGTCTTCATTGAGAGTGCTCATTTTGCACAGTTAAGTGGCACAAATACTGCTTACACACCTTCTCTGCCCAGCTAGAGACACAATCATGTGTTATTTCCCACCACGGTAGGGCCACACATTATGATCCCCTTCATCCACTGTCTTTCCCAAGCAGGCTACTGATTGAGCCACATGGACTACCATGAGCCCTGCCCTTACCTACTTTCTCAGGGAGCTAACTCTTGTCTTACAAACAGGGACAGAAGACATTAAACTGGAGCAGTGCTCAATGACTGTCACATGGCTCTCCTGCACAGGGCACTCCCTCAGTTTAGGGCAGCACTGATTAATTCGAGGCCAGCCTGGTCTACAAAGGGAGTCCAGGACAGCCAAGGCTACACAGAGAGACCCTGTCTCGAAAAGCCAAAAAAAAAAGAACCGCAGGCTCTTATTATTTTGTAGTTTCTTGTCTCACATTTTAACTCCCCATTATATATTACTTACTAGTTAGTAACTTGTCTTGTCCCTCATTGCAGAAGCATCCATCTCTAAATGATGGACACTGGAGCAAGCTCTGCCCTGATGCCTTTTTGCCACATTTTGTCAAAGCTCTAAGATGCACACTCAAAGCCCCCTCACCCGAGTCTGGATTAGGATTTCCAGATGCCTGTCTGTTTGAGACAAATGATGGTGTCAGGATATTTTCTAAGAGTCTGATTATATTCTCAAATGTTAGGTCTGTTTCTCTTGGCCTATAGCTATAGCATCCATTGCCCGTTTAGTTCAGGAACCATTCAACTTCAAGAAAGCTAACAACAGGTTAGAAGGAGGCAGGCCCAGAGGAGCAATGACCCTTAGAGGAAAGACCAATAAAAGATTGCTTTGGGATGGAAAGGATCTTTTCCCTGGGGCTCCTTTGTTTAATAGAGGATGATGATGAAGAAGATGGCAGTGACGACGACGACGATGATGATGATGGTGGTGGTGGTGATGATGATGATGGTGGTGGTGGTGATGATGATGATGATGATGGTGGTGGTGGTGATGATGGTGATGATGATGATGATGGTGGTGATGATGATGATGATGGTGGTGGTGATTATGATGATGATGGTGGTGATGGTGATTATGATGATGATGGTGGTGATGGTGATGATGATGATGGTGGTGGTGGTGATGATGGTGATGATGATGATGATGATGATGATGGTGGTGGTGATGATGGTGATAATGATGACGATGATGAGTGCCAACTGTCACGGTGGAGGTCAGGGGACAGCACTCAGTTTCCACTATGAACTCAGATGGTCAAGCTTGTGTGGCAAGTGCTTCCTATTGAGTGTCTTGCTAGTGCTTTTGTTTGTTTGTTTGTTTTTGTTTTTGTTTTTGTTTTGTGGATTTCTCCTGGGTCTGGAAAATGTTTCTGAGTTTACTGTTCTGGATCCCTTGAGAGACGTACAAAGGTTTTTGGGAGAGCTCTAGGGAACAATGTCTGAGATAGTCCACTACCCAAACAGCACTGCAAACAACCCTAGACAGACTTACTTCATCCTTGGACAAAGTGGCAAGCTATTGAGGGCAGGAGTGGTCTTTGGGAATGATGTTCGAGAAAGTAAAATTGGGCTGGGCATTGACAGACAAGCGCCATTATAAAGGAGGGCGTGAGGGGGTAACGGGGACTTGTTATGAGTTTAAGAATCTTACAATTGAGGTGATTACTTCACCTGCAGAGAACCCAAGTTCAATTCCCAGCACCCACATGGCGGCACCCAACTGTCTGTAACCTCAGTTCCAGGGGTATCTATCACCCTCTCTGGCCTCTGAGGGTACCAGGTATACAGGTTGTGTACATACATACCTGCAGGCAAAATACTCACATACGTAAACCAGAAAATACGTCAATCTTTAAAAAAAATCCTAGAATTGAAATGCTGTGTTATGAAAGTTACTGGTAAGGTGATTTGTGAGGCTGGCGCAGGTCTTTCTAGGGAGGCATGTTGCTATAGGGCAGGATCCCTTTTTGCAAAAACTGATATTAATAATATAAGTAATATTTGACCGTATTTGCCTTAATGACCATAATGTAACGCAATAAAACATATAGATTCCACTTCATGTATATAATTCATATCAAACTCATTTCTTCCCAGGCTAGTGTTGCTTTTCTTTTTCTACTGAGACTGTTAATTGAGTGACGCCTAGACATATCACAGAGGACAATCTGCTCCTACTCAAATCCAACTATTTCAATGTCAGTCTTGATTCCAAAGTACAGAAATACTCAGACTACTATTTGCCTAGCTATCCGGGCAGCCTGGGTAACCATCCCACACGGTGCCTTGTTTCCTGCCTTCTTCAGATTTGCCGTCCATCTCAAAGGCAAGTCGGGCCACAGGGCTCTTGTACTCATGGCCTTCCATGGCTCCCACGCATCTCCAGGGTGGAGTCAACATTCCTGAACATGGCTGGCTCTCCAGAGATGGAGTCAGTAGTGTCTGTTGTGCTAGCGTGACCTAGGGTAAAGAGGGCCTGAGGACGCAGCCCTCACTTTTCCTCTTCTTCAGGTTTACTCCCCAATCCCTCTGGTGACACAGGTGTTAAGTGCTGTGCACACACTAAGTTGAGACCTCTGTGTTCCCTGTAGCTGAACTCATTTTCTATTTCCCTTCCTGAAGACTGGAGAGATGGCTCAGAGGTTAAGAGCACTGACTGCTCTTCCAGAGGTCCTGGGTTCAATTCCCAGCAACCACATGGTGGCTCACAATCATCTATAATATGACCTAATACCCTCTTCTGGTGTACAGGCATACATGCAGACAGAGCACTGTATATATAATAAATAAGTAAATATTTCCCTTCCTGAAAGTGGCTCCTCTTCTCCTTGCTCTACCACTGACTGACACCCATGTCAAGGCTACACTCCAGCAAGATTCCTGGCTTCCCATGATTTTCCAGACTATGCTTTTATACATAATATTCTGTTTGTGCTCATACCAGTCCTTAGCACATGTGTTAGGGATAACTTCATTGTTCTAAACAAAGACCAAATGCACTGATCTCCTTCCTGAGAGGATTCTTAATTATCTTTATAATTTGATGGTCAGAGTACCTGGTGGCTTAATGCTGCCAAATTGAAGTCCACTACCAACTGATTGATTGAGTGTTAAGTACAAGCCAGAAGATAGACACGAACACAAAACAGGGACTTCCTTTGGTGGTGTGTTAAACAACAAGAAAATCAACTGAAGTGCACCCATGGACCTTAGATTTTCTTGGGGAAGGGATTCCGAGACTTCTCACTGGGCTTTAGGGATGTGTGGAGGGCTGGAGTCCAGTATGAATTTCTTCTCCCATGTGTTAAGACACATCTAGATAGTGCTAGGACAGGCCTGACGATTCAGAGCAGGAACGAGTGATTTCTGTTACCCATCAGATACAATCGGCGGATTCTTACAAAAGTAACATCATTATTATTGTTCTTTTTTAAAAGGTTTCAAATGATGACTATAATCATTTTTCTTTTCTTTTTTTTTTTTTTTTGGTCTTATATTTAGTACACAGCCATTTTCCCCCTGCAAGCCAGTCCATGCTTTATACACTCTAGTACTTGAAACCATGGAAACCACAATTTCTAATCATTTGGAAGAAATTTAATTTGGTGGAAACTTCTAGAGGCACTACTCTGGCAATTATCTCTGGAAATGGCTTAAAAGGGTTCTGATGGTGAAGTATTTTTATTGTCATTCCATCTCCGCCCACCTCCAATCCTTGTGTTTTTCCTCTGATTCAGTAGCCTCCCCCTCTTCAGACTTGAGAGGTAAAAATAATGTTCAGCCCCAGGGCTATCTGTGGGCCACGCCTTCTGAGACCAGGCTTGCAGAATTTTGGAGGTAGAAGTGGATACTTTCTTATAAAGGAAGTCATAATGCTCCTGCCTCATCTTCCTGTGAGTTAATACCATGGGGGAGTCTTAAGTAATTTAAATCCTAAAAGGCAAGCTCAGATAGTTAAAATGTCTACCATACTTTTTACACGTGTCAGGGCAGAGAGTAAAACAAGGTCACTACTTTAGAAAGTGGCTAACAAGGAAGAAGGCAGACCCAACTCCAGCAGCATCTTTTTTTGAGGCAGGGTCTCTCTGTGTAGCCCTGGCTGTCTTGGATTTGCTTTGAAGACCAGGCTGGCCTCGAACTCACAGAGAACTGCCTGCCTCTGCCTCCCCAAGTGCTGGGATCACAGGCGTGCACCACCGCCCGCAGCTCCTTATATCACCCTGCATCTCCCCAAATTCAGAAGCTGAATCATCTATAGATCACTAAGAATGGTGTCACAAAACAACAGGCTGGGTTTCAATTCTTAATGCTTCTAACAGTTTGAATTTAGAAGCTCTCGTTAAGAATGACTCAAGATGAATTCTCACATTTGTCAAAACTTGTGGATATACCCAGAAATTTTCCTTCTATTCAACTGGAGGAAGACAATTTTGTCTTCCCTCAAAGTCAGCTAAAAGTTGCTGTTGGTACAATATTTACAAAGCTGCACTTTCTAAGTTCCAATCGTGATGGCAAACAAGTCTACAAAGAATTAAATGTGACCAAGTGGGAGTTCGGGTAAATGCATTCTTAGCGATGTTGACAAGCTAAATAGGGAGGCTCTAGGACATTGTAAATTAGGATTCAATGACTTATTCCTTAACCCTTTGTAACTGTGTGTGTGTGGGGGGGGTGTCATAGAAATAATATAAGTATTAAGATTTTTATCTTGCAAATATTTGTCTCATTTGCAAATATCTGTACGCCTTAGTTTTCTTTGGATCCTATGCTTGGCTCAGTATATACTGAGTCCATTAGTAGCTGAAACATTTTTAGAAGGAAATTAAAAATTCTTCATTTCTATATGTAAACCCTCCTTCCTCCGGGGATAGTCCTATTTTTCGCAGCAGTACTTTGGTCTTGTGCTAGTTTTGTAGTGCAGCCAGGAACACCAAGAAATTATGCAGCCAGTGCAGGACTCTATAAGGGATCCCTGCTACAATCCTGGGGTGGGGGTGGGGGCTCAAGCTCTTCAAAGCAAATTCTACTTAGATTTGAGACCCCTCTCCTCCCCTCTGTTGATATTGGGATCACCCTGTACAATTGTTATAGAGACCTTATGCAAGCCTTAGAGGTTAGGTTGGCTGGTGCATGTTGGCTAGCAAATCCACTTTGGGTTTTTGAAGTAATATGGCTTGATGGCTTTTAATTTAGCACTTTAGCCGGGCTTGGTGGCGCACGCCTTTAATTCCAGCACTTGGGAGGCAGAGGCAGGCGGATCGCTGTGAGTTCGAGGCCAGCCTGGTCTACAAAGTGAGTCTAGGACAGCCAAGGCTACACAGAGAGACCCTGTCTTGAAAAACCAAAAAAAAAAATTTGCACTGCTTTCCCTCGGCCCCCACCGCTCTTTTTCAGGCAACTTCTCTGTCTTTGTTCATCAGCTGTGATCGGTGGAACTTCATTCTCTTCGTTATCTAACTCTCAGCCCTCTTCATAACAGCTCACCACTCGATCTCCTGATTGCTATGTATGCATGATGTCAGAAATAGGCTGAGTGATTACAAATTAGAGAGGAAACAGCTCTTTTCCTGGCGGAGTTTAACCTGGCAGTGGAATACAATCACGCCATGTGCTGTCTTGTAGTCCACTACATTCTAAGTGTTTCTCTGTAAATATGCTGTCAGGCTCACACACTACTCTCTTTTTTTTTTAACTGTGCACAAACGTTTATTGAGGGAGGGGACGTCAGTCCTTCTTGGCCGCTGCCTTCCTCATGGCTGCCAGCACGTTGCTAAGCTCCTCCCGCTTCCTCTTGGCCTGGATGTGCGTGCCCACTGGCTTCTTGATGAACTTGAGCACGCGCTTGTCCTTGGACACCTTGAGCAGCTCCATAGCGTGCCGCTCGTAGGGCGCGAAGTCGCACACCTCCCTGATCATGTCCCGCATGAACTTGGTGTGCTTGGTGAGGCACCCTCGGCTTGCTGACGTCCTTCGTCACTTTGTGGCCCTTGTTGAGGCCCACGGCCATGGGGTAGCAGCTTCGGGAGCCTGAAGTAACAGCCGGAACCTGGAACCTTCCAGTATTCTCTGGAGCGGGTCTCTCTAGGAGTGTCTGGGAGTGGACAGGAAGAGTCACACACTACTCTTTGCCACATCATCGTTCACAACTCCACAACGGCTTCTCCTTCCCCTCACACAGCCTTGCTTTTATTTCATTGAGCTTCATAGTCTACCAACAGACATAGAAGGCAGGCGGGTGTTTAATTATGTGGCTGAGTATGAGGTGGGTTCCCTGCCCTCACCCCAAAGCTAACACGCTCCACTATTAAAGTCTATGGCTGTATCTATGTGTGGATAGCATCCAGTGTCACAAGGTCCTACAATCTTCTGTGCTCAGCAAGAGCCGTTTTAGGATACTACTAGGGAGTTCTATGGGAACCCACTGTTTCTCTTTCTCTTCTTTCATAGTTTTTGAGATTGTACACTCCACCATACTTGCCTATTTAAAAATCAGAGACGATGCTTGTCTAGCCCCACCTAAGCACACTTCCTTTCCTTTCCCAGCTCTTTTTCATACCCCACAGGCATCACACTGGGTCTCCTGCTCATCAGAGAAGTGGCCAGCAACCCTTTCATCCAAATTCACACCCACAGCTCGGCAGAATGCCTCACACACCAGTTTCTTTGGATAGCAGTAAGATGGGCTGTGGATAGTGTCTTCAGTGTGGTTTCCACTCTTTTCTAATGCGTTTCTCACCTTGTGTTAAATTGCTATATATCTTGCTATCTGGAAGGGGAAGAAGAGAGGAAAGAACATATGCTTATATCCTATCTCCAGTTAGCCGTTCATTGAACAGTTTGTAATTTTGAGGTGTGTGTGTGTGTGTGTGTGTGTGTGTGTGTGTGTGTGTGTGTTGGGATCTGTGAAATATGCAACAGTTTTTCCTATCTGAGACTTATGTCATAAGTTGTATGCCTCTGTGCTTTGTTTTCAAGAATGGAAATCACATTTCTCATCTTCATAAGGCTAAGTATCCATGTCAGAATAGCAGTAAAGAGACACTATGGTCAAGAGGATTGATGACTAATTTATTCAACCAGCACAATCCCTAACAATGTTCTATAAACACTTGTCCTCTCACCCACAGATAAGTGCAGTCTTCACCCCTCAGCAAGGAAATGTCTCTTCACAACATATGGAGACCACTATAGAAAACCACAGCCAATCAAAACGTGGAGCCCAGTCCCATTGGATGCATCTACAAAACACTCAAGGCTCAGGGAACATTGTAGAAGAGGAGGCGGCTAGGCGGTATGAGCCAGAGGATCAGGGAGTTTGCTGTAAGATTGTCTTTCCTAGTAACAGCAGAAGCTGATTTCATAAAGTCTCACCAACATGCGCTGAATAAGGATGACACCAGTGAACATGCCAGACTGGGAAAAATTCACAAGGCTTCAATGCTACATAAAGAACTACAGGCAACCAAGTAAAGCTGAGAGTGGGAGAGGTGGTCTTCTTTAGGGAGGAATGCACCAATTGGTTGCCTAGTGCCAAAGAGACAGCTCTAAAAATATAGGTACAAGTTACATTATATGTACCCAACATATAATATTCAGGAATATATATGTATAGACAAATACATATATGCATGCAACAACAATTAATTTTTAAAAAGAGGCTATGAATTTTTGAAGGAGAGTTGCAAGGGGTATATGGAGGGGTTGGAGGGAGGAAAGGGAAAGGGAAATGTTGTAATTAAATTATAATCTCAAAAATAAACAAAAAAGTAAGAAACCTTAGACCTCAGCTGTTGAATGATGGAAACCTTAATGAACTGTCTGTCTGTAGCTCGAGGTTCCTATTAGTGGAGGGATGTGAGAGGGTAGAGAGTTAAGATAGAATGCAACAGATAACTATCTGGGAGAAGAGGCCAAGCCCGAGACAAAAACATCCAGGTAGGACATACATAGGAAGCTACAGTGGAACAGGAGATAGAGGCTGAAGCGGAGGGTGGAGTGGGAGAGGGGTTGACATCCAAAGGGCCTAGAGTGGTAGTACATGCTAGTGAGCCCAGCGCATGGGAGACTGAGGCATGAATACCACAAGTTCGAGGCCAGCCCAAGCTATGTATTGAGGTCTTGTCTCAAAATGCCGAAACCTGAACCAAATCTGTACTGGTCCGTTTTTTGTCACCAGAAACTAGAGTCACCTGGAAGGAGGAAACTTCAACCAAGGAGTCGCCTCCGTCAGACTGGCTTGTGGGCGTGTCTGTGAGGGAATGTTATTTCTTTTTTAAAATTAAACAATTATTTTTTAGATTTTCTTGTTTTATTCCGTTGTACGAATGTTTTGCCTGCATGTATGTATGTGTATGTCAACGGTGGCCACAAGAGGGCATCAGGTTCCTGGAACTGAAGTTATTGGGTGGTTATGAGCCACCGTATGAGTGATGGGAATGGAACACTTGTCTTCCTTTGCAAGAGCAATGGATATCATTAAAGGCACCTCTCCAGCACCTCCGCTTGTTTTGTTTTCACTAACGAGTGATGTCAGAGGGCCTGGGCCATTGTGAATGGTGCCACTCCTGAGCAGATTACCCTGGGCTCTATAATAAACCAAGCTGAACAAGCTAAGAGATGCAAGCTGGTAAGTAGTGTTTCTCTGGGAACTCGGCTTCCATTCCCTCCTCCAGGTTCTTCTGTTGACTTCCTGCCCTGGCTCCCCTCTGGTGATAGACTGTAAACAGAAAGCCAAAGAAACCCTTTCACTCTCACAGAAATAGATGATGAAGTAGGATAAAACCCAAACCAAGCCGCTACCACCAATAACACCCCACCCGCAACATCTCAAAAACAAAACGAGGTTACGGGTCTACGGGATATGACAAGCCGACATAGGTGGAAACAAGACAGGATGGTGACTGAGAGTGTGGGGCGAGGAGAGGGGATTGGAGCTGCCAAGGTTAGGGTGAGAGTCCGAATCCAGGCAAGAAGTTTGTTAGGGGCTACCGAGTATAAGAAAAACAAACCAGCAAACCTCAAAGGTTCTGAGTTCATCTCATTCTGAGACAGAGACCACTTTCTCTCTGCGTGGTGAAGATAAAGTGATTTATGACTAATGCAAAGGTCTTTTCAACTCAAGTCTTTAGAGAACTTCGCACACAAGCAGATGTTGAACATGAAAATGCATACATGTATGCATAGGGAGAGGGGAGACGGTGGCATCACAGATCAAATACTCAGAAACCATCTCTGAGGAGCAGGAGGGACTCTGCATGGTTTCGTTTCCCTTTTCTTTTTTGCTAGCATACTTTAAAAATTGGCTGCCACGAATATGTGTTATTATTTTAAGAACAATATTAACGATGTTCCTGGACGAACTCTATTCAAACCAACTGCTGGGAATTTGCAGACAATTTGAAAATTTGGTTTTTTATTTAATGACCGGGTGACTATTCCTGCCTAGATGGGACACAGATGTAAAACCAAATTACTGCTGGACACAACACATTCTCCTGAAACTCATAAATTTCCACATTCAGTGTGCTGCCTTTCATGTTATTATGGAAATTTTTTTGTTTGTGAGAAAAGACATTTTCTTCCAAAAATAATCATGTAGGGTGGGTCTCTCTAGGACAAAATAAAAGATTTGAAAATTATTGAGCTGAGGTGACTAATTGCAAGGATTTCAACAGGATAAATTATGCTGGACCCCATTCCATGCACCCAGCTGGATACTTTTTATTGGTTGGTTGAGCCCTTAATGGGATTACGGAACAAGAACCTTGAGTTTTGTTTGCAGTTTATTTTGCAAATGAGAAAAGCCTTGGGCAAAATTCCTTTTATTCTTAATGCCAAAATATTTCATCATCACTCCAACACAGAATGTATCAGGTAATAATACTTAAACAAACTCACCAACCCTACCAATAAACGTCACAGCATTTAAAAATGTTTCCTATCCCAAATGTTTTCATTAATTCTTATGCTACAAACGGGGTAAGATATATTAGTAATGGAAAGATAAAGAGAGTCTATTATCAGTGAAATTTTTATTCATATTTGAGAATTGGGTTATATATCATATGAAGAGAATTGGCTATTCAAGTTATATTACATGCATATGTCTGTCATAGTTTTCTGGTCAAACAGGAGAGTTGGTTTGAATGGCGGGTATGACAGTATGCCATCCTTATTTGCATGCCCTGTCTGACTTTTGAGAGGCCACCAGTTGCATTATGACAAGCATGTGATGGTTTTCTTATGCATTGGATGTTAAATAATGTGAATGCTGGGCTTTTAACGGAAGGCCAATCATGTTTAACATGGATGACAAGTGGAGTTTTGTGAAGCTCATAGGTTCATGTCACATCACCTTTATCCATAGGTTGGGCAGGTAAGGCTCAAAGATAAACCAGTAAGGACTATAACAGACCCTAACAGTGATATTACTCGCTTAGCAGCAATTCTCACATGAGTAGCAGCTGAGACCCTAGAGTGATGTTTGTCAGAGCTCTGCTAATTAGAAGTTTGCTTCACTCTTTGCTGGAGTGAAATAATGTACTTCAGTTAATATCATTAATGCCCCATGAGCTCTGATTATCTCCATACACAGTCATAGAGACCAGTGGGCTCTAAGTGTGTGTGTGCTCCTCAGTTCAGCTATCAGTCCCTTTAAGCCTTTGGTTTAGGGTGATAGAATTTGGTTATTAGGAGGACATGTCTGGGCCAATCACCATACTGTATTAGCTTTCCTTCTGTGTTTTCTCCATCCCATACACTCTATTTACCAGAGGTATACCTGGGGATGCCAGGCCCTGGGTATAAAAATGCCATTCTCTCCTGCTTGGCCCTACTAATTGCCCTTCCGTACATATCATCAAAGTCTTTCTAGCTTCTAGGTGGTAACTGTCCCAGCCACTCCTCTTGTGTGGATGGGTATTTGTGGACATAGTGTCTTACCACTGCTACTTGTCTGTGTTCTGACTTACTTAGGGAAATCCATCCATCCATCACAAAAAAGAGAGACAGTGCAGGATGAGTTTAGGCTTCTCAGCAACAGGGTGATCAGCCTTTCAAGGAATAATCTTCTTCTTTTCTTCTTCTTCTCTTCTTTCTTCTTCTTCTTCTTCTCTTCCTTTCTTCTTCTTTTTCTTCTTCTTCTCTTCTTCTTCTTCTCTTCTTCCTCTTCTCTTCTTCTTCTCCTTCTTCCTTCTTCTTCTCTTCTCTTCTTCTTCTTCTTTTTTCTTCTTCTTCTTCTTCTTCTTCTTCTTCTTCTTCCTCTTCTCTTCTTCTTCCTTCCTCTTCTTTTTTCTTCTTTTTTCTCTTCTTCCTTCTTCTTCTCTTCTCCTTCTTTCTTCTTCTTCTTCTTCCTCTTCTTCTTCTTTTTTTTCTTCCTTTCTTTTCTTCTTTCTTCTCTTCCTTTTCTTTCTTCCTTCTTTCTTTTGTCCCTTTCTTTTCTTTCTTCTTTTCTTTTCTCTTCTTTTCTTCTTCTTTCTTCTTCTTCTTTCTTTTCTTCGCTTCTTTCTCTTTCTTCTTCTTTTCTTCTTCCTTTTTCCTCTTCTTCTTCTTTCTTCTTCGTCCTTTCTATCTATTCTTCTTCTTCTAATCCTCTCTTTCTTCTTCTTCTTCTTCTTCTTCTTCTTCTTCTTCTTCTTCTTCTTCTTCTTCTTCTTCTTCATTATTACACAAAAGGCACCTTTAGCAAATCATTTTCTGCATACCAAAATGTCTTATCTGACCCAGGGGTTGTCTTGAAAGACCCATCACCTAAGCAATTCTCAGCCATAGAAGACTTCCTGATTTGCCAGGCCTGTCTCTGGACTAAGCTCTGTAAATGCTCTGACAATCCCTTAAAAGAACAAACCCATAAAATCTCACATAACAAACACCCACAAAAGGCTACTTCAACTTAGATGCCATCACTCTGGAATTCATGTCAGACACAATAGTTTTGCTAATGTTCTGCTACACCTACTCAAGTAGTCTTGGTGTGTATTTTTGTTATGTCACTGCTTTGCTGGTGCTGGAGCATGCTTTATGTACCTGGGTGGGACATGAGTCCTTGGGATGCCTTCCTTAAACTTCCATTTCAAAGCAGGATACCCTTTGCTTTCTCTCTCCTCTTCTCACCTCTCTCCTGTCCCCTCTTTTATCTCTCTCCTCTCTTCTCCTGTCCTTTCCTCTCCTCTCCCCTCCCCACCTTCTTTCCTGTCTCCCTCCCCTCTCTCCCTCCTCCTTCTTTCTCTCTCTCTTCTCTTCTTTCCTTTTATTTACTCTTTTTGTTATTTTTATATTGAAATTTTAATAATTTATTCAGATTACATCCTGATTGTTATTCCTTCACTTGTATCTCCCTGTTCCCACTCTCACTCCCTCTTCTGCCCTATTTCCTTCCCCTAGACCTCTGAGAGTAGGGGACATCCTCCCCCACCATATGACCACAGCCTATCAGGTCTCATCCAGATAGCCTGCTCCCCTTTCCTCTGTGTGCCCACAGGGCCTCCCCACCAAAGGGAAGTGATCAAATGGCAGCATCAGAGTTCATATCAGTGGCAGTCTTTGGTCCCTCCACAACTTTGTTGAATGAGTTGCCCATTGGCTATATCTGAATAGAGGGTCTAGGTTCATTGCATGCATTGTCCTTGGTTGGTACAACAATTTGTGTAGGCCCCTCTGGGTCCAGATCCACTGATCTTGATGGTTTCCTTGTGGGGCTCCTGAACCCTCTGGGTCCTTCCATCCCTCTATTCCTCCATACCACGCTCAGCGCTCCATCCAGAGTCCAGCAGTCCAGCATCTGTCCTGATCCCCAGCTGGGTGGAGTCTCTCAGTGGACATCTATGTTGGGCTAATATCCATTTATACATGAGTATATAATGTGTGTCTTTATGGGTCTGGGTTACATCACTCAGGATGATCTTTTCTAGTTCTAGCCATTTGCCTGAAAAATGTCAAGATTTCCTTGTTTTTACTGAATAGTATTTCATTGTATAAATGTGCCAGTTTCTTTATCCATTGTTTGGTTGAGGGACATCTAGGTTGTTTCTAGATTCTATTAAGAATAAGGCTGCTATGAACGTAGTTGAGCAAATGTCCTTGTTATATGGTTGAGCATCATCTGGGTATATGCCCAGGAGTTGTATAGCTGGGTCTTGTGGTAGCACTATTCCCAATTTTCTGAGAAAGTACCCGATTGATTTTCAAAGTGGTTGTACAAGTTTACACTCCCACCAGCAATGGAGGAATGTTCCCCTTTCTCCACATCCTCGCCAGCATGTGCTGTCACTTAAGTTTTTCATCTTAGCCCTTCTGATGGGTGTAAGGTGGCATCTCAGAGTCATTTTGATCTGCATGTCCCCGGTGATTAAGGATGCTGAGCATTTCTTTAGGCATTTCTCTCCTTCTTATTGGCTCCTTTCCTGCCCTCCCCTTCCTTCCTTCCCTCCCTTTTCTCTTTGTTTCCATTGGGAAACAGGGTCTTGCTATGTAGCTAGGTTAGCTTGGGAGTTTGTGATCCTCCTCCCTCAGTCTTCCTAGTACTGGGATTATAGGCATGTACTAGCATTCCCTGCTTTTTCTCATTCTTTAAAAAATAAAGTTAAACTTCTCAGGTCTAGGTTTCGGGCTCTGCGGATTTCAACCATAGCCCTGGACAATTTCTGTGTGAAACTTTTATTTTTTACTTCTTTGCTATAAATAAAAGTAGTTGGTGGACTCGATTTTTCAGTCCCGCTCTCCAGGTAGCCTAGGGCCTACACAGATAGTCTCCTCTCTCTTATAACTTGCAAGTCGTGAGGATAACTGTAGAATATGTCAAGAATGCAGTTCAGCGTTGGCAGGAAACGGCATGAAATAGCCTTGGCCTGTTCTTGTCCCTTTTGGGGGAAAGCAACATCCTGAGAAACAGCCTGGGGTTTTTGTTTTGTTTTCTCTAGATAAGCAAAGTCCTTCAGAGACTTAGCCTAGTGTGTCATGCCTCCCAGGAGGGGCTTACTGCGTCTCAATGTTCTCCAGTGATGGGACAAATGGGGCACTCCCAGTTTGATTCTGCCGGTCTTTGGCTGCTTTTCTGAGACCTAGGGGACAGGTTCACGATGGACCTTAGGTTCCTGATGGACCTTAGGTTCCTGTCACTCGCTGCCAACCCGTGACTCACCCATTGCTGCTCGTTCCCTGGCAGGCATGAGAGGGTTCTGCATCCCTGCATCCAGGCAAACTGCAAAATAGTCTCTGTGCCTTCTCCGTGCTTCACGCATGTGGTAGTTTGCTCCTAATCATAATAAGTGAATAACTTAAAATTCAGCGGAATCAGCAGAGCAGGGGCACCCTTTGCAGAATGTACTAGACACAGACCTAAGAGTTGCTAATCTTAAGAGAGCTTGTTATTTCAGAGAAGCCCTTGGGGAGGTTTAGTAAGGCAAGGAGCTCTGTTCTTTTCCTCTATGTAAACCACAGGCTTTACATTTATTTGATTTATAAATTTTCATTTTTTGTTTGCATATGCTTTAATGTAAGTATGTCTATAAAGCCAGAAAAAAAGTTTTATGGTGGCTAGAACCAGAGCAAGGCCACATAGGGTCCTTTTGTGTTTTTTTTTTTTTTTTTTTTTGTTGCCTTCCTACCTTTTGGAGGAGGAGCTGGTTTCTCCAGCAGGCTTCCCAGGTCCCCAGGAGTCACCTGCAAGGCTGTATCTTCAGCTCTTCAATTTTTCATGAACCTTTGGGCTCCGTTGAGTGGAAACATAATGAAGCAGGAACACCGAGTCTGGCTCACGCTTCTACCCTTAGATGCTTAGATGCATGCATGACTTGAATGGTCAGTGGGGCTCCCAGACTCTGGGTTTTCTCATCACTGGAACAAGAAGAGGGGGTTTATAAGGATCAGTAACTTTGCACCAAGCAGTACAGTTTTAAAAAACAAACAACAACTTGAGGGTCCAGTTTTGAAAAACTACCAAGTCATGAATTTCTCTATTCGTATTCTAATCCGTACTGCTAAGGACCACATGTGTTCTTTTGTGAACTAAAAATAAATGGGAAAGAACTTTGGGGAAACACATATTTAATGCAGCTAAGTGATTCATGGCCAGTCGTGACAAACTGCATTCTTGTGTAATGGTGGAATATATTTTCTCAGGTGGGGAGCTCAGACTCAGTTCTACTGAGGCCTCATTAAGGTCCACTGTCTGTAGGCATGAGCAGTGCTGTAGAATAAAAACATGTAAGAAAGAGAAGTGCCCAGAAGACAATGCCAGTCTTTGGCATTGGAGACACAACCTGATTTTCTGGTTTGGATTCTTGAGTCTGAAGGAAATTTGGGACTCTGGTGGATAGAGCTGTGCAATTCTCATACCCCCACTCTCCCCCTTTAGCCCCCTCCCACCCCCACTCCTGGCCTAAGTGGTCATGGAATTTAGCCTAGAGCTCCAGAAGGTGATTTTGTGTTTGGAATGCTGAGCAAGTTGATGAAATGAATTATCTGCTGGAGATGGTGTGCATCCTTTTGGAAACAGCTGCCTGAACAGAGAGCTGACACATTATTTCAATGTGGAATCCATTTATTTGGCAGTGAGGTAATCTGAGGTTTATTTATTTATTTTCCCTGAGACAGGGTTTCTCTGTGTAGCCTTGGCTGTGCTAGAACTCCCTGTGCAAGCCAGGTTGGCCTCAGACTCAGAGATCCACCCGCCTCTGCCTCCTGAGTGCTGGGACTAAAGGCCCAGCATAATTATAATTAGGCCCAGCATAATCTGAGTTCTCATTCATCCGGTCTCTGTAAAGAAACCGTAAAGCCTCTAGGAATGCACTGGGGTTTAGATGCGGTTAAGGCCAAGGCAGAACATTGGTGACTGTGATTTCCCATGACTCCTCCTCTCATGTGCCAGACTTTGATGCTGGAGAGAAAGAAATAAGATAAACTCTGAATGGTCATTCCCAAAGCTTAGCATGCGTGGAGTAGGGCAGGTGTGGAGGAGCAGCTGTTGCTTATCTTGTTGATGGAGGAGGTCAGCGAGCAAGCTCAGAACTCAAATCTGTGCATGTTGGTTGCTGGTGTTTCATTAGCACCTATTGGAGGCTCTTCCACTAGCTAAGCGATGTCAGCCTCCTCAGTGTTGGACATGCAACAGACGGAAATGAAATCGGGTGTGCTATATGGGAGGTGCTCGGATTCAAGTTGCTCTTGGGTCTGTAAAGTCAGACCATACAATTTCCTTAGTTTTCACCTTATTTTTGTTGTGCAATTCTGTAGATCTTACATGCCAGTAGAGTTAGATACGTTTTCCTGATACCATTCTTCGCTTTCTTATTGCTTATGCAAGGAAAAAAAAAGACAAAGGGAATTTCTAGGATGTCTTGATGTGGGTGTAGGGTACTGCCTTGTGTGAAATACAACCTTCACAGAATGGGGGTGCCTCACTTCCTCTCCAGGAAATTCCTATTTATTTGGTTTATGTGCCAACAGAAACCAGACTGTCACTCTCTCTCCCTTCCCCCTTCCTTGCCTGACCCCTGTTCTCCTAACCCTTTATTAACCCTTTAGAAGTCAATGGAGCATGTAATTATTACACCATATAGAAACAGTGGGGGGAAATAAATGGCATTGTGCAAAAGGTGAAATTTATGGAGGTAAATCATTCAGGAAAACACGAAAGGAATGTTTAATTTACTTTAAATCTCTTAATACTGTTGGCTTTTCCCTCTTCGGTTGTGTACATTAAGTTCTTTGGGTGACATGAAAAATTATTCAATGCATGCTTCTATAAAAACCCCACAGAAGTTGCTGTAAAAATTAAAATGTTCCAATTTAAATGATAATGGGGAACCAGCAGAGTCTCAAGCATTTACTTCCTTAGTTCAAATATATGAGTATAGCTAGAGTGCTGGCATTTTCATCTGTCAGTAGCTAAAATTACTTCTGTTTCATCCCAGGAAGATGCAAAGGTGAGGCCTTAGCTTGACAGAGTGTTGGCATGGTGCCGAAGTGTATGTGTGCGGGCATGTGCATGTTCATGAGGGGTAGAATGGAAGTAAAAATAAAATGTTAATGCTAACTTTGTCTGAAAACTCAACAAAAAGGACATAGAACTCTAGTGGTATAATAGGTGTGTGCTTATGCAATCATGATTATCACATGCCTGGACATATGTGTGTGTGCGTATACTAACTTGTCTTCCTTCTTTTCTTTTTGGGGGGTGCTGAAGATGGAATCTATGGCCTTGGACGTGTTAGGCATCTGCTTTCCTACAGAGTTTTACTTTAAAAAATTGATGTTTGTAAATTCTGTACATTTTACAAGTTTAATTTTGAAATAACACAGAGCGAGCAGGGCGTAGTGACACTTAGTCTGTCATCCCAGCAGCTTGGGAGACTGATCTGAGAGGGTCACCTGAGCTCTGGAGTCTGAGACCAGCTGGCAATATAGTGGGATTCTGTTCCAAACAGAACAGAAACAAATAGCTATAGAGCATGGTACCATGGAAAGCATTACTTTGGAGAGTTTCCTAGAAGGCTTGGTCTTCCATGAACTCTTCATGCTGAACTATGGGTTTCCTGTTGGGGACTGATCTGATGTATTTTGATGTTAATTAAAAGAAGATGATGAGCATTAAAGAACCTCCTTATGGAGATGGCTTTAAATGTGACAAAACAGCAACTGGACAAAAATGTCCTCGTTTCTCCCAAAGACAGAATTCTGCCTAACAATGGGCAAGCTTGGATACAGGCAGTTGATGGCCAAACTTTACCAAGACAGGGTAAACAAGTCCTCAATGGTTCCTGCCTCACAAATATGTCTGTCAGATATACTGGGCCAAAAGGCTGAAGATGATGCTCCAGCATTATAGAGTTTTGGGTGACTGGTCAGGCAGTTAACTGTCATTTTTTCATTTTGGAAGCTGCTAACCTGCACTTCCCTTTTACTCAGGTAGTTACATTTATTCTTTTTCAAGTCTCTGATGGGGTTAAAGACCAGATAGTTAATTTTAAAATTACCTTTAGTTGTTTAAGAGTTAAGAAGATACTTTTAAGTCCAGATAGATACTTTCAGGTTGATAGATTTGAGCTTTAATAGATGTTGATCTAGGTTCCAAACTTTAGATTTACCAAGATAAAATAGATAATATTTTCTACAAGGTTGCCAAATACATTTTGATTAACAATTATGTGTGTAAGTCTTACCTATTGGTTTTTATAAATTTTCACAGTTGTACTTACTGTATATAAAAAAAATGGCCTTTTTATTTAGACAGAAAAAGGGACATGTTGGGGGATGATCTGATGCATTTTGATGTTAATTACTGCTTGCTGTCTGACCCACCTTTTGCTTAATAAAAAGCCATCCCACCTGGGCAGGGCAGAGGAGATAGGTGGGGCTAGGAGAGAGAAATTCTGGGAAAAAGAAAAGACCACCACAAACAGAAAGGAGAGAGACCTGAAGTGAAAGGAGGAAGGCTGCCATGGGTTAGCTGGAGGAGACGCACATGGCTGGTGTGGATGGAGAACCCAGCCCAGATAAAAAACATTAGCAAGTATTTGGGGTTATGGATGGGAGGTAGCTTGATAGAAGTTATTAGAAGCAGATAGATGGCATGGGATTGAGACAGGGATCCCATGCCTGCCCCACTATGGGAGGTAGTTTAGAGGGTTGATATCTGCCCTGCCCCAGGTTAACTAAGGCTATTTTAAAATATAACAAGTGTCTGTGTCTTGATTGATTACTAGCCCGGCCTGCTGATAATACATGTAATTTTGAAAAAACAATAGTTTCCACATCTTCAGTTCAGAGCTCTCAACAGTAGACGCCACAGAATCAATGAGTGAGCTCTTAAGACACTTGTCATGCCCAGACTCTACACTCAGAGAGACTGATTAAGTGGGCCTGGGAGTGCCACCAGGCCTAGGTAATCTTTCAGAGATCGCTTGGTGTAGCTAATGTGAACTCAGGGCCGACAGCCATCAAGCCAGCCTGTGTGGAGACACAATCATGGGCCACAATGACAGCCATACCATGGTCTTGAATTTGTGGATACCTTTCTTGTCTCTTCCCGAACATTGCTGGAACCCAGGGATGCCCCAGCCCATGAAAGACAAAGCCGTGGAGATGACTCCAGAAGACCCTAAAGTCAGGTGACTTGATTAAGACTAGAAATCTAACTGAATCACGTTGAGAGCCTGTGGACTAGCGCTGAGGGCTCTGGAGGACTCCCAGCTTGACCATGCTGGTTCTTTCATTAACTGGCTAGTTGACTGATGACAGATATTAATCCTGTGTGAACCTGGTAATGACATAAGCTCCTACTTCTTCTTTTTTTTTCAGGATAAATATTTATTTTTTTAAAAAATGTAAAAAGTAAGTGAATGTTTAATATATGTATATACCAAAATGGATAATTCCCATATACACAGCACAGCCATTCTGGTCAAATCTGGTGCCAACCTACTAGCAAATATTTTGTTAGACATAAGAATTGGACCTATTAAAATTCACAAGAACAACATTTGCAAGTACATTTCCTGCCACATCATTACTTAACACCAGTATCTATGGAGCTTTCTTCTCCTACCAGCATCAAAACCACTGCCCCTAGCATGAAAAAAAAAAAAAAGCCCCTATTTCTTGAGCCAATTATGTTGAAGGAAGATTCAGTCTTATGCGGCAGGTCTTGGTTACTTAGCCTCTCTTGGCCACAATTTTTATACATATATAATAGGGATAGAATTATTATACCTTATTTATAGGTTAGGCTGTTGAGCAGATTAATTGAAGTAATACATGCAAAGCCACTTGTGTTAATCCCTACCACAGAACATCTCCCAAATATTTTAATATCTGTTCAAAGCCTAATTTCCTCAATTTATTCAAACTGTGTGTGACCCTGAGTGTGATGCTCTAGTCTTGGGATGTGGGACCTTTTGCTCACTGGGCTCGAAGAGTAAGTTAGATTCTTTACAGTGCCACTTCTCTGAAAAAATGGCACTCACATCCACTGTTTTTATTACAGTTCCTTGGGTAGCTCCAGTGCCTTCACAGTTTCTTTCTTTCTTTTTTTTTCTTCCTTCCTTTTTTCTTTCTTGTTTTTGTTTTGTTTTGTTTTGAGGCAGGGTTTCTTTGCGCAGCTCTGGCTGTTCCGGAACTCGCTCTATAGACCAGGCTGGCCTTACACTCTGCCTACTTCTGCCTCCTGAATCCTGGAATTAACCATGCCACCTGACTTAATGCCCTTTCTTATAAGCCAACTATAGATGCAGAAAACAAATTTCCGTTGCTTATTCTTCTCATAAATAAAAATAGATAGATGTAAATAGAATTAAAATAGATCCACAAACATATTTTAGAAATGGAACACAAAATAGATTAGTAGGAGAGGAGGGGCCACAAGACAGGGTATCAGGAAGTGAAGACATTCAAAATACATTACATCATGTGCGAGAATGCCATCACAAAACCCATCATGTATAATTAAATATACTGTGTTAGTCAGGGCTTTCTAAAGTGACAATTTATAGAATGACTGTTTCTCTCTCTTCTTCTTCTTCTTCTTCTTCTCTCTCTCTCTCTCTATATATATATATATATGTGTGTGTGTGTGTGTGTGTGTGTGTGTGTGTGTGTGTGTGTATTATTGGAATGACTTACAGGCTACAGTCCAGCTAATCCAACAATGGCTAGCTGTGAATGGACAGTCTAAAAATCCAGTAGTTGCTCAGTCTCAGCTGATCTGTGTCTGCTGGAATTCTGAAGAAGTAGTCCAATGCCAGTAAAAGAATGGATGTGCTAGTAAGGCCAGGGCAAGTAGGCAAAAAGCAAAACCTTCCTTCTTCTGTGTGTTTATATAGACTTTCAGCAGAAGGTGTGGCCCAGATTAAAGTTGGTTCTTACCTTTTCAAGATCCAGATCAAAGGCATGTGTCTTCTACCTCAAAGGTTTGTTCTCCAAGTGGATTCACCTATTTCAAACCAAGCAAAATGTCTCTCACAAGCATGCTGTCCATTTGTCAGTTGTAGTTCATTACAGACATAGTCAAATTGACAACCAATAATAGCTATCACATGTGCTCATAAAAACTTAAAAAGAATGGAACTTGCTGTAATAATAGCAATAATATCAAGTAGGACATTAACCATGTTCCATGTATAATCTTAGGTGTTTTACATAAAACATTGAAATATTTTCTTGAATATTCTAGAAGCAAGAAGTGATTCTATGCATATAATATAGAAATCTCTATGTACTTACACTCACTCATGAGCAATTTTGTGTGTACCCCTGCACCCTCACTATCTTGACATCCTAAACATTTTTTGTCTATGTCGTTCAATATGCATCTCAAAAAGATAAAAACCTATAAAAAAGTTCTAACTGTACCATTGTGACACACAGATGCAACTCATAGTAAAGCCTTAATTGTTAAACAGTGGTACTGTCCCCTTTTCATAGATGAAACTGAGGCATAGGACAGTCAGCTAACGTTCTCAATTGCTGAGATAGAACACCATGACCAAGTTTAGCTTGGGGAAGAAAGGGCTTATTTTGCCCTTTCTGTGTCACAGTTCAACATCAAAAGTAGTCAGGGCAGGAACTCAAACAGGGCGGAAGCCTGGAGTCAGGAACTGACACAGAGGCCATGGAGGAGTGCTGCTTATGGGCTTGCTCCTTCCAGGCTTACTCAGCTTGGTTTCTATTAGCACCCAGGGCCACTTGCCATGAGCTGAGCCCTCCCACATCAATTAATAATTTAAAAATGCACTATAGAGTTGCCTATAGGCAAACCTTATGGAGGCATTGCTTTGTTTTGTTTTGATTTTTCGATTGAGAGTCTCTTTCTAAATAACTATCTCATGTCAAGTTGACATAAAACTGTTGAAGCTACTTTTATAAAACAGTGCTTGTTTCTCTTAGCTTATTTCTTAACCTGGCTATCACCCAAATAATTGAGACCCCCTTATATCTGTTTAAAATTAAGCGTCACAACACAATCTTGGGCAGTTTATGTATATTCTTAACCCTTTATACTGTCTTACTGCCAGCGAACATGCCAGTGATACTTGCCCCGTGTAGCTTTCCTGGGCTCCAGCTCCATCCTCCTGATCTTCCTTGGACCTCTCCTCGTGGCTCAATCCCCTGCCTCCTCTCCTGACACCCCATCCCCTGGCTGGCAGGAAGTCCAGCCCTATTCTCTCCCTTGCTCATTGATTGCTTGTAAATTGCTTTATTGACATATCAGGGGACAATTGGGGAGCAGAGTTTACACAACCTTTAGATAGGAAATCAGAATTTAAACTACACAATAACATTATGCCTACATAAAACTAGACAGGACAGCCAGCTAGCAGAGTTCAAACCAGGTGGACTATTGATCTGTTTAGTTTATAACTGATTTGGCTCATAAGCTTCTCCCAGTGAAGAAACAATGCTAATACAAAGCAATGTCTTCTCTGTGTATGGAAAGGTCCAGGTTTTAGTGTTGTTAATGTCTTTGCCACATGAGTATCCTGCTGGGGACTCAGATCTAATTTGCCATTTTCAGTTGTATGGTCTTGAGCTTCTAAGAGAGCAGAGTTTGAGTTTATTAGTGATGTGACTTTGTGAGCATTACTTATGATCTACGAACTATAATTACTTTGTTGTAAGATGGTATACCTACTCTAGGGAGTTATACTGAGAGCTGCCTGAGCTGATGTACACAGAAAGCTTTGTCCCATATTGATAATGGAATGTGTTAAGAATACAGGTACTTAGGTTAGGCAGTTAATTATATAGGAAGAGAGCTGTATATTTATTTCCCAGGGTCTGTGTATCTAAACATCACTAACATAAGGAAATTCTTTTAAATCTTTGAAAGGACACAGTCTGCTTGGTTAGGACTCTTGGCTTGACTAGCTAGGCAGTTGTCTTCTGACTGACCAGGAAGTGACAAGATAAGGACTCAGTGTAATAGGTTTAATGCCTTCTAATTCTCAGGTGAGCAACAGTCAGTTTTTAAATACAAATAAACACTATGTATGCTAGCTAGGCTCATCAAGGAGTATCCTCTTCAGGGAAAGGCATTTCTTCATTTGAGCTTCTTTAAAATAGTTTCCAACACCATTTGAAAATGCAGTGAAAATTCTCATGGTGTACACACGCACATGCTTTGCAGCTTGGCTTCTTTGAGTCTGCCCTTCATCTGGAATCCACATTGTGAGCAATAGGCTGGGTGTGAAGAATGTTAAGACGAAGGGAATCCAAAAGATGGTGTGTGTGTGTGTGTGTGTGTGTGTGTGTGTGTGTAGCTGCCCTATAAAATTAATTTAAAAAATTTGTTTCTATGCCAGAAGAGGCCCAGCATGCTCAGTTAGTCCACCCCAACATCTGCTCTATTTATAAACTGCTGAAAAGCATGGAGGAGCTGGTTTGCCAGAACCAGATGTTATTACTGAATAGGACTGGTCGTAGGCCCACTGGCTAGCCCCGAGTGTGAAGCCGCTCCACCTGCAGCCTGTGCTGCTTACCCTGCTAGGAGATGGAGAGTACCAGGTCGTGGTACTGCCTGGTATTGAAAGCGAGAAAGTTTGGAGCATCCTGGAGCTTGTGCATGGAGCCTGCCCTGCCTAGCCACAAGATCACCCTGACTCTGGGCAACAGGGATATAAACGAGCCCCAGCGATGCTTCCGTGTTTATGGTGTGTCAAAACCCAAAAACCTTGAACTAGACCAATGACTCTTTGCAATGAGTATTTGCATGTACAGCTGTTTGGTATATATATACCATGTGACACACTGAAGTTTCCAAATGAATGAGTATGAGACAGAGAGGTGAGAAAGATGGAGGGATGGAACTGTGCATGCATGGTAGAGAGAGGCAAAACTAGAGACACTACGATGGATACATATGTGAGAGAAAGCTGCCATAGATGGGGAATAAGTCACGGCCAAGTAGGGTTGGCAAGGTGATGTGTAGCAGACTGGAGCCTGCATAGGTTCAGTCCCAGAACATGCTGTCCAGCAGCAGGATTGCCCTGACTCTGAGCAATAACAGCATGTGCCAAATAAAGAGTGGTTCATTTTCTGCACTAGACCCACTTAAAAGACCTCTATTGTCCATGCTGCTCCTGGAGGCCATGTTGGTATCTGTAGTCTGCTGCTCCAAGCTGTGTTGAAACTTGAGGTTCATGTGGCTGTGGATAGCCTGGGCTGCTAGTGTGTTGGCCATGTAGAAGTCCAAGGTTTGTCCTGTGGGCATCTGCCATAGGCTGTGCTACTACAGGAGGCCATATTAGTGTCTGTGGTCTGGGTTGTTGCTGGGGCCATGTTGATGTGAGTAGCCTGTATTGTGCCTGAGGCCAGGTTGATGTCCATGGTCTGTACTGTCACTGAGGGCTGTGTTGGGGTCCTTGATGCTGCTCCAGCCGGGGGCTGTGTTGATGTCCATGGCCCCAGTTATCACCAAAAGCCATGAGGATGTCTGTGGTCTGTGCTGTCACCTGACGTCATATTGATGTCTATGGGGTGGTGGGCTGTCACCAGGGATCATATTGGTGTCTTTGGCCCATGTTGCCCCAGAGACTATGTTGATGTCCTTGGCCTGTGCTGCTATGGAGAGGTATGGTGATACCCATGACCTGTGCTTTGGTAGAAGGTCGTGTGAGGCTGGAGACCATGTGGATGTCCGTGGTCTATATTGCTGCTGACTATAAAGGGCAAGGAAGCCACTTTTGCAGTGATATCAATGACTGCAGACTCACAGCTGAGAAAGAGGGACATAAAAGGCTTCTGTGGCATACCCCCCTCCCCCAAAGTAACAGCTGAGACAGAAAGTCATTGAAGAGAACCTCTTAAAAATTGTGACGAGGATGCTGAAGCATAGCTCTTCACAACTGATGGCTTCTGGTGGGTGAGTGGGTGGGGAAGGGGCTGGCCACTGGGAGTTTGACCATGCTCCACTGAGTGTATGGGCAACACAAACTGGATATTTTTTATTTCTTCTTTTCTTGGGTGGGGGGTAGGGGTGGGGGTAGCCTGGGAAGACTTGGAAGTGAGTGTGATTGATGTGCATGACGTGAAATTCTCAAATAATCAATAAAAATATTATGCTGGAAAAATGTTTCTAGATGATCTATTTCAGAATTCATATGCCATTCCTAAATACCACTAATTTGGATAACTGAGGCTTGACCACATATAGAATGTTTCGTAGCATGAATTCTTTGCTTTATAATGTCTAATATTCAGAACATGTACTTTATTCCAGACCAGACTTTATTTTCTCATTCATATCAGTTCTTCCCAGTGTTTATTTTGAACAATTCACCCTTGTCAAGGAAAATGCAAGCGTTTCCAATATTCTACTTAATTGGTATCTTGCTACTTCTAAGGTATGTGGCTGACATGTACACATTTTGACAATAATTGTGTTCCTCTTAGCATTCTCAGCAGATAGAGACAACACCCTGTAACCTTGTTTTCTCCTCCTTCTCTCCTTTGTTAGGTGATTTTGATTTACAAGCAGCAGCTAAGCTCTCACCTTGAAGACATCCTTTCTCAATCATGAAAACAAACGTTTAAGAAAAGCCCCATATACACAGAATTTGAGATTTTGTTTTCACATCTTTTATATCCTCTTTTTGGCCTGAGGCTTCTTATTGCTCCTGAGTTTGGGATAGCAAAGAGGTGATTCTTTGAAATTCTCCGTGGAAACCAAGCCTCTTGCTTCTAGCTGTGTGAAGACTGGAATCAGGCTGCTTGCTTTTCCTGTGGCCGTGTCAAAGTAATAACTTGTGCTGTCTGATTAAACTCTTGGCAGGACTGACATGACTTGCCAACCTTTCAGAATTTCCGCATCCACTATCTCTTAATGAAACAAAAACTCCAAATTATGCTCAGTTAATTTGATCTTAGGTGTAAAATTGGAAAAGTAGGAGTGTTTGTGTGCCATGTGGATTAGTTAGGCTTGTGGGAACAGCTGTTTCACTTGTCTATGTGTCTCCGTTACCTACACCTATCTTTTTATAATCACTGTTTTGAAATATACTTTTAATTCAACAAAATCTATTCATTATAAGTGTGGACCTTGTTGAGTCTTGACATTTGCGAATGTTTAGGTTATCAGCACCCCAAACAAGAAACAGAAATATTACCCCCAACCTTTGCTGTTGGCTCTTCCAAGGCTATAAGGAGAAAGAACACTTATTAGAATCTGTCATTCTTAGAAGAAAACACATCTTCCAATCCATTTATAAATGCCTGGCTTTTCTTTAACAAAAGCAACATTTGCTGTAATGACTTGATTATAAGCAGAAACATGCAGGCAGTAAAAGTGTTCCTACAATGACTGACAGCTCCAAGTGGGGGAGGAGGTGAGGTGCGTGGATGGACAAGGGTTTATTACAACTGCAATCAGCTCAGGATGCTCTAACTGCCTTCAGAGGGACCTAGTTTCCTGTGGCTTTGGCAAAGGGGATAAATTATAGTTGACATCGTCAATGAAAGACAGCAAGATGACCTGGGGGAGAGGGGGAGGCACAAAACATCAGATGTGGTAGAGGTTACAGCCGCTTGTTGAATTGTCATTCAATAAATGGAGGCCTGGCAATTGTTATGCAGCAAATGCAGGTTTGTTTGCAAAGACCAATGGGGCAAATGGTGCAAGGATCTTGTTCAATAGGAAGCAGCCGAGAGGGTACACCAAACACTGCCAAGGTATTGATCTACCCTTCCGTGGATGAAGCAATTCCAGGGGGTAATGCAGAGTGGTGAGTTCAGGGTGGCTGGCATAGTGGCATAGTGGCTGAGACACAGGCAAGGAAGTTGTTCATCCTAAGGAAGCAGGCATTCTTTTTGATGAGGTTGGTCTGAGTTCTATTTCCACTTCTCTGTGGGTGGTTGATATTGTCCAGACAGCTCACTCAGAGTACTGTGATGATTTTTAGTGGCTCAATCCATCATTTGTAGGAGGGGTTGGATGTTTACGTGCTCTATATGCTGAAGACGAAAGCAGTGGCTCCTTCATTATAAGAAAAGCGGGGCTGCAGGTAGGATAACATTCACGCCATTTCAGACTAAAATTGTCTACGTGCAAATAGATCTGAAAAGAACAGTGTGGGAGACAGAATAAGATAAACATCTCCGTTTTTCTCACGCGCCAGGCCGTGTTTAATTTTAATTTTATTTTACTACTTATGCAACGTCGTTTTAAACCAAAGCACAGGTAAGTTGGTCCATGAGACACTGAATGAGTGAGAACTTGTATGCAGAGTGGGTTGAGCTTGGTTACCACAGAGTCATGAAAGAAGGCTGAGACGAAGGGGATGCAGTTACCATGGTTGAGCTTCCCAGTCAGATACAGATTAAATTTCCAAGCCAGAGCATCTTCCTGATGCCAGGACACTGGGCAGATGATAGTGGTACAACTAGCACTAGCACTCCATTGGTATTTTCTGCCATCTTGGCGCTGTCTGGATGATTTTAGCAGGCTCGCCTTCCGATGTCTTAACCCCTCATGGAGATAGTTCTATTGTCTTGTGCTGTGATTTAGTTCACTGAGTTTTATGATGAAATTACTTCCATCTCAGGAGGAGAGAAGAATGTACCTTTTCCAGGGTGTGTGAAGGCATTTTTTCCCCCATATGGTACATATAATCTTTATACATACAGGGTTTTTTTTTTCCAGACATGGACTTGAATTACCAATGGTTTGCTGTGGATTCTGTCAGTATGCAGCAAGCCAGCCAGCTTGTCTGATGGCTATATTTCTTCTATGACAAAACTCTGTCATAGAGCTTCAGAAGTACACGTTAATTCTTTTCAGTGCCTTCCACTCCTTTCTTTGAATAGAGTAAGAAACTGAGATTTATCAGGATCAGAATATAGCACTGTCTAGGACATTTTAATTATGAAATTAAACAAACCACATTATATCCTGATTAAGCAAAAATCACATAAACCTTTTTTTTCCCTAATCCCCCAAATCACCTTTTAAATATAATCTCTCTAACCTCTGGTTATTATTCTCTCTCTGTTTTCTGTTTGCATTCTTTCAGTGTGCCTGGCTAACAATGATTTTTAACTTTCCATCTTATAGCTATTAAAGACCTTGACCTGCTGGTCCTAATAAAAGAATTATGAACCATGTAAGCCCTGCTAAGATGACTTCACTCCCCCAGCCCCCTGCTCCTTTCACCCTACTAAATTCCCTTGGTGGGTGATAAAACTTTGCATCGAGATGGACGCATTTGGTCTCTGTTAAAGCTATTTATGGTGATTTCTCTGCCACAAGCATTATACTTGGAGCAGACAGATGCTCCTCGTTCAGGGCTCCTCTCATAACGTATTCTTTCAGGATTCCACGAAGGCCTTTGGGGCCAGCAAATTATCCCTTCCAGCAAGTGTGGTCGCATAGTGTATCTTCATCTAGGGAGTCAGTGCATATAGGGAAGAAAAGAGAATACATGATGGGAATTCTACTTTTTGTTTAAAAAAAAAAAAAGAACTAAAAACAGATTCTGATTTCTCTTTGTCCCCCTCCTCCTCCTCTTCCCCCCTCCTACTCTCTAAAGATAGGGTTTCATATAACCCAGTATGGCCCTGAACTCTTTATGTGGCTGAGGCTTGCCGGGGAAAATCCTATGCCCCTGGTCCCGTTTCCCAAGTTCTGGGAATACAAGTATGTGCTATCACACCTGGCTTCGTGTTTTTAGCTTTCTATAAGTGACTGGCTGGCCGTTATGTAGAGAGAGGAGCATTTCTGTTCTTTGCTGTTCTGTTTCCGAAAGATCCCAAAGCATGTGAGCGCTGTACAGGCTCAGGCAAACACACTCATGCTTTGTGTTGAATTCTGAGGCCAAGCATTTTCAGTCGCTCAGATAAACACGTCACGCCTGTAAGGGTCCAGGAATTGCTGAAGGAAGACCCCAGACTCAAATAATATGTAAAAGCAAAGAGTATTTATTCCTCGGAAACAGCCAGCATACAGGGGTAGACCTGGGCCACAGGCATGCAGGTCTTTTTATAGGGAACTAGGGGACTTCTAGGAGGGTATGCTAGTTCCTAATATGACTGGGTGGGCTAAGGAGCGATCAAAGCGGGCATAAGCTGATAGGCTGGGGCCCAAATGGCAGGTCACCTCAGTTACAGTCCAGAGACAACAGGCTTATATGGCTATATTAGTGGCTGATTGCGCAATCTCTTTCGAGACGAAGAGAATCCTGACTCCAACCGGGACTGGCTGGTGCTTGTGGATATTGTGTGACTTCCACCACTATGCCATGAACCCAGGGCTACATAACTTCTGTCATAGCCCCCTAGTAATGTCCCATCCTCTCAATACCTTTCCCATTTATCATCTTGATTGTCACACCAATTTAAGAAATGGAAAATGAATACCTGGGCTTGGGCTGAGGGAACAGCTAGTGGGTGAGGTGCTTACTGTGCAAGCATGAAGACCCGGCTTTGGATTCTCCAACACCCAGGTGCAGTGGCACATGCCTGTAGTCCTAGTCAGTTTTGTGGAGGCAGGAGGATGCCTGGGGCTTGCTGAGCAACAAACCCCCCTAAATCAGTGAGCACCAGGCTCTTGGAAAGATCCTGTCTCGAAAAATGGAGTGGAGAGCAGAAGTTGGCATTGTGATTTCAACCTCTGACCTCTATATCCATGAGCACACATGCACAGACACACAGACACACATGCACAGACACACAGACACACATGCACAGACACAGGCACACAGACACACATGCACAGACACACAGACACACATGCACAGACACAGGCACACAGACACACATGCACAGACACAGGCACACAGACACACATGCACAGACACAGGCACACAGACACACATGCACAGACACACAGACAGACATACACAGACACACAGGTGCACAGACACACATGTGCACAGCCCCCTCCCCCATATACACACACCCACCAAAAATAAGGATAAGAGCAAGAGGAGGAGGAAAAGAGGAAAGAAATAAAATCAGGCAAGGAAGGAAGGAAAAAGCAAGCAAGCAGGCAAGCAAGCAAGCAAGCAAGGCCGCAACCTCTCTTCTCCAGGAACATTAAGCTTTGGAGCTGCAGTGACTACTTAAATATCTGTTTAAAGAGCACATGTGTAGAGAGCATTGTATTTTAAAGGTTTTTATAGCAATTTGAGGTTCATAGCAAAATTTCCTCGAAAGAACAGATTTCTCTCACAGTTTTGGTCACGTCTCCCTCCCCTAGCCCCAGGACACCCCAACCCCTGCCACAAGACACAACCTCCCTCACTATCCTCTTGTCTGCCAGAGTGGACCATTTGTTACAATTGACAAGCCTGTGTGGGCACATTATTACCACCCAAAGTGCATTGTTTAAATCAGGTTCACTCTGCCTTTTTTTTTTTTTTTTTTTTTTTTTTTTGGCCTAAAACAACATTGAGACCCTTAGCTCCAGGATCACTACTAAACTCCAGCTTTACCTCTCAAGGCTGGGAGAGCTTCCCTATGAGGTTTCCAGGTGTGGACAAAATCAGCTTGTTTACTCTACTTGTGAGCCGGATGGGAGGCCAGCAAGGACAAGGCCGGTATGGTGGGTTGTCCTTACCTCCTTTTCCTTTCCGGGCCCCCACGCCTGCAGTTCTACAAGCAGACTGCGCAGCCACCAGCTCCACAAGACGACATGCCCAAACAGATGATCCAATTTCACCGAGGCCAAATTCTTTTCTTCTACTGTTTCCAGAAAATAATTTCCATCTGTGAGCCACAGGCACATGAGTACTGAGTGTTGCGTGGCAACTCTCTTCTCCAAAGCTGTGAAAAGTCGAGGCTGTGGAAGGAGCTTTGGGCGGGAACATCTGTTTCTGTTTGTCAGGGGGAAAAGTCAGTGTGAAGACTGGATGGTGTTCTGCCTCTGAGCCACATGGGGTCCCTAGCACAGCGTCTGGCACAATGGAGGCAATCACATATTTCCTAAATTAAAATTTCTGTGCTAAAATAATTTATGAACCCAAAGAATAAAAATAGCACTTTAAATATCTAGTTCCGCTAGGAGCTGTTTTAGGAAGAAGACAAATACTTCGGGTTAACAGAAACAAATGTGTCCAGGTTGTTTACATTGTGCGTGGAGCCTTAGCCTCTCTTCCTTTTATGCTGCAATTAGATGAAATTCCCTTTTTTATAGGGCCTGACCTTTGGCCTTTGACTGTCACCACTGTTCGCTTTGGAATTGACTCTCACTTTTCCTGGGTGAAAAAATGTCATGTTTAAAAACTGATTCTGAACTCTGACATCTTTCTTTGGAATCACTTTTCTAAAGTTTAATAAAAAAAAAAAAAAAAAAAAAAAAAAAAAAAAAAACAAGGCAATACTCACTTGGCCAAAAAAAAAAAAAAAAAATTCTCTTGGAAAATAGGATTATCTATATGTAGCAGAGACACTATTCGAACAGGGTCATTATATTAGTTGAATTAAGTTCAGAGATACAGGTAACAACCTGAACCTCTAGGATTATGGGAAGGAACTACCAAGTTTTGTGAGAACTTTCTTTTTGAAAATAAGCCATTTTCTTTGTCCTGGACACTCTGTGGAGAGCCCGAAATGCATGGACGACTCAAATGCCTTTTCTTTTCTCCAGAAGCTCACAGACTGGTGGGAAGAATAAACACGCCTGTTGACTGCCACCTGAGCACTGCAGGGCTTAGATTTGTTCACCACTGTGTGCCCAGGATCTAGAGCAATAGTTTCTGTTGCACAGCAGATGCTCAATGTTGCATGTAAGGTCCAGTGAATATTATATCATGTTGAAAAAGAGTCTGAATTGTCAGGCATTTGTGTGGCAAATAGATACTAATATGAACATTGGCAGGCTCTCAGCTAAGCCCTGCTACGATTGCTATTGTCTATAGCACATCATCTAAGTTGCTACTGCTTTCAGTGTGGCAATTAATGCACTAGTTCTGCACTAAAAGTTGCTGTGTAGAAGGTAGAAGTTCATGTAGTATTGACTTTCTGCACAGGCAAGATAAAATAAAAATCCAAGATATTTTTCAGACAGCTAAGTTTCAAATTTCTCTTATAGTAATTGATTCCCAACAGGAGAAAGAGTTCATGCCATGGAAAATGGTCTAGAAACGTTAAACTGACAGCATCCTGACATGGACCACAGGTAATCCAGGCTACTGTGCAATTGTGTCTTTCACAGCAGGTGACTTCCTCGACCAGAAGAGTGACAAATGGAATCAGAGTAGCTGGCCTCCTATCTGATGTGACCAGACCCATAAGGGGGTTAGAAAGTCAACTGAGTCACAAAAAGGGAACTTCAAGAGAATATCACATACAGCATTGGAGCTGGATTGACAACATCAGAGGGATTTGTTTCTTTGTCGTGAGAGTAACAGCACAGTGTAAAGGAGTCTGCTCTTCAGCAAGAAGACCTGGATCTATGACTCTGCTCTGCCCCTTCATCCCTGGGTACTCTGGGACTTCAGTAACCTTCATGTGCCCCTTAGAGGCCTGATGGTTATATCCTGAACATCCATTCAGACTCAAGCTACCAGGAACTAAGTAGCAGTGTTAGGAACTTTGAAGAAAAAACAATCCCCTCACTGCTTTTTGTTGTGATAGATGTCATCTGTATGGCTAAGCAGGAAGTTGGCCCAAAAGAATTGGGAGTAGCTTCGTGGATCTTTAGGGAGGCTCACAGTGTGGAGCCAGAGGGTAAGCTGCCAGAATGGACATCATGCCCCCCCACCCCCCACCCCTGAGAGAAAAATCTGAGTAACATCAAATGTTCATGAGGTGCGATGCAACCATGTCAAAACTACCAGGAAGGGTCCTACTGGAAAGACGTGTGCCTATGCAACTAAAAGTGTCCGGGAAAGAGTCAAGAAACTTGTTTTTGCTTTTGAAGGAGACAACCCATGGACTCTAAGTCTACCAGGAATTCTCTTATGATAGCAGAGAACTACAGCTTTATGCTGTAGATAGGGAAGGCCAAATATTGAGATGAGTGTGTAGGCCTTTAGCACCTTTAAAGATGATGAACGGGGACTTCCATGTGCCTGCTTGAATGGACACAGAAATAGCTGTAGTCCTAATGGAATAATGGGGCTGCACCGTCTGTGCTTTCATCCTCCAATTTTGGGAAGGTTTGGGCAGCTGTGATTAACTTGACAAATCAAGGAGAGGATGGTTTGAAGGGGTCCAAACAGCTGAGCCAAGCTGGCACACCTCTCCCTGCATCCTTGACGGGTCTCATCAGACAATGACTTGGCTCCATTCTTGGTACAGAGTTCTTTGTCAGCATTCCAAGCCTAAGTCCCAAGGATGCTAGATGCTGAAGTCAGGGCCAAGATTTTCTTGGCTGACGTCCTCCATGTGCCCAGGGTGGCTGTCCCTAATCCTATTCCGGAACAAGGTGTAGTGGGTAAGATTGCATCGACAGATCATCAGCTAGCAGCTATTACACCCAAGGTGGCCTTTTGGATGATGAGCCATTTATGAGCCATTTATATATTTAGCAAATATTTGTTGTACACCTACGGTGCTCAAAACACAGGACCAGGTACCATGATGGATATAGACATATATATATATATATGAGTGAGAGAGAGAGTGAGGCTGGGGGCACAGATCTGGATGGACTCAGAAAGAGTAAAGGACTGGACTAACATATGTGATACTGGATGGAAGGTTTTTTTTGTTTTTTTTTAAAACATCTTAGTATAAAAACAAAATGTGTCCACTTTTGTCTTGGGCTATGTTGAGCTGTGAAAATTCTCTTTGGGCAGTTGTTTGTCTGTCCATGAGTGGATGAGTGATAGACCTGTTTGAGACTGGTTAGCCACAGTATAAGAGGGTTCCAAGTCATACTCAGCAATCTGGAAGGCACTGCTTCCAAATCCCAGGTGTGTGTGTCTCTGTGTGCATGCATGTGTGTGGGCATTTGTGTGTGTGTGTGTGTGCCAGGGACCCAAGGCAGCCAGACTGGGAGTCTTGCCATTGCCAGTTTAAGGTTGAAAGAATATTCTTCATGTTTCAGCTTTAGCCAGGTGAGTTTCTTTGTGACCTACTGTGGCTTCTGTAGGCACACGTGGAGTGAGCTTGGTGGTTAGGGGGACTGTAACTAAGTCAGGTTCTACTTCAATTCTGTGTATCGGAAACGCAGACTCTCCCCTAATGAGAAGAGTAGTTTTTTTTTAAATACTATTTTTTTAATTAATTTATTCTTGTTATATCTCAATGGTTATCCCATCCCTTGTGTCCTCCCATTCCTCCCTCCCTCCCCTTTTCCCCTTATACCCCTCCCCTATGACTGTTCCTGAGGGGGATTACCTCCCCCTGTATATGCTAATAGGGTATCAAGTCTCTTCTTGGCAACCTGTTGTCCTTCCTCTGAGTGCCACCAGGTCTCCCCCTCCAGGGGACATGGTAAAATGTGAGGCACCAGAGTACGTGAGAAAGTCATATCCCACTCTCCACTCAAGTGTGGAGACTGTTCTGACCATTGTCTAGATCTGGGTAGGGGTTTAACGTTTACCGCCTGTATTGTCCTTGGCTGGTGCCTTAGTTTGAGCGGGACCCTGGGCCAAATCTGCCCTATCATAATGTTCTACTTGTAGGTTTCTAGGACCCTCTGGATCCTTCTACTTTGCCATTCTTCCATGCTTCTCTCATCTAGAGTCCCAATAGGATGTTCTCCCCTCTGTCCCAGTTTCCTGGTAAGTGAAGGCTTTCGTGGGACATGCCCCTTGGGCTAGTATGCAGATATAAGTGAGTATATACCATTTGATTCTTTCTGCTTCTGGGTTAACTCACTCATTATGATAATTTCTAGCTCAATCCATTTATCCACAAATTTCAGGAATTCCTTGTTTTTAATAGCTGAGTAGTATTCCATAGTGTATATGTACCACAGTTTCTTTATCCATTCTTCTACTGATGGTCACTTAGGCTGTTTTCATGATCTGGCTGTTATGAATAAGGCTGCTATGAACATGGTTGAGCAAATTTTCTTGTTGTGTGCTGGAGCATCTACTGGATATATTCCAAGGAGTGCAATAGCTGGGTCTTGAGGAAGCCCTATTCCCAGTTTTCTGAGATAGCACCAGATAGATTTCCAAAGTGGCTGTACTAGTTTGCATTCCCACCAGCAATGAAGGAGTGTTCCTCTCTCCCCACATCCTCGCCAGCATGTGGTGTCGCTTGAGGTTTTGATCTTAGCCATTCTGATGGGTGTACGATGGAATCTCAGTGTCGTTTTGATTTGCATTTCTCTGATGACTAAGGAGGTTGAGCATTTCTTTAAGTGTTTCTCAGCCATTTGATATTCCTCTGTTGAGAATTCTCTGTTTAGTTCCAAGCCCCATTTCTCAATTGGGTTATTTGGTTTGGTGGTGTTTAGCTTCTTGAGTTCTTTATATATTTTGGATATTAGACCTTTGTCAGATGTAGGGTTGGTGAAGATCTTTTCCCAGTCTGTAGGCTGTCGCTTTGTTCTCTTGACAGTGTCTCCAGCCTTACAGAAGCTTCTCAGCCTCATGAGATCCCATTTATTAATTGTTGATATTAAGGCCTGGGCTGTTGGTGTTCTGTTCAGGAAGTTGTCTCCTGTGCCAATATGTTCCAGGCTCTTCCCCACTTTTTCTTTTAAGTGACTTAGTGTCTCTGGTTTTATGTTGAGGTCTTTAATCCACTTGGATTTGAGTTTTGTGCAAGGTGACAAATATGGGTCCAGTTGCATTTTTTTACACATAGACCTCCAGTTAGACCAGCACCATTTTTTGAAGATGCTATCCTTTTTCCATTGAATGGATTTTTGGCTTCTTTGTCAAACATCAAGTGACCATATGTGTGTGGATTCATATCTGGGCTCTTCGATTCAATTCCACCTGATCACACCAGCCTGTTGCTGTGCCAGTACCAACCTGTTTTAATTACTATTGCTTTATAGTACAGTTTGAGATCAGGTATGGAGATTCCTCCGGAGCACCTTTTATTGTACAAGATTGTTTTAGCTATTCTGGGTTTTTTGTTTTTCCATATGAAGGTCAGAATTGAACTTTCAATGTCTTTAAAAAATTGTGTGGGTATTTTGATAGGGATTGCATTGAATCTGTAGATTGCTTTTGGTAGGATTCATGAGCAAGGAAGATCATTCCATCTTCTCAGGTCATCTTCAATCTCTTTCTTCAGAGTTTTGAAATTTTTTTCAAACAAGTCCTTCACTTGCTTAGTTAGAGTGACTCCTAGATATTTTATATTGCTTGTGGCTAATGTGAAGGGTGTGGCTTTCCTAATTTCTTCCTCTGCAAGCTTGTCATTTGTGTATAGGAAAGCTACAGACTTTTTTGAGTTAATTTTGTATCCAGCTAATTTGCTGAAGGTGTTTATCAGCTGTAGGAGTTCTCTGGTGGAATTTTGAGGGTCACTTATGTACACTATCATATCATCTGCAAATAGGGATAATTTGACTTCCTCCTTTCCCATTTGGATACCCTGGATCTCCTTTTGTTGTCTTATTGCTCTGGCTAGAACTTCGAGTACTGTATTGAAGAGATATGGAGAGAGTGGGCAGCCTTGCCTTGTTCCCGATTTTAGAGGAATTTCCTTGAGTATCTCACCATTTACTTTGATTTTTGGCTATTGGCTTGCTATATATAGCCTTTATTATGTTAAGGAAAGTGCCTTGTATCCCTGATCTCTCTAAAACTTTAAACATGAATGGGTGTTGAATTTTATCAAATGCTTTCTCTGCATCCAAAGAGATGATCAGGTGGTTTTTTTATTTTCAGTTTGTTTATATGGTGGATTACATTGATGGATTTCTGTATATCAAACCATCCCTGCATGCCTGGAATGAAGCCTACTTGGTCATGATGAATGATATCTTTGATGTGTTCTTGTATTCGTTTTGCCAGTATTTTATTTAGTATTTTTGCATCGATGTTCATAAGAGAAATTGGTCTGAAATTCTCTTTCTTTGTTGAGTCTTTGTGAGGTTTAGGTATCAATGAGACTATGGCCTCATAGAATGAATTTGGTAATGTTCCATCCATTTCTATCTTTTGGAGTAGCTTGAATAGTATCGGTACTAGCTCGCCCTTGAAGGTCTGGTAGAATTCTGCACTGAAACCATCTGGCCCTGGGCTTTTTTTGGTTGGGAGACACTCGATGATTGCTTCTGTTTCTGTAGGGGAAATGGGACTATTTAGCTTGTTTATCTGTTCTTCATTCAACTTTGGCAAGTGAAATTGATCAAGAAAATCGTCCATTTCCCTTAGATTTTCAAATTTTGTGGCGTATATGCCTTCAAAGTAGGATCTTATGATTCTTTGTATTTCTTCACTGTCTGTTGTTTTGTCTCCCTTTTCATTTCTGATTTTGTTGATTTTAATACTGTCTCTCTGTCTTTTAGTTAGTTTGGCTAACGGTCTGTCTATCTTGTTGATTTTCTCAAAGAACCAGCTTTTGGTTTTGTTGATTCTTTGGACTGTTTTCTTAGTTTCTAATTTGTTAATTTCAGCCCTGAGTTTGATTATTTCCAGACGTCTACTCCTCTTGGGTGTTTCTGCTTCTTTTTTTTTCTAGGGCTTCCAGTTGTGTCGTTAAGATGCTTATGTGCGATGTTTTCCAATTTCTTTTAAAGGCACTTAGTGCTATGAATTTTCCTCTTAGCACTGCTTTCAATGTATCCCACAAATTTGGGTATGTTATTCTTTCATTTTCATTGAATTTCAGAAACTCCTTGATTTCTTTCTTTATTTCTTCCCTGACCCAGGTGTCATTTAGCAGAGAGTTATTTAGTTTCCACGTACGTGTAGGCTTTTTGTTATTTCTGTTGTTGTTGAATTGCAGCCTAAGAGCATGGTGATCTGATAGGATACAAGGTATTATTTCAATCCTCTTGTATCTATTGAGGCTTGCTTTGTGACCTACGATGTGATCAATTTTGGAGAAGGTTCCATGGGGTGCAGAGAAGAAGGTATATTCTTTCTTGTTTGGGTGAAAAGTTCTATAGATATCTGTTAGATCCATTTGACCCATGGCATTGGTTAATGATGTTGTTTCTCGGCTTAGTTTCTGTTTCGATGACTTATCCTTCAGTGAGAGTGGGGTGTTGAAGTCTCCCACTATTATTGTGTGGCGATCAATGTATGGTTTAAACTTTTTTTTTTTTTTTAGCAGATCTTTTACAAATGTGGGTGCCCTTGTATTGGGAGCATAGATGTTCAGAATTGTGATGTCATCTTGGTTGACTTTACCTTTGATGAGTATGAAGTGTCCTTCCTCATCCCTTTTGATTAATTTTGGTTGAAAGTCTATTTTGTTCGATCCTAAAATGGCTATGCCTGCTTGCTTCTTGTGACCATTTGCTTGGAATATTTTTTTCCAACCTTTTACCCTGAGGTAATTAATGCCTATCATTATGGGTGAGATGTGTTTCTTGAATGCAGAAGAATTTTGGATCTTGTTTATGCACCCATTCAGTTAGTCTGTGTCTTTTTACTGGAGAATTGAGACCATTTATGTTGAGAGATATTAATGACCAGTGACTGTTAAGAGTCTTAATTTTGATGTTGTTTCCAGTCGAGCGTTTGTGTAGTTGTGTTTTTGCCATGGGATAGTTATCTATTTCCTGGGTAGTTTTGGTTGTAGCTTGACCCTTTGGGATAGAGTTTTTCTTGTAGTACCGTCTGTAAAGCTGGATTTGTGGATAGGTACTGTTTGAATTTGTTTTTGTCATGGAATATTTTGTTTCCTCCATCAATGGTTATTGATAGTTTTGCTGGATAAAGTAGTCTGGCCTGACATCTGTGGTCTCTTAGGGTTTGCAGGATCTCTGTCCAGGCCCTTCTGGCTTTTATGGTCTCTGCTGAGAAGTCGGGTGTAATTCTGATAGGTTTGCCATTAAATGTTATTTGGCCCTTTTCCCTTGCAGCTTTTAATATTTTTTCTTTGTTCTGCATGTTTTGTGTTTTGGTTATTATGTGACAGGCAGTTTTTCTTTTCTGGTCAATTCTATTTGGTGTTCTGTAGGCCTCTTGTATGTTTATAGGCATCTCTTTCTTTAGATTGGGGAAATTTTCCTCTATGATTTTGTTGAGAATAGTTTCTGGGCCTTGGAGTCTGGTATCTTCTCTTTCTTCAATGCCTATTATCCTCAAATTTCTTCTTTTCATGGTGTCCTTAATCTCTTGGATGTTTTGTGTCAGGAGTTTTCCAGATTTGGCATTTTCTTTAATGGTTGCTTCAAGATCTGTGATTGTATCTTCTAGACCTGAGATTCGTTCTTCCATCTCTTGGATTCTGTTAGAAAAGCTCACCGCTGTGTTGCTCACCTTCTTCTCTGAGGTTTCACATTCTCGTTTTTCTTCTGTCTGTGTGTTTATCATTGACTCCATTTTCATTTTCAGATCTTTAACTGATTTTTTGATTTCTTTCATCTGGTTGTTTGTATATTCCTGCCATTTTTCCAGTTCCACTCTATGTGCATCTTTTATGTCTCTCACCTGTTTGTCTCCGTCTTCCTGCATTTGATTACGAATTTTATTTGTTTCCTCCATTACCATCCTCATTACTAAGGATTTGAGGTCATTTTCTTGTATTTCCATTGTATTTGAGTTCTCTGGGTTGTTTTCTTTGGGATAGCTGGAAACTGGAGAAGCCATGTTGTTTTGGGGTTTTTTTTGCGTATGCTTTTTCGTTGTCCTTTAGATAACTTGTCGTCTTTGTTTTTGTTGGGTAGCTTCCAGAGTTGGATGGAAGTGGTCTGATGATAGATTCACTTGTTTTCTCCAGATTTCCCTAGGCTGGGAGCTCTAATGCTTCACTGGTGTGGATATTTAGGAGGTTAGCCCTGTTGTTCTGGTCTCTCACAGCCAGTGATCTTCAGCCCCCCTGTGCTGTGGATCCTGCAATTGTTCTGGGTCTCTGAATGAGCGTTGGGTCAGGCCAAGGTAACCACAGCCTTCTGTGTCCCCTGCCAAGTCCCGCCAGGAACACTGGGCCTGAATCACGGGCTGAACTCAGCTAGATTCTCAGGGCCTGAACCATCTGCCGAGCTCAGCTAGGGATTCTGGGCCCAAAAATGTACACAGGGTCCAGCCAGAATTTTTGGGCTGGGACTACGCACCAAGTTCATCTAGGGGCTTTTGGCCCAAAGTGCGTGCTGTGGTCAGTTATTGACTCAGGGCCCAAACTGACCACCAATCTCAGCCAGGAATTCTGGATTCAAACTGCACACTGTGTCCAACCAGAGTCTTAGAGCTGGTGGAACCGAGAGCTCTGTCCAGCCTGTGCCACAGCAGGAGAACTGCGGCTGCGCTGAGCCAGCGCCGGTGGTGAAACCGAGCGCTCTGTCCAGCCTGCGTCACAGCAGGAGAACTGCGGCTGCGCTGAGCCAGCGCCGGTGGTGAAACCGAGCGCTCTGTCCAGCCTGCGTCACAGCAGGAGAACTGCGGCTGCGCTGAGCCAGCGCCGGTGGTGAAACCGAGCGCTCTGTCCAGCCTGCGTCACAGCAGGAGAACTGCGGCTGCGCTGAGCCAGCGCCGGTGGTGAAACCGAGCGCTCTGTCCAGCCTGCGTCACAGCAGGAGAACTGCGGCTGCGCTGAGCCAGCGCCAGTAGTGGAACCGAGCGCTCTGTCCAGCCTGCGTCACAGCAGGAGAACTGCGGCTGCGCTGAGCCAGCGCCGGTGGTGGAACCGAGCGCTCTGTCCAGCCTGCGTCACAGCAGGAGAACTGCGGCTGCGCTGAGCCAGCGCCGGTGGTGAAACCGAGCGCTCTGTCCAGCCTGCGTCACAGCAGGAGAACTGCGGCTGCGCTGAGCCAGCGCCGGTGGTGAAAACCGAGCGCTCTGTCCAGCCTGCGTCACAGCAGGAGAACTGCGGCTGCGCTGAGCCAGCGCCGGTGGTGAAACCGAGCGCTCTGTCCAGCCTGCGTCACAGCAGGAGAACTGCGGCTGCGCTGAGCCAGCGCCAGTAGTGGAACCGAGCGCTCTGTCCAGCCTGCGTCACAGCAGGAGAACTGCGGCTGCGCTGAGCCAGCGCCGGTGGTGGAACCGAGCGCTCTGTCCAGCCTGCGTCACACAGGAGAACTGCGGCTGCGCTGAGCCAGCGCCGGTGGTGAAACCGAGCGCTCTGTCCAGCCTGCGTCACAGCAGGAGAACTGCGGCTGCGCTGAGCCAGCGCCGGTGGTGAAACCGAGCGCTCTGTCCAGCCTGCGTCACAGCAGGAGAACTGCGGCTGCGCTGAGCCAGCGCCGGTGGTGAAACCGAGCGCTCTGTCCAGCCTGCGTCACAGCAGGAGAACTGCGGCTGCGCTGAGCCAGCGCCAGTAGTGGAACCGAGCGCTCTGTCCAGCCTGCGTCACAGCAGGAGAACTGCGGCTGCGCTGAGCCAGCGCCGGTGGTGGAACCGAGCGCTCTGTCCAGCCTGCGTCACAGCAGGAGAACTGCGGCTGCGCTGAGCCAGCGCCGGTGGTGAAACCGAGCGCTCTGTCCAGCCTGCGTCACAGCAGGAGAACTGCGGCTGCGCTGAGCCAGCGCCGGTGGTGAAACCGAGCGCTCTGTCCAGCCTGCGTCACAGCAGGAGAACTGCGGCTGCGCTGAGCCAGCGCCAGTAGTGGAACCGAGCGCTCTGTCCAGCCTGCGTCACAGCAGGAGAACTGCGGCTGCGCTGAGCCAGCGCCGGTGGTGGAACCGAGCGCTCTGTCCAGCCTGCGTCACAGCAGGAGAACTGCGGCTGCGCTGAGCCAGCGCCGGTGGTGAAACCGAGCGCTCTGTCCAGACTGCGTCACAGCAGGAGAACTGCGGCTGCGCTGAGCCAGCGCCGGTGGTGAAACCGAGCGCTCTGTCCAGCCTGCGTCACAGCAGGAGAACTGCGGCTGCGCTGAGCCAGCGCCGGTGGTGAAACCGAGCGCTCTGTCCAGCCTGCGTCACAGCAGGAGAACTGCGGCTGCGCTGAGCCAGCGCCGGTGGTGGAACCGAGCGCTCTGTCCAGCCTGCGTCACAGCAGGAGAACTGCGGCTGCGCTGAGCCAGCGCCGGTGGTGGAACCGAGCGCTCTGTCCAGCCTGCGTCACAGCAGGAGAACTGCGGCTGCGCTGAGCCAGTGCCGGTGGTGGAACCGAGCGCTCTGTCCAGCCTGCGTCACAGCAGGAGAACTGCGGCTGCGCTGAGCCAGCGCCGGTGGTGAAACCGAGCGCTCTGTCCAGCCTGCGTCACAGCAGGAGAACTGCGGCTGCGCTGAGCCAGCGCCGGTGGTGAAACCGAGCGCTCTGTCCAGACTGCGTCACAGCAGGAGAACTGCGGCTGCGCTGAGCCAGCGCCGGTGGTGGAACCGAGCGCTCTGTCCAGCCTGCGTCACAGCAGGAGAACTGCGGCTGCGCTGAGCCAGCGCCAGTAGTGGAACCGAGCGCTCTGTCCAGCCTGCGTCACAGCAGGAGAACTGCGGCTGCGCTGAGCCAGCGCCGGTGGTGGAACCGAGCGCTCTGTCCAGCCTGCGTCACAGCAGGAGAACTGCGGCTGCGCTGAGCCAGCGCCGGTGGTGAAACCGAGCGCTCTGTCCAGACTGCGTCACAGCAGGAGAACTGCGGCTGCGCTGAGCCAGCGCCGGTGGTGAAACCGAGCGCTCTGTCCAGCCTGCGTCACAGCAGGAGAACTGCGGCTGCGCTGAGCCAGCGCCGGTGGTGAAACCGAGCGCTCTGTCCAGCCTGCGTCACAGCAGGAGAACTGCGGCTGCGCTGAGCCAGCGCCGGTGGTGGAACCGAGCGCTCTGTCCAGCCTGCGTCACAGCAGGAGAACTGCGGCTGCGCTGAGCCAGTGCCGGTGGTGGAACCGAGCGCTCTGTCCAGCCTGCGTCACAGCAGGAGAACTGCGGCTGCGCTGAGCCAGCGCCGGTGGTGGAACCGAGCGCTCTGTCCAGCCTGCGTCACAGCAGGAGAACTGCGGCTGCGCTGAGCCAGTGCCGGTGGTGGAACCGAGCGCTCTGTCCAGCCTGCGTCACAGCAGGAGAACTGCGGCTGCGCTGAGCCAGCGCCAATGGTGGAACCTGCGTCACCGCAGGGGAGCTGCTGCTGAGCTGAGGTGCTGCCTAGGGTGGAACTGAGTGCTCCGCCAAGCCTGCGCCACAGCAGGGGAGCTATGGCCACGCTGAGTTAGTGCCTCAGGCAGAATTGCTTGCTGGGCTGGGCCAGAACCCGGGACTCTGGGGCCGAACTGTCCGCCGAGTCAAGCCTGGGTCCGAAGGCACCACGCGACCCAAATCCTGCCCAGAGTTCCCTCTCCCGCAGCAACTCCCACCGGCCACCACACCAATCGCCTCCACCGGAAGGCTATGAGCTGCAAACCTCAGCCACCGCCACTGGTGCCGCTGGTGCTGCTGCCTCTGCTGCTGCCGCTCCGATCAGAGAAAATCCACGCTCCTCCCGTGTGCAGGGGCACGCAGGTCCTCCGCACCCTGGTCCCTCCGAACCGTGGAGCACTCCCGCTGCCGTGATGTTCGGACCTCGGTGTTCCTGGCTCAGAAATCTGTGCAATTCCCTGAATTGTTCACTGGAGCCTCCAAACGCCGTCCACACTGCTTGTCGCCATCTTGGATCCTCAGAAGAGTAGTTTTTTTTCCCCTCTAAGTCCTGCTACCTCTTTTATTATAAAAGCAAGAAAAGCTCAGCTTCTCCACAAGCACAGCGGGCTCACTGGGACTGATCTGAAATACAGGGTTCGAATTAGAAACAGCATCATCCTTCAAAGACAAATCCTCAAGGAAAAGTGTTGCAGGCTTTGGTGAAGAAGGCTCCAAGAGCTGCATGAGGCAGGGCAGGAGTAGGAGGCGGCGCTGACTGATGAAACTCACAGCTGGGGAATGACGGTTTCAAGTGGTGGCGGAGACTGCTTACTGTCAAGCACAGGTAACGTGTGCGCATGCGCTCCGAGGCTGGTGACTCTCCTCACAACTCTCCTGCCTCGCTGAAAAAAGACAAAGCACAGGAAGGGGGCATTGTTTTAGTTTCACTCACAGAAGTAGAAGAGCAGGTGCCGTGTTGCAATGAGTGTGGTGGTAGCTTTCTTTTGAGAAGAGGAAGGTCACGCTGACTACACGGTAAATCACGGCTGTCACGGTCAGGAACTTTGTCTCATTATGGCCTTGGCACAGCACTGTTGGTTCCCCTACAGATACCAGCTTCCCTGAATGTGACCTCTTCTGGTCAGTCTTGCACCCTCCCCTTGAGATTAGGGGTACGTCTTACCCAGCTCTAGTAGCTGGCCAGCTGCCGTGGCTTGCCATGTAGGAAGCTGAGTGAATGGAATGCCCTTTCTGGAGTCTTTTCTGCACGAGGCAGGGCTTTAGGAATATTTGATTGTAATGCTCTTTTTTTTTTTTTTCTGTGAACAGTTGTGTTCACAATTTTTGAGTTTTGGGGCCCACTAATGGCCTTAATATCACATATTCATGACTTGGTGAAACTGCAGTTTTTGCAGAAGAAACAAAGAGTACTTACTTGCATGCTTTCTTTGCAACTAGGTCCAGTGGTGGCTGCCTAGGGTGGAGACCCCCCAGGACCATCCTGATGCCTTTTACTGTAGTGGGAGCTGAAGTCTGTTGGGCCATTCAAGCCCATCAGTGAAGCTTGTGCTGGAATCTTCCTTAATGGAATACCGGTTTGGGGGGAAAGAGGGCTAGTGTTACACTTATGCCTAAAACCTGTCACCTTTCTGAATGTTGGAAACGTGTTATACACACACACACACACACACACACACACACACACGTGTGTGTGTGTGTGTGTGTATTGCCAGTCAATGAGATTTACACCAAGGGTCTCACAGCAAGCTTTTGATTACTGATGTAGGTTCTGTTGCCTCCTCCTAATTTTGCTACTCTGGCTGTAATGGTGAGGTGAGTCAGGGAACTGTTGTACCCTCCTTCCTGTAGTGAAGAAATAAGTAAGTGGGCTAAATCCATTGGCGCTCATGGGACAGAGCAGGAAGCAAGATCAAGACCTTGGCCTTTGGGCTTGAAAAGTTGTAGGAACCCTGGAGTGATGCACGTCAGGTTTCTTGTGAAAAGTAAGCACCAGGGAGGGAGCTGCCGGGAGTCACGTGTTTATTTTGCTGTTGCTGATTATAGACCGACGTGGTGTTTACTGTTCTAGGAGGCATTTCCAGATTCAGAAATTAACTAGAGGTTGAAGACGTAAGAAGAAGCTGAAAATAATCATTGTTCAGTGGGTGGAAGTAAGAAACGTGTCACTTATACTTTTAGGAAGTCCTTTGGAACCTGCAGTCACAGTGAGACCAAAAAAAAAAAAAAAAAAAAAAAAAATTTTTTTTTCAAATGCAGTCTCCAGGAAAGTGTAATCCACAGTATACATACACAGTGCGTGGTTGAGAATCATATCAGCAGGTAAAGCTGTCCCCAGTTGACTCGCGAAGAAGTCTGACTTGGAAAGTTAAAAGGTTCGTGAATCCAGTTCTTTAGGAGAATGGATTCAGTTCTGAATATCAACTCTAATTTATGCAGAGGAAAATATCCGCTTCTGGACTAGCGTGGTTCATGCAGATCCCTGGAGGTGTGGGCCTAAGACCCAAAGCTTACACCTCACTTGGGATTCGTAAAAATATCAGTTCTTGGATACAATTACAGACCTGCCGATTAGGAAATGCTAGGGGATGGCTTTAGCGGTCTGTCTTAACAAGTCCCTAGGTGAGTCTGAGGCAGCCTAACAACAGAGAGTCACCGTTGTGGACTAATTTCCGCCCGGTAGGCGAACAGAAAGCATGCCCCTCCCCCAAATCTGAGGCCATTGGCCTCTTCCTGATTTGTGGCTTGTCTCCTGGTGATCATTTCCAGAGAGACTGTCCTGCAGTGGTAAATTAAGAAGTTCACATTCTGCTTTTCAAATCAATCTGTCATCTAAGATGTAGTCCCTCCCTCCCTCCCAGGAGCCCGAGGTGAACCACTAATATTACATTTCTAAATCTGAGTTAATCTGTTTTATGGACAAGAGCCTCTGTCTGAAGCAACCAGCCTTTCTTTATTCATTTTCACTGCACAAAGAGCTCACCAAATCATACACACACACACACACACACACACACACACACACACTCATGTAAACTTAAAATGTCTTTATGAAGTTAGAAATGAGGATTTGCCACCAGCAATCCAGAATGTAAAGAACCAGCCTAAGATACATAGGTAAAAGGAAAACCGCAGAAAATAGATCTTTCTGACAGGTTGATTTTCTAGCTTAAACATTTTATAAGAGATGAATTCTACAACTAAACTCACCCCATTCAAAAAGATAAATATATATCTATATATATCTATATATATGAGCTTTATTTATCTATTTATACTAAAAGCTATCAAAATTAATGATCTGCTTTTCCCCCTCATAAAAACGGTCTTTAAGATGAAATGTACTCAACTTTAAATTAAGTCTGATTTGATTTTTTTTTTTTTCCTGCCAGAGAATGTTTTAAATGTTCTCTGCTTCGTGGATGTGTTATAACCCTGTCCCAGAGGATGGGAGCAGATACCTGCTGAAGGAGAATTGGACGGTAGTGCAGCTTCCATTAGAGGATGATTATCACCTGAGCAGTAACAAGTGCAGTAGGACCTGTTTAACCTTTTGTTCAAAATACTTGACTTTTAGAAATGGCATTAGTTTCCTATTTTATCATAGGAATTTTTTCTGGGGTATATTTATAGCTATACCCTGCTGTGATGAAGTGTGGTGATAACGTGGCTTAATTAAAAAAAAAAAAGAGTGGTAAGCACTAATTAAATTTATATTGATTTTTAAATGATATATTGTAATCTGTTTCTTATTTATTTATTTATAGTTTGTATGTGCACCATGAGACACATGTGGACAATCCGCAGGGGTTGGTCCTCTTCTTCCACCATAAGGGTGCCGGGGCTCAAACTTGGGCAGTCAGGCTTGACACACTGAGCCAGCTGACCAGCCCTGGAATCTGTTTTAACAATGTGTGTAAGTCCACCTGGCTCTTTCCCATGTGGCATAGCCATAAGCCATAACTTTACAAAATATTTAAACCCCTACCCAGATCTAGCCAATGGGCAGAATATTCTCCACAGTTGAGTGGAGAATGGGATATGACTTTCTCACGTACTCTGGTGCCTCACATTTGACCATGTCCCCTGGAGTGGGAGACCTGGTGGCACTCAGAGGAAGGATAGCAGGTTACCAAGAAGAGACTTGATACCCTATGAGCATATACAGGGGGAGGAAATCCCCCTCAGGAACAGTCATAGGGGAGGGGAGTAAGGGGAAAATGGGACGGGGGGGGGGGGGCGAAGAATGGGAGGATACAAGGGATGGGATAACCATTGAGATGTAACAAGAATAAATTAATAAAAAATTAAAAGAAAAAAAAACTTTACAAAATAAAAAGGAGTGTTGGAGAGATGGGGACGGTGGACACAGGTGCTTGTACAGTCATGAGAAAGTGAATTCAGACCCCAGCATCCATGTAAAAAGCCAGCTTCGGCTGCACAGACAGCTGCAACTCCAGTGGAGCGGGTGCGGTGCTGTGGTGGCCGTGGCAGTGACAGTGGCGCTGGTGGGGTGGGTGGAGGAAGGAGCATTTCTGGCACTTATTGGCTGCCAGTCTAATTTCTGGCAGTTTTAAAGGACTAAAATAGAGAGTGGTAGGACAGGATACATAGTGTCCTGTGGCTTTCGTGTACATGCACACCAGCACATGTACCTGCAGACATATGCATCCATACACATATACACACATACACATAAAAATAAAAAAAAGAAAGGTAATCACACAGACAATAGGACTCATTTTGCTTTTATGCTGGAGAACTGATAATGAAAAATAATATTTGAGGTAAGGAGGAAAGAAGTACATTAGGTGGAGAAAATGAGTAGAGGTAAGCTAAAGCTGCAGCTTTAAATACATTAAGGAAGACCCAGGGAAGCAGGTCTGTTTGGGGTAATCAATCCCACATGGGCACCTCCATTTTATCCATCTGTTAGGCCAGATGTCCTACTGACATATTTCTTTTCTGAATTGTCTTCCTTCATTGGTATGCTCCCTTTATATGGAGACCTTCTGTTGGCTGGTGATATGAAGTTTTAAATCTAAACATCAAACCATGTAGCTGTAAAAGCATTTATGCCATGGGACCTGGAGTCAGCCAGATTAACTTTGAAGCTAAGATGTAAAGGTGCTACCTTTTATCCACCTTAAGAAAGTAAATACACAAGGAAGAAAAGCCAAGAACAGCGATGAACCTGAGCTCTGTAGACTTGTACATAGAATGAAAGCCAAACACGAAGGTACGCTAGTTGGTTGACTGACCAAGGGGGTGCCATGTAATATTAACCCGATGTTGTCATAGACACGGGGATAAATCATAGAGGCTTTGACTAAGTTCCAGAGACCTCTCACTGTCCAGCACAATCTCTAGACATCCCAGTACAGTTGTTGAGGCTTTGCTTGACAAAGTTCCAAAGATCTCTGGCTGATCACCACTGCCCTTAAATACTATGTATGGTTCAGGTGTAATCTTGTCTAGAAATCTGTCTTTTTCTCTTAAAAGTGTCTTTTTTTTCTTCCTGAAGCCTAATGAAAATCATACATGGAAAACTTCTTCCCACAGAGAACGTTGAACGAGGGCATCTGGCTAAAGGCTTGAGACAATGATAGAGTTGTTTTGGTTTTGTTATTTTTTTCTGACTGTAAGCACCCAAGCAGAAACAGCATGAAAGAAAGATAAAGACCTTGACATAACGGTACCTGGCTAGATACTGTTACCTGTAGACAAGTTTTTAAAAAAATCTATTTTAAGAGCAAGAGAAGGTAGGCTTGTTACATTATGCTTTACAGATATTTTACAATAAAAGACCCCTTGGTAGTTAGCCTAGGCTTAGATAGCACACCTGTTGGTTTGGGATTGTGAGTCAGTCAAGTTTTTTTTCTTTATTAGAGAGCATTTAGCTGAAGCTATATTGTTATAACAATCTTGTAAACACAATGGCTTTAGCCCGGGGGAAATTTAGGATTAAAATTTCCCCAAGTATTGTTTAAGAAATAATAATCATGTTATGCTGACCATTGCTTGGAAATTGATTGATTTTTTTCTGTATGCTTTATTGTAGGTTATACAGAACTGTTTGTATTTTCTTATTAGACTTTTGTTGTTGTTGTTGAATTTTGAATGCCCTATTGATTGTAAATGATGAGAAAAATCATGATGTAATCTGTAATGAAAAAAAAGTGAACTTCACTTTAAATAAAATACTGGGGTTGGCCCAAGGAGAAATGCAAGCAACAGACATGAGAGAGTAAGCTAGAATGTGACAGAACAGCAAGAGAGATAGATAGATGGGCAACAGCAAGCAGGAAGAGAGAAAGGTGGGTGACAACAAACAAGGAGTCAGACAGACAGCAAGACAGAGACAGAGACAAATAGACAGAAAAGAAAGTTCTCCTGGGCTTTAAGACCGTCAGCTTATACCGCATATGCCTGAGTCCCCAGGTATTTCTTTTTCCTCTGTACCTCAGCCTCTCCTCAACAACTAGTTCCTTTAGCTCCTTGTCCAACCAACGGTTGGTTTCCCTTAACCAGCTGTTCACCGCCTGCTCAGCTCTCCTTGCTGCTGATCCACCTCTCTTCTCTCATCACTGTTCCTGGAGCTGGTCTGCGGGAGCAGCACTATGTTATTCTTTGAACTGTTATGAATTATACTGATAGTTCATACTCCATGATCTATTAATTTGAGGATGAAAATAAAGCCTGCTGTCTTATCTTCCGAGGGCCCAGTCAGTATACCAGAGTTCTGTATTTTTCTCCTGTACAGAGCAAGATCAGCCTTCTGAATTAAAAATGAAGATTGATGGTAGATTCAAGGTTAACTAGTGGTTTTTCAAACTACAAGCTACAGTGCCATCTCAGGGACTATACTAGGTAAATCATAACTTAGGACCCAAAGATTGAGTCCTGGCATCACCTTTTCTAGAATTTTTGTCTGTAATCTGCCTAATAATTCAGTTTTGTGTGCAGTTTTGTTTGGTCACAGTTTCCTGTTCCTGTACTAAAAATTAAAATGTGAAGATTATTTTTTATTAACTTTTTAAAATTTTTTACACATACATTTATATTATTACACATATACGATAAACTACCTACAGCAAGAAGAACCATTAAACACTCAGAACTTACATAAATGTTACATTCATAGTGTTTTGGCTATCAAATGTGAAGATTTTGATGAATGTTTTATTTGTTTGTCTGTCTGTTTGTTTGAAATGTAAACTACGGGAACTTTGACTCTTCCAACTGAATGAATGGTTTCATAGAGTCAGCTTTTGATGCCCAGGCGTTTCATCTCACTTTTCTGCCCAAGTAAGTTTTTCTTTAGTGGCCCTGCTTCAGAGAGATCCACACAGTTGTGCCACCCTGGATCCTTCCTTCAAGGTTGGTCCGTGAAGCTGCATTCTCCATTGTTTCTGATAGGTGATCCAAGGCTCTATGCACATTCCAGAGAAGAGTGTGGAGGTGCATCTCATTCTGTAAGTTATGCATCCTAAGCCAAAATTCCCACTCTATTTGCACGCGCGCACACACACACACACACACACACACACACACACACACACACACACTGTCACATGCATACACAAAGTAAACATGCACTTTTCTATGTCTTTAAAGTGTTTCCCTCTAGTCTCTTTGCAGCTTTCAAGCTCTTTGCATGGGCGTGGCACCACCTCACTTTGATCACGTGCCGCCATGGGCCCAGGGCAGGGACCCTGATATTATGACTCCTCAAGTGCTAACTCTATTTCTGTAACCTGGGCTTCTCTATTTCTACACCTGGATTTTTTTTTTGCGTCAGGAAACACAACCTCTGCTCTCCCAGAGTTTATCTTGATTGTTTTCTACGCACTGCCTCCCAATCCTGATGTGACACTCAGCTAGCTGCAGGGCTCTAGAAAGACATCAAGGCCTGGTCTCTTACCTCTAGGAACACTAGATTACCCTGTAATATAGTGTGATTGTTAATCTTCATTGTCAACTTGCTTGGGTTCAGGGCCATCTGGAAGACATACCTCTGGGCTAGTCTGTGAGGGCATTTTTCAGAGATTTAATGAAAGAAGACACACGCTGAATAAGCAAGTCTGAAGGATGCCCACATTCACCTCTGTCTGCTTCTTGCATGTAGATGCAATGCCGCCATCTGCCTCATGTTTCTGCTGCCATGTTTTCCCCACCAGACAGAGTAAATCCCCTCAAATCATGACCCAAAATAAGCACTTCTCTCTCTCTTTTTTTTTTTTATTAATTTATTCTTGTTACATCTCAATGTTTATCCCATCCCTTGTATCCTCCCATTCCTCCCCCCCCCCCATTTTCCCATTATTCCCCTCCCCTATGACTATTCCTGAGGGGGATTACCTCCCCCTATATATTCTCATAGGGTATCAAGTCTCTTCTTGGCTACCTGCTGTCCTTCCTCTGAGTGCCACCAGGTCTCCCCCTCCAGGGGACATGGTTAAATGTGAGGCACCATAGTACGTGAGAAAGTCATATCACACTCTCCACTCAACTGTGGAGAATATTCTGACCATTGGCTAGATCTGGGAAGGGGTTTAAAAGTTTACCTCCTGTATTGTCCTTGGCTGGTGCCTTAGTTTGAGTGGAACTCCTGGGCCCAAATCTGCCTATCATATTGTTCTACTTGTAGATTTCTAGGACCCTCTGTATCCTTTTATTTTGCTATTCTCCCATGTGTCTCTCATTTAGAGTCCCAATAGGATGCCTTTCCCTCTGTCCCAGTTTCCTGGTAAGTGAAGGCTTTCGTGGGACATGCCCCTTGGGCTAGTATGCAGATATAAGTGAGTATATACCATTTGATTCTTTCTGCTTCTGGGTTAACTCACTCATTATGATCATTTCTAGCTCAATCCATTTATCCACAAATTTCGAGAATTCCTTGTTTTTAATAGCTGAGTAGTATTCCATAGTGTATATGTACCACAGTTTCTTTATCCACTCTTCTACTGAGGGACACTTAGGCTGTTTCCATGTTCTGGCTATTATGAATAAGGCTGCTATGAACATGGTTGAGCAAAGTTTCTTGAAGCACTTCTCTCTTAAGTTGCTTCTGTCAGGTATCCATCACAGTAATTAAAAAGTGACTAATATGGATGATTGTTCTTTGGTCAATTACACCGAAGTCTAAGTCTCCCCATATTGCATATCTTGACAGGGATGTTTTTGTGAGAGCCTCTCTGTGCCCCCATTTCTGTAGCATGCAAGAACTTTCTAGAAACACAGATACCCCAGCAGATCTTAGACCTACTGAGTAAGAGACTAGGGTGGGGCACAGCGTCAGTTTTAGTAAGTGCCTCTCTACATGATTCCAATTAAGGCTAAGGTTTAAGAAGCCCACCATTCACCTCAGCATTGGCTAGATGACATTCAAGGAGCCTCTTGGACTACCACACAGTCTCTGGGCCCATTGTTCTCACAGAGCCCTCCTCTTCCAGGCTCCAAGTCCTTGCAACTGACTGTGCCACAGCACCCGGACTTTGATAGAAATCTCTCTATGCTTGGGGTCATCTGCTCTCACAAATACCATGATCAGAATGTAGACTTTACTGAAGATGCATGGAGGGGTGGAGGGAGGTATCTATCGCATGCACACATGCACATATGCATGCACACAAACACACAGGCGCGCGTGCGCGCGCACACACACACACACACACACACACACACACACACACACACACATGAGAACAAGTCCACAGTAGTTTATTAAACATTCCCTGTGTTTCGAATGCCTTTCTGAGGCTATTTTACTCGGGTACCACCCACTGCTCAGCTTCTTCTCATTTCCATAACCGGAAGAATTCGGCATTCCTGTGTCAGTCTCCCATCTCTTCCTACTTGTTAATTTGCATTCACAAACCCAAGAAGGCACTGGTTGAACAAAACCCACCTTTTACTTGGTTTATCCTGTCACAAAGTACTTATTGTTTGCCCTCCCAACTACGTAACCCAAAGCCAAGTGGGTTTCCACACATTCCCTTCTCATAGCCATAGAGAAATTAAATGTTACTGTGATGATCTGCTTGTTTCAACCTGAACAAAGAAAAGAAAGATGGTTCAGATGTTTCCTTTGCCTTCATAAATCTCCAAGCCATCTACTTGGTGGCTTCTCTTTCACAGGTTCCTTCTTTGTAGACAATGGAGTTCCTTGGGATGGATGGGGGAAGGTTCTAGGTAGGCAGAACCTTTTTTTTTTTTTCAGCCTCTTAAAAGGATGAGTTTGGTCTTTTCCATTTCCAAGTGGGCGATAAGAGAAACATTGTACCTCAAAATTAATAAAGATGGGAAATTTTCTTCAAGGAAATTTACCCTTCAAATATCAAAGGACAATTTGAATTTGTATTAGACTCCTCTAGAAATAAGAACTGCTGATGAATAACGCAGCTCGGTAGTGATTTTGAATGTGTCCAAAATAAGGAAGTTTTTACTTTACTTGACAAGGAACTAAAGGCAGTGAATAGATTATTCAGTGGACTGTTGATGTGGCCTAACATGCCTCCTGGCAGGTGCACTGTGCTCAAATATACATGATAATACTTTAAATGTAAATAAGGTTAATGAATTTTAATATTCCTCTGGATCTTGTATGCATGCTCCCATTTGCATAGTGACTTATTTCACAAGTCCCTTTGTAAATAGTGCAATGAAATAAACATAAGAGACGAGCACAAAGAAGTGCATACAATTAACTCAGCAGACAGCCCTCCATGAAGGCAGACTGGATCATATCACAGGATCACAGGCATCAGGGGTGGATGGGCCCCACAAGCCGGCCAGCTGATCCTTCTTTAGAGTGGAAATTATTATTTTTTTTAGGGGCTTTCAGAAACTATCTTAGTTTGAATGGATGTGCTTCAGGTGACAGGGCTTGCCTTCGAAAGGGCATTTGCTGTGTCTCCGTCTGAAGTGCTGTGGTGTGGAAGATGTGGAGTAAGGGATGAAGATGGAGGTCCCTACCAAGCCACCTGGGGGCACACATACACCATCAACGGGGTGCCTTCATGCTGCGTAGCCTCACCAGGCCTTGAAGTTATTCAGAAAGGCATCATACACACAAATATTGTCTAGAATTTTCAAGTGGTAGTGACGAGATGTTCTTTCAGAGCTGTTCCCCTGAAAATCATTCAGGTCCCCCATGTGGCACGTGGATACAGAGAAAACATTAAAACCAAGCAGTTCAGTTAATATCAGCAGACTGTACACAGTAAGGCTTTTTTTTTTTTTTTTTTAAACTTATGGTTAGTTTTTTGTGAGCTTGATATAAGCTAGAGTCATCTGGAGAGAGGGACTCAGTTGAGAAAATGCTCACATAAGATTGACTTGTAGGCAAGTTTTGGGGAGCACTTTCCTGATTTATGATTGACAAGGGAGGGCTCGGTCCACTGTGGATGGTGCCACCCCTGGGCTGGTGGTCCTGGCTAGTATAGAGAGCAAGAAGAGCAAACCATGGAGAGCAGGCCAGGAAGCAGCTTTCCTTCATGGGCTCTGTCCAGTGTCTGTCCAGTCTTCTCTTCATGTGGGACTATCACTTGTAAGATGCTTTTCCCCCCTTCAGTCCTGATGGTGTTGCTTTCGTCATAGTGTTTATCACAGCAATGGGAAGTCAACTAGGCCAGCTTATAAGAAGAGGGTAGACCACACAGCCTCTGAATATTGCCTTGACACCGAGTCTGTTCCGTCAGCAGAGGGCGCTCGAACCAGGACTCTAGAATGCAGAAAGGAAATGAAGCCAAAAGGAGGCAGCTTTCCCGCTTAGAAGGTCAGGAGTTCAGGTAGAATTCTCTGAAGGAAAAATGAAATGAAACTGAGAGAAGGGAAAGAGATCAGAAAGTCGCTGCAAGAGTAATAATCACAAATTTAAAATAGGAGAGAATTAAAAGGCATGATTAGCAGCTGTCACTACCTCAGTTGACAAAGCTGGTTAATTGCCCGTGTAATACAAGCGCATAATTTCCCATCCCGCACACTCCACCGGAGATTCACAAATGAACTGCGTGCTACTTCCCTTAGGTTGCTGAGCACTTAAGGCTAAGCCAGGCCTCTGACTTAGAAGGAACTACAGTGACGAAAACTCGCCTCATAGATGCGCACGGAAGTGCGTTTGTTTGTTTGTTGTTTAAGGCTTTGAATTGAAGGTAGGCGTTATACTTCCCGTCTTGAGAAGGAGGTCTAGAGAATTAAACCGCCTCACCTTAAGTTGTTGGGAATCACAGTATAAACAGCATGAGTTCTTCATTAGATTTATTGCTTTATCCCAGCTAAGTACAGCTCATACAGGCCCATGAGTCCATGCAAGCATCTTGCTCCCATGTACCCAGTTCCACCATCCTCCTTTCTTCGTTCTGGCCTTTGCCACTCAGAGATGGGTAGTGGTCCCCACAGAGAATCTGACTAGTATGGGACAGGGTCAAAGTGGAAAAAGATTACGGAGATTTGTTGGTCTCCTTTTCTTTCTGTTCATCATTCCTTTATGCCTGACAGATAGCAAATACAAACAAAAGCAAGGTGTGTGCAAAAGCTGTTCCTCTGTTTTTTGAGGCTAAGCATACTTGGCTATTCCTTTAATATTCTAGTTCTGAAAACTGGGCAGAGGAGATCATACCTTCCCTTACAGTTCAAACATACAAAAACATTGCTCATCTTGATCTAGACTAGTGGACACTTCTTCCCCTTATATGGTTTTGGATTCTTTTATTTTTTTAATTGAGATTATTTCTTTTCATATAATGCGTTTTGATCATTTCCCCCTCTTCTAACTCATCCCAGATCCTCTCAGTCTTCCTACCATTCAGTTCTATGTTCTTTCTATTTTGACAAACAAATAAGAAACTAGAAACAAAAATAAAAACAACACAAAATACTCTCTCTCTCTCTCTCTCTCTCTCGTTCTCTCTCTCGCTCTCTCTTCCACAACACACACAAACCACACAATCAAAAATCAAAACAAGCAAAAGACAAATATGATTTTAAAAAAGGGCCAAAACAAACCAAAATGAAACAAAGTCCACAACAACTACAGCTACTCTTGGGCGTGGGGCTTCCCTGGAGTGTTGTTAATAAACCAAAGATACCCCATTGGAGAAATCTGATTTTACCTTTGCCAGCAAGTATCAATTGTGGATAGCTTTTTGGTTAGGAGTGGGGCCACTATGTTCCCTTCCCAGTCTCAGAGCTGAGAGCTCATCTTACTTGAACCTGTGTAGATCTCGCGCATGCTGCCATAGCCTTTGTGAGCTCATATGTACATCAGGCCTGTAGTGTCAGGAGGATGTGTTTCCTTCTGGTTCTCCATCCATTATGACTCTTATAATCTTTCTCCTCTTTCTTTCTCCTCTACCACATAGATCCCTGAGCCTTGAGGAGAGGAGTGTGATGAAGACATTCCATTTAGTACTGAGTACTCTCTGCATAGAGTCCAGTTGTGGGTCTCTGTGTTATAAAGCTTCTCTGATGAGGATTGAGAAAGGCGCCAATCTATGGGTATACCACTATGTCCTTAGGCGTCATTATATTGCTATGTTCTTTAGGCAGAACGATAGTATAGGTTTTCCTTTAAGGCCATGGCCTTACCACTAGGTGGTAGAGAGCAACTAATAGCCTTAGCAATAGCCTGTGATATTTAGTGAGAGGTTGTGTATAGGACTCCTTTGACCAATGACTCAATAAGGTGTAACCCATTCCTGACACTGGAGCTTTTACTTGGAGGCTTAAGGTATCTACTTGGAATCTGAGGGCACCTGCACACATGTTGTGTACATATAGACACAAAGATATACACATCTACGTAAAAAATAAATTTAAATTCTAACTCCCCCAAATCACAAATGTGAGCCACCATGTGGCTACTGGGATTTGAACCTAGGTCCTCTGGAAGAGGAGAGTTAGTCTTGACTGTCCTCAATTCCCTTTGTAGACCAGGATGGCCTCAAATGCACAAAGATTCATCTGCCTCTGCCTCCCTGAGTGCTGGGATTACTCCACCCAGCCCACACCACAAATGTATCAAAACCAGTCAGAAGACACACAGAAGTTGCAGACCTGAGTTCAAATCCTGACTTCAATGAGAGACCTGTACAAAAACAAAAACAAACAAAAAAGGCAAAGAGCCACTGAGGAAAACACTCTATATAGGCCTCTAGGCTAAGTATGCCTGTGTACCCTGCAGCCTTTGTCCTCAAAAGTCTTTATTTTGATTATAGCTCAAGTATTTTCTTAGCTTAAACAGGTCTCAGTCATGGAAACATGAGCTATTCTATTTGTATGATAATAATTATCATGACACTTCTGTGCTTTTTTGCTTGGATTTCTTATAACCTTTTAAAAAGAATTTAAGGTTTTTTTTTCTTGTGTGCTGAAGTATTTGGAAATACTTTTTCCTTTTTTTTTTTTTTTTTTTTTCTTCCTTTGAGACAAGGTTTCTCTGTGTAGCCTTGGCTGTCCTAGACTCTCTTTGTAGACTTTGTAGATCAGGCTGGCCTCAAGCTCACATCAATCAGCCTTCCCCTGCCTCCCTAGTGCTGGGATTAAAGGTGTGTCCCACCATGCCTGGCTCAAGTCTTAGAAGCATTTAACACCTTTTATGTACCACAAATAGGGACAGAATAAAGGGATGCCTCTTCCCATAGTCAAGATTGTATTCATAGTGGGTGGACCACCCACCTGCAGCAACACCTCAAGGTTACATAGAGGATCCGATGGTGTCTAATTTCCTTAGTTCTCATGAATATGGTCCTTTGATAATGATTCAGTGTTATTGTTTTCTGAATGACAAATCATTCCACTTTAAGACATCAAAGATCCTTTGATGCCTTTTAAAAGCCTCCCTAAAAGCATTTTATACAGCACACTGTGAGCATTGCCTCATCAGCTAGGCAATGACAGTTAACCTTTGTCCTTTAAAGATTTGGAGTTTAAAGTTCGCAGTGATTTCTCTTGGATCTCCAGATCCACAATATATGTTTGCCTGTAACTTTGAGAGGTGTGAATGAAGCTGGGCCTGGTGGTGCACACCTTTAATCCCAGCGTTCAGGGAGGTAGAGGCAGGTGGGTTGCTGGGAGTTAGAGGCTAGCTTGGCTACAGAGCGAGCTCCAGGACAGCCAAGGCTACACAGAGAAACCCTCTCTCAAACCCCTATCCCACCCCCAAAAGAAAGGTGTGAGTAGGAGGTAAGGGATGGGAGGCAGAAGCCCAACACTTATTTTCCAGTGAGCCCAGACACAGCTCCTGAGTGTCAATACGCGGTGAGAGCTTTACTCTTCTCGGCCAGTTTCCACCCACACTCACTATACACATTTGTGTATTTTGAAAACACCACAGAATGGGAGGGTATGGCTTCATTAATGGGGGATATTTCTAGAAAATGTAGCTGTCGATGAAATATGATCTGAAAGGGAACTAGGGCCACAAATTTGGGAATTTATGAAGGTCTGAGAGCATTTACCGATGACTGTGAAAAGCTGCACATCTTTAATCCCAGCACTTGGGAGGCAGAGGCAGTCGGATCTCTGTGTGTTTGAGGCCAGCCTGATCTACAAAGAGAGTTCCAGGACAGGCAGGGCAATTACACCAAGAAATCCTGTCTCGAAAAACAAAAAACAAAACAGAACAACAACAACAACAACAAAACCGTCCACAAACAAACAAGCCAAAAACCCAAAACAAAAGCCCAAAACAAACAAAAATTCTAGAAGTTTCACAAGAGTAAAAACATGTCATTTCCCTGTGGAAATTTGCACGGTTTGAATGCCCTTTTCTAGGCTCCATGCCAAATTACTCTTCTGTCTTGATAAGCTTGTTCGACTACGTACAGTGGTAGTAATAGATACTGCAAACCTTTTCTTTCTTTGCGTATGTTTTGCCATACCAGGCATTATTTACAGAGAAATTTTAGTTTGTGCATGCAGATAGGAATTCATGCTACTTTATTCAGAAGAATTAGCTTCAGGTTTTTTTCCCCTTAATTTCACACATCATTTTTGAGAAATCTGTCGGTTCATACATCACAGCTATATTACTATACACATGATCTGTGTCACAGATTTACCAGCTGAACAGCTGAGCTGCGTGGAGAGGAGAGCCTCTGTAGACAGTTGCTTACCAGGCCTGGCAGGAAAGCCTTAGAGATGTCCTGAGCTCTCCCCAGTGCCTTTAGCTTACAGAGTAACTTCTAGAGCTTCATGCTGGCTTGCCTTGATTGGACAACTAGTGTGGACCTAAGACCCAAGAGGAAAGAGGGATTAAATATCAGTGCAGAGGAGTGCTGACGCAGTGGGTTTAGCTCACAAATAATTCCTGTCATAAGAGAGATGTGGACAATTCCTACTGTGAAATGCTGGCATCACAGGTAACAGCTTATCAGAAGGATGGGATTGTGGTCAGCTTAGCAAATACCTTGGTGGCTTGATCTTTTATTAACTTGATATATAGGTCAGCCAAAAGTTTACTGGCACACAAGCATGCAGAGTATTTATGACTGGGAGGAGACCATAAATGGAGGGCAGAGAAATCAATTTTTATAGATCTTTCACAAAAGCAAAGAAGCTTAAGCAACAGTCGTAGAAAACCCATGGGGCTTTTGTTTGCTTGTTTGTTCTGTGATGTATATTTGTCTTTGATGCTAAGTTTATGATTCCCTTGGGTCATTTAATTATGAAAAATTAAAAACAATGTTACTATTTGTTGCTAAATCTAGTGTAGAAATGTGCATATGAGTGCAGGTTCTAGAGGGAAGCAAGAAGCAGTGGGTTCTCCCTGGAGCTGGAGTTAGCGGCAGTTGTGAGCTGCCTGACACGTGTGTTGGGGTGCTGGGAACAGAAGAGGAGTCCTCTGGACACAGAGCATGCTCTCTAACCACTGAACATCCCTCCAGGCTCTGCAACCCTGTCTTTATCTTCTCAAGTCATACATTCTTTGGTATTATAAATGGTCTGACTTCTTCAATTGTTATACCACTACTAAAGGTTTAAGAACCAATTTGTCTTTAGCAATCATGTACTTTATGCTAGCATTCTTGCTAGAGTATAAAATTGTATTCATACCATCCTCACAATGAAGTAAAGGGTCAGAATAAATGTATTGGAAAAAAGAACCTAAAATACCAAGATGTTGAATTATGTTAAGGTGACAGAATGACAGATGGGATTATTATTATTATTATTATTATTATTATTATTATTATTATTATTATTATTATTACTATTACTATTACTACTACTACTACTACTACTAGTACTACTATTACTACTACTACTTTTGGTTTTTCGAGACAGGGTTTCTCTGTATCCTTGGCTGTCCTAGACTCACTTTGTAGACCAGGCTGGCCTCGAACTCACAGCAATCCGCCTGCCTCTGCCTCCCAAGTGCTGGGATTAAAGGCATGTGCCAGCACGCCCAGCATTATTATTATTTTGTATCTTCATCTTTAAGTTTCAATGGCCCCCTTGCTCTTCTGAAGCATCTTGTCCCACTTGCCTTTTCTTCTGTTCTCTGCATGGTGGCATCCATGTTTTATGTTTGCTTTCCTGTGGAACTCACTCACCTTATTTAGAAGAGTCTCCTTACATTAAAGAGGATGCTCAGAAGGCCACTCCCTCTCCTGGGGTTGGACTGGAACTTGGCAGGTATATGCATAGTGAGTTCTAATTCACAGCTTATCGGCAAGTTTGTTTATTCCCAAGGCAACATGGGGCTGGGATTTATTTCCATCTGTTTTAGTGTCCAGGAGCAAGCTGAGGTAACTGATCCATCTTGGTCAGGTTTCTCTGAGCCCAGATGCTGCCTTAGAATCTTTCTCAAAATCACCTTCAGGGTCACTATTGCCAGCCAAATGATTGCGGCTGTCATTTTTATTTTTATTTTTTAAAAAGTATCTTCTGGCCTGGCTTATCTCTGAAAACTTTTGGCTCGCGGAACCTTATTTGATAGTTAGTTTCCGGTACATTGGTTGATAGTGAGCATGAAGGCTTGTGGGCAGTCGAAAGCATGAACTGGTTATAGGTCATGATGCATCCAATTTATTTAAAAATTTGGCTGTACCTTCCGACTTCTCTGCTACAAATTGGGCATCTGAGAGGAGGGCTCAGCTGTGATGTGTGTCTGTTGCCAGGTCCTTCTGAAACCAAGCTCTCTATGCCTCCAGCTGCTCCAGCTGTGGCTTTTCCTCTGCTGTTGCAGTCTTCTCTGTAAGGCCAGTGGATTTACATGTTAGTCGAGGAGTTGCTCATCTGAGCTCCATACCAGCACATGACCCACCAGACAGTAGAATCTGCACCACCCTCAAAAGACTCAAGAGAACAGCAGAGGCAGGCTTAGTTTGACTTAAGCTGTTGGTAAAGGAGACATAGCACAATGTTGACTCTCCTAGCCTTTTGCTCTGTCAACTCGATTCAAACTAGAATCACCTGGGAAGAAAGACCCTCCTCAGCGGAGAAATTGCCTGCATCGGGTTGGCCATGTCAGCATGTCTGCTGGGGCATTTCCTTAATTGCCAATTGATGTAGGAGGGCCCAGCCCACCGTGTGTGGTGCCATCCCTGGGCAAGTGGGCCTGGGCTGTATAGGAAAGATAGCTGAGCAAGCCAGGGGAAGCAAGGCACTGAGAAGCATCACCTCCATGGTCCCAGTTCAGTTTTTGCCTTGAGTTTCTGTCCTGATTTCTCTGAATAAAGCCTTTCCTCCCCAAGTTGCCTTTTGGCTATGGTGTTCATTATGGCAACAGAGAAGTTATGCAGAGTGCCATGTTCAAGCTGACAGCTCTGCGTTGTTCATGATGCTCACAAGCGACATTAATGCTCCGTATATTACAAAGTAACTTTTTATTTTCTCCTCTCTCCTGTCCTTGGACAGCTTTATCACCGAATCTGATTGCTCCTTGTTTAAGTTGAACCACATAGTACTTGTATTTCGGTAACTGGCTTCCTTCGTTTTGCAAAATGTCCACATCGTATCACATGTCAGAATCTCCTTGTTTGGGGCTGTATAATCTTCTATCTCATGCATACACAGCACCGTGTTTTATTTATCTGTTCATCTGTCCATGGATATTTGTGTTGCTTCCACCGTTCGCTATTATGAACAATGCTGGCCTTGCTCACTTCTTGCTGGATGTGGTTGCACAGATCTGTGATCCCAACTGTAGGAGGTGGAGGCAGGAGCATAGTGAGGCGAAGAGCAGTTTGGTCTACACTGGGAGTCTCTGGACTCCAAACACAAAGACAGAGCAATGCTCCCTTAATTCTTTTTGATGTATACACAAAAGCAGACCTTTTGGAGCAGACAGCGGTTCTGTTTCTGATACTTTGAAAAACACCATATGACTTTCATAATAGGCTTCATTTGACATCTCACCAACAGGCCCAGAATATCAATTTCTGTGTGGCCTTGCCAACACATTGTTTTCTACTCTTTTGGTAGTTAATCAAGACTATTTGCTGGTGTGTAATGCCTTATTACTTTATCAATGTCTTCCTGCATTCAGAAATTACTTTTATACAATAGTCTATAAAAGACAAGTGAGGGGGGTGTCAGGTCCAATTGGATCCATTCCGTTGCCAGCATTGGACAGCAGTCCTGTAGAACTCAGTTGCGATAGTTGATTTCTAAAGCTTCATCAGTTATGTGGGAACTGGTAGAGCTGGGGCCTTAAATGAGGCTGAGATGGTTATTTGTGCTTTCACTCCATGAGTGCTGGCTGCTGATGGATTGGAGAGCAGAGTAAACACAGTGAGCACTCTGAATCCAATGGGTCGTTTTTTTAACGAGGGGACAGTGCTGTAGTATACATGTTCAGCCTGTTTCACAAGACAGCAAATCTTCCTGTTGCTATGAGGCTAGAACTTCTTTCAGTTCCTGAATATAACCTGTATTCTGAATAGATTATATAGTATAGCACTATGGTTGGGTGATTATCAGCTGGCAGATGAGCTGTCTTGTGGAAAATGGAGTGTCTTGAGTTTTGAGAAGCTTATCTAAAGGGGGAATCCAAAACCTCAGCACTGACTTTCATTTGTTTTGAGGCTATTTTAGGGACCAAAACTTTTTTTTTTAAATGCAAAAATCTATCATTCTCTGAAAAAGGCCTTGAGCTATTCCTGGAGTTGTAGATTGGTTGTATTTTAGAGAGATGAGTTAGGAGAGAGCCTGGGGTTGTCACAGCTGGGTTTGTAATCAGGCCCATTGTCCCTGGCACAGTATCAGGGGGAGGCTGTGCCATCCCACACAGTCACAGTGCATGCCTTCCCGCACTAGGGGAGCGGCCACCTCTCCTGCCCTCAGGAGTCAATGATGCACAGCTGCTCCTCCAAAGCTGGTGTTCTTTAGGGTTCAGACTCATATTGTCATGGCTTCCTCACCTTGGCTCTTCTAGGGAGGAATGGAATTTAGCGGAGTTTTAATTTCTAGTGTCTGCACTTTTGAGCAAAACTTTCCAAAGAACTCTCGGAAGTCTAAAGTGTGAATGCTGAGGAACACACCGGATATCAAGCCCTCTGGAGGCTGCCAGGAAAAGGCTTCTTTCTCCTTATTTTTCAGTTCAATTCAGAAAACAACTTCTCAATATGGTAGAACATTCCAAACTCATACAACAGACACAGGAGAATATGCGAACATCTGTTTGCCAAGTGCCACATTTTCTATCTCAGCAGCTGTCATTCCTGGCTCAACCAGATCCCTCCCACTCCCTGCCCCCACTCAGTGCTAAGCAGAGAAAATGGACACAGGTGGGGGGAAAACCTTGGTTCAATAAAACATTGATGGCTGGTGTTCTGGTAAGGAAGATAACGTTTGATCTATATTTTATCTGGCTGCTTATCTAAAACCGGGTGGAAACAAACTGAATGCATCTTATCAGTTGAGGTTTAAAATAAAATCAATTAACCTCAGAGTAGAGTCCAATCCTCTCTTCGTTCAGTCTGTGAGCATTTGTGGAAGGCCCATCTATTCCAAGCAGTCCTCTGGGCACTAGAAAGGCAACAGTGAGCAAACCCCAGAGAAATTCTTGCCTTGATGGAGTTTGTCTCCTCTGGGATGGGGAGGCTGTGCAGTTGGGAGGGAAGGTAGAGGGAGGAGTTGAAACTGCTGTCTTCAGCCGTGCTGGAGCAGGAGCCGAGGTAGCTAAGTCGGGACATGAAGATTGTTGATGTTCTGGTTAGAGGGAACAGTAAACTAGAAGGCCAGAGGTGCGAGGGGCTTTGCTTACCCTAAGGACCTCAGGGAAGATGGGCGGGTGGGAGAGAAGTGGCAAAGAAGTTGGAGCCGCTGAACAGAGTGCTGATGGACTGTTAATGGGCATTTGCAAATTTACATTTCCACAGAGAAGCTGAGACTTACCAGGGCCAGGGGAGAAAGACAGAGGGACCAAGCCAGGCAAATGGGACTGAAAAATGAAGCTGAAGAGGGCATTCTCCCACAAATTGAATTTTCTGAAGTGAATGGAAAATCTAACATCTTTGTTACCCAAACCTCAGGAATACAGACGTACCACACACACGTACCACACACACTTATCTCTGCACACTGATTCATCCAAATCTTCTTGTGTAACTGCACTTCTTAATTTTTTTTCCTTTTATTTTAGGTGGATAAGTATTTTGCCCACATGTCTGTCTACACACTATGTTTGTGCAGCGCCTGTGAAGGCCAGAAGAGGGCATCAGATTCCTAGGGACTGAAGTCACAAATGATTGTGGTTGCCACGTGGGTCCTGGGAATTGTACCTGGGTCCTTTGTAAGAGCAGCCAATGCTATTAATTAATCACCTCTCTAGCCCCACAACTCTGCAGTTTTTAATATCCTCTTCAAAGTCAGCTAGATTGAATTTCCCGTGACCCTCAGGTTTCCTGTTGTGGTCCTAGTTCCCAGTCTTGCTTCTTGTTTATGGGTCATATTTGCATTGACAACCAGTTGCTTAGCACGCCAGTTTGCTCACCGAGCACTGAGAGGTTATCTGCTTCTGCAAATGAGTGCCTGATTGAATCCCGAGACTGAATGACATAGTATGTTTCTATGGTGCCATGTTCTTTGCATGGCTTTGGCCTACTTCAAGCATCTGTATAAGCGCCTTTATTTTATCACTTTGTTTCTGAAAAAAAAAAAAAAAAAAACTATTTGAAAAACTAGTTATCTTGCTTCTGGTCAAATTCTAGTGTAAAAAAATATTGATTGCTGTGGCTGTGTGTGGCAGTTCAATATTGTCTTGGGGCTAACGCCTGCCATTCAGGGTGGCACTATAAGAGGCCTCACAAAGAAGGATATGGAACACCTGACAGGAAAGGCAATCTGTAGACAGCCTGTGAAAGACATGCTTTCAGGCGTCATAGGCTTGTCTTAAAGAATGCTTATTTGCATAAAAATCTCGATTTGGCCTGCGTTATGTGCTATGTGCTGGAAGAGACTAATTTACATATAAGATATGGTCCTTGCCTCTGTAGTGTAGAGCGATGAAAGATGCCTCTCCTGTGCTTCCCTGAGAATTTTGAGCATCTGTGTAGTCAGAAACTATTTGACAAGGGATAAAACATTTCTTCATAAGAAATACCTGCTTTTTCTTTATTATCAATTATCTCCTTGTTCAAAGAGTCTTAAGAAAATGTACTATGATCATTTTTTTAGTAATAACCTTTTGGGAGGTAATTTGTAAAAGGAAAAAAAAAAAAAAAAAAAAAAAAAAGGGAAAAGGAATCCAATCCTCTGTCCTGGTTTTATAATTAATAATTTTTGGGCCAGTAAGATGGCTCAGTTGAGTAAATATGCTTGCTGAGGAAGACTCATGCCTCAAGTTCATTTTGTGGAACCAACAACAAGCCCCCCCCTCCAAAAAAAAAAAAAACCCAAACAAACCAAAACCAAGCTAGATGCAGTGGCTTTGCATTGGAAATCTTAGCACTGAGAGAAGCAGAGACAGGAAAATTGCTCAGCTAGCATGCCTTATAAAGAGAAGACAGCAAGAAAGACCTCAACAAGATGGAAGGAAAGAAAAACCCCTGAAAGTTGTTCTCTGTGCTGCTTTTTAGAGAACTGTCCCCCATAAATCTCAGACATTTGAATACTCAGTCTCCAATTGGTGGCTGTTTGGGGGAGGATTACAAGGTGTTGTCTTGCTGAGGGAAGTATGTCACTGGGGCATTGAAGTTTCAAAAGACGCTAGCTCTCTCTGCGTCCTGTTTGTGGGTCATGATATGAGTGAGCTCTCAGCTGCTGCTCCACTGCCATACCTGTCTGCATACTGCCACGCTCCCCACCATGATGGTGATGGGCTCTTATCCCCCTGCAACTGCAAGCTGCAAATAAACTTCCTTCTAGAAGTTGCTTTATTCATGATGCTTAATCATAGCAACAGAACAGTCACCAATACATACTCTGATCACCGTACATAGACTGTCACACTCCCTCACACACAGTGCATGTGCTTGCATGTGCATATATGTATGTGTGTAGCTGTACCCATACATGTTCTGCTGTTTAAAATCACTAATTTCAATTCTTAAAATTTTATTCGTCACAGGAAAACTAAAACCCCAGCCACGCAAATAGACAAAAAGACATAAAAGTAGTGTTGGTGTATTTTTAAAATGTATTTTTATTTTGGGTTCCTTAAATCTCTTTTCTCCCTTCTTCACCCCAATTCCTTACAACACTCCAACAGCAGGTGGGAGAGAAAGGTTAGTAGGGAGAGGGGAGTGTAGTTTTCCTTAGGTACTTCCTGCTTTTCAGGGTCGTCGGGTTCCTTGGGGGCAAGTCCAATACTTGTTTAAGGACATCTCCAACTTCTTCTTCCTGTCCGGCTGCCCCAACAGCAACCAGGGGCATCAGCAGGGGCGAAGCCCCAGCATCCTTCTTTCTCAGAGCCCCCAGTCTCTTTCTCTCTCTCCAGGTCTGTCTTTTATTCCCCCCCCCCCCCCCCCCCCCGCGAAGACCACACCCCTGCATGAGGCACTTCCCAGCTGAGAAACATCACATGCCCTCTCGGGAGGTAGTTAATCAGCTGTGGACAAAAGAGAGCTTCCCCCATATCTCACACCTGGGACTGAAACAAAACCATGTTTACATATCACCCAAAACTTCCACTACAAAGTAGGAGGTGTTTGTGGGGGAAGAAAAGGGGCCCAGGAGAAGTGTGGGTGGTGTGAGGGAGGGTAATGGGGTGGAGATTACCAAAACACAGCACATACATATATGAGATTGTCAAAGAATAATACATTAATTCTAAAAGGATACTTGAAGATTAAAAATAAGATCGTCAAGGTAAACAGTGCATCGAAGGAAAGCTGTGTTCTCCTTCTCAAATGGCTGTAAGTGAACAGCAATATCTGAAACCTAATTGTAACAGTTAGGGTTACTATTGCTGTGATGAAACAGCATGACCAAAAGCAAACTGTGGAGGAAAAGGGCTTATTTGGCCTAGACTTCCACATTGCTGTACATCGTTAGAAGAAGTCAGGACAGGAACTCAAGCAGGGCAGGAACCTGGAGGCAGAGCTGATGCCGAGGCCATGGAGGAGTGCTGCTTACTGGTTTGCTCCACAAGGCTTGCTCAGCATCCTTTCTCATAGAACTCAGAACCACCAGCTCAGGGATGGTCCCATCCACAATGGGCTGGCCTATCTGACATCAATCAATAATTAAGGAAGTGCCCCATAGGCTGTGTACAGCCTGATCTTTAGGCAGCATTTTCTCAATTGAGGCTCCTTCCTCTCTGATAACTATAGTTTGTGTCAAGTTGGCATAAAATTAGCCTTCAGAACATTCATGTGTTAACAAATCTTTCTGGTTCAGATATATATATATATATATATATATATATATATATATATATATATATATATATATATATTTAATCTCTATGGGGTCCTTTTTAATTGTGGAAGGGAAGCAAGCCCATTATAAACAATACTAAAATATGTAAACTAGGAATTAAAAAAATGTTTCCCTGGGGGCAAAGGAGAACAGAACAAGTAGAGGGGCATGGCTCTTATCTATCTGCTGGTGTTTCCAGCCTTTAGAAATAGTGTTGCCAGCAGGCAGAGGCAAATGGATCTCTGTGAATTCAAGGCAGCCTGGTCTACATAGTGAGTTCTAGGATAGCGAGGGATACATGGAGAGACTTTCTCAAGAAACAAATACACAGACAGACAAAGTCAGTGACTTCGATGTTTATATGTGGCTAAGGTGGTCTCCTTGATAACATTTAGTTTTTAAGAGAGATTTAGATTTTAAAAGCCCATGGGTCCCAGAAGAGGATGTTGGATTTCCTTGAACGGGATTTACAGATGTTGTAATCAGCTATGTGGGTGCTGAGAACTGAGACTGGGTCCTGTGGAAGAGCAGCCAGTGCGGCTAACTGTTGAGTCATTTACTAAGACTCTTCAGCAACCAATATTTAGTTTTTCTCTGTTCTTTTCAGTATCCACACAACTTTCTTTATTTATTATTAAAAAACTGCAAAACGGTTTGTGTACTCAGTGACTCTTGACTGACTCAACAGCGCCTCCATGCCCCAGTGCCCTTTGAACTGCTGTGAAAATCCTGTCTTCCACCATTAGACCGGGAGCAAGGATGGTTGTAGCCTGTAGCAGGGATGTAATGGGGAGCTTGCAGAGCTGCTGGTTTTAGTATTGGTGTGTGTGTGTGTGTTGGGGGAGGATGCATGTTGCTGCAGATTTGCTGATAGACTGAGGAGTGTGTTCAGCCTCCTTGTTTAACCCACTCTGCCAGCACAGTCTTTGAATGCCAGCCTGCATAGATTAATAAAGATGCTACAGAGACAGTTGCAGGCCCCTCATTAGATGTGGAAAACCCAGCGCTGGGTCAACATTTCAGTGCTATATTTAGCTGATGGGAGAGAGAAAGCAATTACTTTCCCATATCTCCCTTCTTTAGGCTTGTCCCCACTTAACTTTTGTTGTGATTCTAAGCCGAATAACTGCCATCCTAGGGAGTTCAGCTGTGGCCTCTTGCAAAAGGATTATCCCTGCTGGTCTTCCTAGCTATGTATATCCCTCATGGGGGTTGCCAGGAGACTCTCACCTGTATCCAGCAGGTCCCTGCTACCTATTGTATGCAATTTTGCTTTAATTGGATGAAGCCTTGGGGAAAGGCTAGCATACACAGACCAGGGGTGAATAGAGATGCAAGGGACTGCAGCTATGCAGCTATGGGGAATCCCCGCCCCTGCTTGGAAAAGGATTTGCAGCTGTGGCTTGTTATGGGAAGAGGCACGCACCCCTCAGGTATGCTGTATAAAGTAGCCAAATGAACTCATTGGTTCTCCAGAGCGACCTTTGGATATTTTTGCCATCATTCTCCAGGTGGAAAAATGCCTCGGTTTGTTGTTGGGACTTGAGGGGAAGGGTAGACATGCTTTATATCCTCCTCTTGCATGGAATTTTACCAGCATCTTTTAAAATTAGTTAACTTATTTACTCACTTTACATCTCTACTGTAGCTCCCTCCCTCCTCTCCTCCTGGTCCCACCCTCCCTCCCTCTTCCTCCTCTCCCCCTTCCTCTACTCCTCAGTAAAGAGGAGCTCCCCTACCCCACCTACCAACCCACCCCAACACATCAAGGCACATCAGGACTGAATGCATCCTCTTCCCCTGTGGTCTGGCAAGACAGCCCTGCCAGGGGGGTGTTATCAAAAAAGCAGGCAATAGAGTCCATGTCAGAGACAGTCCCCACTCCCCTTACTAGGGGAAGCCTGAACTGCCTATTAGCTACATCTAGGTCCAGTCCATGCATGGTCCTTGGTTGGCACTTGAGTCTCAGCAAGTCTCCCTGGGCCTGCTTAGTTGGCTCTGTTGGTCTTCTTGTGGAGCTCCTGTACCCTCCAGGTCCTTCTGTCCTTCCCCCAACTTTTCCACAAGACTCCCTATGCTTTGCCCAATGTTTGGTTGTGAGTCTCAGGATCTGTTTCTTATCAGCAACATTTTACAGAGGGCTTTCTGGTTGATTTATTTAAAGAAAAAATTGTATGTTTTTTTTTATGATGCAATTAATACCTATTCTTTTTTTTTAAATAAGATTTTTTTCTTAAAAATATTTATTTTATTTTATTTTACTTCTCTTGTGTGAATCTTTTGCCTGCATGTATGTCTTTGTGCTATGTGCATGCCTGGTGCTCAAGGAGACTGAGAGAGGGCATTGGATTCCATGGAACTAAAGTTAGAGATGGTTATGAACTATCATGTGTACAGTGGGAATTGAACCTGGTTCTTAGAAGAGCAGCCAGTGCCCTTAATTACTGAGCCACCTCTATGGCCCCATATTCTTTATAGACAAACACAGAGAGGTAGCAATTCTTTTGCACCCGTGAGAGGAAAAACCGCTACCTATGCTTCTTACTTACAAGTAGAGCTTGCACTTAGCATGTTTGACCTCAGTTTGTGTGCACTCCTGTGAGAGCCTTACTTTAAGCAGCTCTATCCCTTTGGAAAGACTACCTTATTTTACTCAGTCTATTATTGGGTTACCCTTTCTATTTGTTCATTGCGAACAGTCCCTAAAACAGCATCTTTGTACATAATACTGTTTTTCCCCTGTTTTAGAACTCTTGAAGATGGTCATATTTTGAAATACTGTCTTGATTTGTGTTCTTACCTGAAGTGTGAGAGTGGCGGTCTTAGTTACTTCTGTTTGTTGTGAGCTGGCACCACGGCCAAGGCAACGTATAGAATAAAGAGTTCATTGGGGCTTACAGTTCAGAGATGACTCTACGGCAGGGAGCATGGCCGGAGGCAGTCCCGCACAGTGCTGGAACAATGTCTGAGAACTTATATCCTGACCCACAAGCACAAAGCAGAAAGAGACCTAATTGGGAATGGAGTGAGTTTTTTGTGAAATCACCCTTATTAGCATACCTCCTCCAACAAGCCCACCCCTCCCAATTCTTCCCAAACAGTTCCATCAACTTCAGAGCAAGCATTCAAATATATGAGCATATAGGGGCCATTCTTATTCAAACCACCACAGGGACCATTGGAAGGCTAAAATTGACATTCTAGTTTTCAATTGGCTTATGACTTTGGTTAAGAAGTCCTTATGAGGCAGGATTAAATGGGAATTGAAAGGGTCTCTCACTCCAGAGTCTATGTGAATACTTTCTGAGGCCGAGAAGCAAGAATTCTCTCTATAGGATCCTGTCAGGCAAGATATGCTCACTAGTGCAATACTGGTATATTCACTAGTACAATAGTGATATGTGCACTAGTGCAATAGTGGTATGGCTGTTATGGGAGGAGCCAGCTGCTTTCTGGATTCGAGATCTTCTGCATAGAGCGGGATTCATTCCTGCACTCTAAATCTGGTCAAAAGCCTATTGCTCAAGAAGGGGGCCCATTATTATTGTTTTGCTAAATGGTCATATTGTCAAACTGCCATCTAAATATTTGTCTTTATAGATGTAGATCTGCGTTGTTATCAGCCTTGGTCAGAAAAGTTTTTTTTTTTTTTTTTTGCAGTGGCAGCAATTAATGCGACTCATAGTTGGTTAAAGTGCTGGACATAATACATTGTGGAGCCATAATGACCCGAGGCTATGGAAGGAAGGAATTCAACCCTGATGCCTCAAATAGGAGACCAGGAATTGGCCACTTCCTCCCTCCCAACCTGGTGCCGTAAAACCGGCTCCCACACTACCAACCGTAGTAAGAATTTATTACTCTGACAATGATCAGGTTTCACTTCTTGTATGACCTTATACGGTCCCTCCCTTCTACCCTCACCCTACAGCCACTGAGTATGCAGATGAAACATCTTCCAACACCCCTGCCCTGGCCCATGGTACACAGTCACAGAAGCCTTACCCCAGAAACCCTGGTCACCTCTCCAGAGGTATAAGTACCCTCTTTCCCCCTTAGTAAACCGAACCAACTCTCTGATGCTGTTCCTGGGTATTTTCATTGCCCGTGCACTGCAGTCATCACCATGGCCAACAGAGATCCTGCACAGCACTCACCCACATCCAGCTGAGCTTCTCTCCCTCCATCCCAGTTCTGTGTACAACAGATCCTGGGGGAGGGGGGAGGGAACACACGACATAAATACATGATTGTGGATGCTCAGCCATTGATGGGTAAGCATCCTCCCACCCAAACATTTGCAGAAGCGGTGGCTTGAAGAATGTAAAAGTTGAGGATGGGGAAGAGTTCTGTGAAATGTCATCTTCTGTCACTCACTTGTACTCATGAACCCATAGCAACTGTGCTTACCTGCAAAAGATCAGTCCAGCCAAAATCCAGTATGGATGGGGGAGGGACCTATGATTCCAAACCCCTAGCTGAGGAGCTATTGGCAGTTGATGGATGCATGAAGTAGGATAATTCTTTTTTGGAGAGTGTGGCCTCTAGAAGGTTGCTTATGGCCCAGCAAATGGCTTGACAGCCATGCTTATCTGGACAGCACTCCCTGTATTCAGTGGGCTATAAAAAAAGAAGAAGAGGTCAATGAAGCTGAGGGAAGGGGTGTGTTGGAGGCCTCTGGGGGAGTATAAGGGAGCAACAGGGAGTAGAGATGATTAAAATTCATTTATACATGCAATGTATAATGTTTCAAAGAATAGATAAAAATAATAACAAGAATAAGATGAGTTGCCAGAATATTGGATAAAGAGAATACAGGATATTTAGGCAGAGAAATTCTCCTATTTGATTTTTTTAATGCTCGACACATGTTATTACACACTTACTAAAATATATAGAATGCTCGACACTAAGAATGAGCCTCAATGCAAATTGCAGACTAAAGTCAAGTAAATGGCTCACTTTTGACTCACCGATGATACAAGTTGTACACTAGTTAGAATGGGAATTTTCTGCTCATTTTCTCTGTAAACTTAGGATCCATTTCTAAAAAAAAATGTGTCTATTGATTTTTAAAAACCATGTGATACAGGTGCTCCTACCTCCTGTTTTATAGATAAAGAGACTGAGGAGAGAAAACGTCACTTGCTCAAGATCAGCTTAGTGGTAACTTAAGATTTGAACCCAGGGACTGGAGACATGGCTCATCAGTTAAGAACATTTACTGCTTTTCCCAAGGGCCTGGGCTCCACTCTCAGCATCCACATGGCATCTGTAATTCAAGTTCTAAGGTTTCCAATGCCCTTTTTTGGCATATGCACGGACCAGGTACATACAAACATACATGCATGAAAAGCACTCATACAAATGAAATAAAATAAATAAATCTTAAATTAAAAAAGAGATTTGAATTTAAGCCCATGATTGTACTTGTTTTTCAATGCGTATTCTCATTGAAAACTGATACAAAAATCTCCAACCAACCTAAATGGTAAACTAAAGCCACCAAGCAAGCAAACAAAAATCCCTACCACAGAAACGTTCTCCCGGGGCCAGAGTGGCCTCAGGCTAACAAAAGAAATAATGGAACATTAACTCTGCTACTGCTCCAGGGACCCTATGTCCTGCAATAGTAAGACACATCATTAATCTAGCAATATCTTTAACAGTCTTAGACATTTTCACAAAGAGTTGCTTCTCTGGTGACAGTGTCACACAAACCAAAAAGAAAATACAAAACCAAAAATCAAATAGTGCACCAACAGTTTAGAGCACTTGTAACCCCCTGCACTTGAAAGGCTCAGTATATTCCTTTACTTTTTCTAACCACCAGAAAGTCAACTAGACACTGGAGGAAATTAGCCTCATTAATAATTACTGTGTTTATCAACTCTTACTGCCTGAGGACAGGGATCAGAGGACTTCCGGCTGCAGATTCTGTCTCCCAGTCAGAATGGCCAGTACCTGGAATAAAGGCACAGTCCTAAAAAGCGACTGCCTCCAGAGGAGAAGTGGGGTCAGGAAGTATTCTGAGCAGTGGCCACCACTCTTGAGTTTCCCAGGGTAAGGAATCTGAAGGTCAAAACTCTTCAGGATGCACTGATGTGATTAGTTAAAAAGTAAGCCTTGATATTTCCCGGTTCATCTTGTAATGGTACTGAGGCCGGCAAACACAGGGGAGAGTTTAGTAACCTGGGACTCCGCTTGGCTTGGGTTTTGGACCCTCCTCTCTTTCAATAATGTGCTTGGCCACCTAGCACCTTCCCCTGCACTCACACATACCCCTGTCCAAACAATGCACATAGCAACCTCAGAGCCCTTATGGAGCCTCACCTTCATCAGGCTACACACATGCCCTCTTCTGAACAATAGTGCATATTTTCCCATCCCTAATAACAATCAAAATTACACAGTTTCTATTCAAATACATTCTCAATGTATCCAGCCTGCTTTTGGGAGCATGTTCAGTAAGACAAAACTGTAGCTGGTAAGAGAATTTTTAGGGAGATTTCCCTACTGATCACTTATGCCTGTGCAGAATTGGGTTGCATATGATTAAAAGCAGACACATTTTGTGAAGAGACATGTTGAAAAATAGTTATGTGACCAGATCTATCAATCAAAATACTAAACTACCCAGACAATGCTTATTAGAAAAAAAGCCCCTTCTTCCATTAAACAAAGAGATCCAGGCTGTAGCCTGGAGTACTCTCCCTCATGTGGCCCACTCACTATCAGTCTTGATAGTGTATCCATCTCTAATCCGCGCTAACAGTTTTCTCTGAGTAAAGATATATTGATAACTTTTGCAAATGTTTGCGAGCCCACATTTTCAGTTATTTGGGTAGGAGGACCTGGAACTGCCTGACCCCACCCCTAACCATGGGCAACATTATGCGTCCATACAGATGGAAACATAAATGAGAAAATTATTCATGAGTATGTGTGAGTGTGTATTGTTGACATGTACACAGCCACAACAAAGACCAAGGCCTCCAACCCATGGGAAACTGGCGAAGTTGTCCCATTAGAGGCCAGGCTGGACATGAGCAAAACCCTCTTCCTTTGGTTCAAGTCTAAGTGTTTATAGAGTTGATCAGTGTGTACAAAAACTAATGGGGCTTCCTTCTGGGAACCCCATAAAGAGACTGGCTAACTGCCCTACCCAACCTCTTGTGCTATACATAATAAATAGGCTGCAGTTCCAGGTTGCTTGCCCCAGCTGAGGCCAATCATTCAGAGTGGGTACAACCCACCTGACCCCAGCCTTTCTGTATGCATTTCTTTATTCCTTCACCAAGCCTACTCAGGATTCTAGGACCTACGCTGCACAGTTATTCTCAAGAATAGTTTTAAAATGTTGGATGTTCACTGGGGACTTATCTCAAAGCCTAAGAGCCCCCAAGGGATTGTCTATTCCTTCGCTTGGCTTATTGAGCACCTGCTGATGGCCAAGGACCATCTTCAGCTTTGGGGTTGGAGTAGCAAGGGAGTGGCCACTTTTACTAGTGCTGTGAAAACATTGCCATCACAACACTAGAAGCCAAGGGATCTCCAGTACACATGGGGTTTCTAAATCATCTTTGGTTAAAAATGGGTGTTTATTACCTAAAATTTTGACATAGATGTACAAGTAGAAATTGGCTAAGAGGAAAAGGTTGCCAAGTTACAAGTAGTATAAACGTGGGAAACATTTGGATGATGCGGTTGAAAGGGTCACATAACCAGAGGCCCAGACAAATGTTATGGGAGTGGCCCAGTGGATCAGCCCTTGCTTAGTATGTATGGTGTCTTGAATTTAATTTCCAACAGTACCCACATACACAAAGCAATAGAAGAGGGGGGGAGAGGAGTGGAGGGAAGGAGACAGAAGGAGAAGGAAAGATTCTAAGCCTAGACTTCGCTGATTAAACAGATAACAAGCCTTTTGATTATATGGCTAATGGTTTCCCTCATTTTGAGAATAAAATGAATGTCCTGTTACTTGAGATAGAAAGACTCTATAGGGCTTCCTTGGACTTCTATTTTTTAAAAGAAGTTTGCATTTAAACCACTAACAGGTCGTTTCTAAGCCATGAGACATCTTTAAAATATAGGTAACTATCCTAATATCCTTTTCCTGTGTGGAAGAGTAACTTTTATTTGCCTGATACAATTGTGTCTCCTGGGTTTACTGCCTCTGTCAGCCAACCTAGGCCTAGTACTGGAAGCTTCTAGCCTCCATACAATCTAATACAGGCCTATAATATTTTTTAGCCTCTGAGATTTACTGCTAAATAATTTCACCCTTTTTAGTTCTTTCTGAACTCTGGCTGGCTGGTTCAACTCAGTTCTGGCTCTAACTCCTCTCCAAGATGACTGATTCAGTTTGATTTTTCTCAGCTTCTGACTGAATTGCTCTCTTTGGCCTCAAACTAACTCTAGCAATCTGTTCTATTCTTCTGGCTCCTTCTCATTCTCTTCCTTGTTCTGTATTCAACCTGTTATTATGGCTTCAAGAATAGCCACACACTGACCACTGGAACACTAGACTCAACTTGATGGAAGTTTATTTGAACACTGAATAAAAACTGACCAATCAGGGACATAATATGGGGTTGAGAACCAGACTATGATGCCAGTCTTGTTCTTTTGTTTTGTTTTTTTTTGTTTGTTTGTTTGTTTTAGTTTTTTTTTTTTAATTTTTAAAATTAATTTATTCATATTACATCTCAATGGTTATCCCATCCCTGTATCCTCCCATTCCTCCCTCCCTCCCATTTTCCCCTTATTCCCTTCCCGTATGAATGTGACTGAGTGGGACTTCCTTCCCCTTTATATGCTCATACGGTATCAAGTCTCTTCTTGGTAGCCTGCTATCCTTCCTCTGAGTGCCACCAGGTCTCCCCATTCAGGGGTCGTGGTCAAATATGAGGCGCCAGAGTACATGTGAAAGTCAGACCCTACTCTCTACTCAACTGTGGAGAATGTCCTGTCCATTGGCTAGATCTGGGTAGGGGTTTGAAGTTTACAGCCTGTATTGTCCTTGGCTGGTGCCATAGTTTGAGCAGGACCCCTGGGCCCAAATCTGCCTATCATAATGTTCTCCTTGTAGGTTTCTAGGACCCTCTGGATCCTTCTACTTTGCCATCCTCCCATGCTTCTCTCATCTAGAGTCCCAATAGGATGTTCTCCCCTCTGTCCCAGTTTCCTGGTAAGCGAAGGCTTTCGTGGGACATGCCCCTTGGGCTAGTATGCAGATATAAGCGAGTATATACCATTTAAGTCTTTCTGCTTCTGGGTTAACTCACTCATTATGATCATTTCTAGTTCAATCCATTTGTCCACAAATTTCAGGAATTCCTTGTTTTTAATAGCTGAGTAGTATTCCATAGTGTAAATGTACCACAGTTTCTTTATCCATTCTTCTACTGATGGTCACTTAGGCTGTTTCCATGATCTGGCTATTATGAATAAGGCTGCTATGAACATGGTTGAGCAAATTTTCTTATTGTGTGCTGGAGCATCTTCTGTGTATATTCCAAGGAGTGGAATAGCTGGGTCTTGAGGAAGCCCTATTCCCATTTTTCTGAGATAGCACCAGATAGATTTCCAAAGTGGCTGTACTAGTTTGCATTTCCACCAGCAATGAAGGAGTGTTCCTCTGTCCCCACATCCTCGCCAGCATGTGGTGTCGCTTGAATTTTTGATCTTAGCCATTCTGATGGGTGTAAGATGGAATCTCAGAGTTGTTTTGATTTGCATTTCCCTGATGACTAAGAAGGTTGAACATTTCTTTAAGTCTTTCTCAGCCAATTGATATTCCACTGTTGAGAATTCTCTGTTTAGTTCCAAGCCCCATTTCTCAATTGGGTTATTTGGTTTGGTGGTGTTTAGTTTCTTGAGTTCTTTATATATTTTGGATATTAGATGTTTGTTCTTTTGTTTTGTTTGGTTTATTCACTTTACATCTTGGTCATAGCCCCATCCCTCCTCTCCTTCCTGTCTTACCCTCTCTCCATCTCCTCCATTCCCCTTCCCCTAGTCCTCAGAAAAGGGGAGCCCCCTTTCCTATCTACCCCAGCTCATCAAGTTGCATCAGGACTGAGTATGTACTCTTCCGCTGTGGCCTGGCAGTTAGTTCTGCAAGGAGGAAGTGATCAAAATGTTGTCAACAGAGCCCATATCAGATATAGCCCCTGCTCTCATTATTAGAGGACCAACATGATGTCTGAGATGCCCATTGGCTACATCTGTGTTGGGGCCCTAGGTCCAGTTTATGAATGGTCCTTGATCAGTGCTTCAGTCTCAGCATGCCCTTCTGGGCTCTGGTAGTTGGCTTTGCTGGTTTTCTTGTGAAATTCCTGTCATCATCAGGTCCTTTTCTCTGTCTCCCTACTTTCCCACATTGAGTTTCAGCATTTTTTTTTTTTTTTTTTTTTTTTTTTTTGAAGCGCTGCTGGGTAGAGCCTCTCAGAAGACAACTCTGCTAGGTTTCTGTCTGGAAGCATAGCAAAGTAATGTTAATAGTGTCAGGGGTTAACTCCCTCCCATGGGGTGGGTCAGGCATTGGTTGGACTTTCCCTCAATATCTGTTCTCTCTTTACCCCTGTCCATCTTATAGGCAGAGCAAACTTTCAGTCAAACTTTTGCAGGTGGATTGATGTTCCCTTCCCCCTACTAGGAGTCTTGTCTAGTTTGGACACCAGTCTGTTTTTAAGGCAGTTTGTTTTATTTTGTTTTTTAAATAAGAAAAACCACAACTAGGTAACAACCAAGTGACCTGGTAGGAAGCAAGGGAGAGGGCAGCATTACACCGTTTTGATTATCTAAATGCAAGAAGAATCAATTTTGTTCTGAGCACAATCTATCCTGGTGGCTAGACAAAGTATTTCAAGCTGATTGGCTGGGATTTAGGGTACAGGAGCTCTTGAGGGCTTTCCGACTCTCTGGGAGTAAGGGACATAGCACAACTATGTGGTCTTAACTCTAACAGAACATACATTTATCTTTAACCCGAGAAGAACATGCATTTATCATCTATTGTTTTATTCTAAGCAGCAAGCATTGAACCGTCCTGGTTTCAGGCACATAGGGCCTGAGAACTTGAACTTAATTTCACCTTACAATCAAAATGGAGACTTGGGAATAAAGTCACTTCTGATATGCTAAGAGTGGTAGCTGGTGTTGACAGAGGAGCCACAGTTATGCTAGAAACCAAAGCAGGTCTCAGCAGAAGGACTATAGAGTTTAATCATGTTAAACAAGTTATAATGCTGTGTCTGTAAAACTCTTCCGGTAAACACTGCCTCCGAATTCCACAAACTGAGCTGCCAGGAACTCAACTCCACTGCACTGCCTCTTAACTCATGCTCCACCAAACTTCCTGAATAGCACTGACTAGAACTCAGAGATCTGTATGCCTTTGTCTCCTGAGTGCTCAGATTAAAGATATGTACCCACCATGCCTAGACCTAAGTTTTTCTTTACCTGAAACTTGTTCTATACCAGGGTGGCTTTGAACTCAAGAGATCAGCTTGCCTCTATCTCCTGGGATTAAAGGTATATCTGTATTCCACCCAGAGTAGCCATATTGCTGGATTAAAATTCATCATTAAAACCTGTGATTTCAATTGAATAACCTGACAAAAGCAAAGGGAGAAAGTTTTTGTTTTATCACAAGGTTAAAGACCATGGAGGGCAAGTCAAGCAGGCAAGAACTTGCTGGTCCCACCACATCTGTAACAAGCTGCCAGACCTTAGTGGAACTGAGGCCATGTGAGAGGCACCATTCTGACCTTAAAACTCAGAAAAATTGGAACAAAGACCTAGTTCATAGTTCCAGAAAAGTCCCTAAATATTTTAACCTTGCCTTTTGGTTTCTGGGGTTCCACTTCTTGCTAATTGGAGTATGACAACAAGGATGCGTGTGGTTTTTGTGCATAAAAGACAAAGAGTTGTCAGGCTTGGGGCTGCATGATTTGGTCAAGTTTCCCATGTAGCCACAGGCTGCAGATCAAGACTGATAAAAACTTTCTTTTCTGCTTTAAGAGTGTCCGTGTGTGGACATGTGTTCATCCTCAGTCAAGAATCAGAGAGGGAAGGATGCATGCTGTTGCTCAGTTCCGTTTCTCTATGTATGCAGACCGGGATCCCAGCCAGGGAAATGTGCCACCCAGGAGGGGTGGGTTTTCCACCTCAGTTAAGGCATGCTCAGATGCTCATCTCCCAGATGATTCTACATTCTGTCCAGTTGGCAGTTAGCTAAAATGATCTCACACATGGGCAAGATCCATAAGGCCAGAGCTCTGAGGCTGGGTAAACACTGCTGCTGAATTTGGCTTCCTGTTAGACAGTGCACAGCTTAGAAAGTTCCAGTTCTCTTGTGTGATGATGCCAACCTTCTGATGACCAAATAGTCAGGAACATGCTGAAGGCTATATTAAAGACAAGCTCCCATTCAGTCAAATAATTCATTAGTTAGGATCAAATGCATAAAAAACAAAACTAAACAAAAGAAAACTTATTAGGTCCAGCTTGATGGTTCAGTGGGTAAAGACACTTACTGTTAAGCCTGACAGCCTGGTTTTGGTTCCTGGCACCCAAATGATGAAAGGCAAGAGTGGATGACTTTACAAAATCTGTCCTCCATGTGTTCAGCATGGTGCATATGTATTGCCTTCCCACAATAAAATAAATCAGTGTGAGAAAAGAAAACAACACAATTAAGAATGCCTTTCCCTTGCTTCTTAACAGGTAGATATTTCTAATAATAAACTATAAATAAATAGATTAACTTGAGGGACACTTTTTTTCTGCCATAATCACCTCACTTAACATTTTGTTTTGTATGATTAAAAATGCTAAGTAAAATGTCAAGTGTATTTTGGAAATCAGAATGTAAAATAGGCAGCTGGTGACATTATATTCTTAATTTGGCAGAGTGGACGTGTGTGTGTGTGTGTGTGTGTGTGTGTGTGTGTGTGTGTGTGTGTGTGTGTGTGTGTGTGTGCATGCGGGCACGCCTCTCTTTCCCGTCTTGTCCTTTGTTCACATTCTTGCTGGAGTAAGACTAGAGGTGACTTAGGTCAACAAGAAACTAGATGAGAGGTCATTAGAATGAATGTGGCCACCAGGTTAGACAGATGGAGTTGTGGTGGTAAATGCCCTGGAGAGCTGATGGCTCACTGCTCCACAGGTCTCTTCTTTGCAGACAGTGCACCCGCTGCCACCCAGATGAGGCTCCAAGTTTTCTTCCTTTCCCATTGCTCAGAGTGAAGGAGCATTCAGTCAGTAACTGGATGAAACTGGAGCAAACCAAAGAGGAAAGCAATGGATACACTAATCAGCTCTTAAAGGCCAACAGTTTAATAATTTCAATCATGTTTGATTGGATGAAACAAGTCACATAACCAACCAATGTTATAGAAGAATGTAATTCCTCCTTACGAGAAATGGATACCCATATGAGTTTATGTTTAATTCCAGCTCACACTAATACATTAAAGTTTCCTTTGCAGCTTGTTACCTAAGCTTTACTGCCTTTTGTACACTGTAATGAGCCACAGGGACCTGCAGCAATGTCCTGGTTAGGTGTTTTGTTTGTTTGTTTGTTTGTTTTGTAATCGTGACATAATCTAGAGTCATCTGGGAAGAGGGAACCTTAACTGAGACACCAACGCCAGGTTGGCCTGTGAGCAGGACTTACTTTTCTGGTTAATAATTGATGTGGGAGGGCTCAGCCCCCTGTGGGCTGCACTGCCTCTGGGGCGGTGGTTCTGGATGCCGTAAGAAAGCAGGCTGAGCGAGGCTTGAGGATGAACAGTAAGCTTTATTCTCTCACTGTTTCTCTTTCCGCTCCTGTCTCCAGGTTCCCGCCTTTAGTTTCAGCCATGGCTTTCCTCAGTGATGGACTGTGACCTGGGAGCTATAATGTGAAATAAACCTTTACCCTCGGAGTAGCTTTTGGTTATCGTGCTTTTGTTAACAACATTTTTTGAGAACTTCATACATGCATGCAGTGCATCTTGACCATTTTCACCCCTCAATCCTCCACCAATTCTTCCCAAATTGACCCTCCAATCCCCTACCTCCTCCCAAGTTCTTGTTCTCCTTTTCCTTTCATTTTAGTAATCCACCAAGTCCAATCTGTGCTGTCCATACACTCTTGGATGAGGGGCCATTCCCTCAAGCATGGTTGCTCTACCAGAGCATATACCCTTAAAGAAAACTGACTCTCCCTCCTCAATGTATGTATACGCCCCTCCTTGATAATTTTTTAATTTATTCCACTCTCGTGTATTACACCTTGACAACAATTTCCTCCAATTCTTCTTCTCCTAGTCTCTCCCCATCCTACCTCTCCTCTCCCCCAGAGAAAAGATTCACTTTTCCTCTTTTCTTCTTCAGAAAAGGGCGGGCTTCTTAGGGGTATAAACCAAACATGGCATAGAAAGTTACAATGAGACTAGGCACATACCTTCACGTTAAGGCTGAACAAGGCAATCCAGCAGGAGGAAAAAGGTCCCAAAAGCAAGCAAAAGAATCAGAGACAGTCCCCATTCCCACTGTTAGGAGTCCCACAAGAAAGATCAAGCTACACAGCCATAAGATCTGTGCAGAGGGCCTAGGTCAGGCTCATGCAGGCTCCCTGATTGTTGATTCAGTCTCTGAGCCCCTATGAGCGCATTGGTTAGTCGATTCTGTGGGGTTTCTTGTGGATTCCTTGACCCCTCTGGCTCCTACAATTCCTCCTTCCTCCCGCCCCCTGGCAGGATTCCCTGAGCTCTGCCTAGTGTTTGGCTGTGGATCTCTGCACCTGTGAGTTTCTGGATGAACCCTCTTTGGTGATGATTATGCTAGGCTCCTGTCTGACAAGTATAGCAGAGTATCAATTATTTTATTGCCTTCTTTCCCCCCTGCCAGTCATGGTTGGTTCTATCTGTGTTTCTGGGCTATTCGGCCTCTCGTACTTGGGCTTCCCGAACCAGGTCAGGGATGGGCTACCTCTCGTGGCATGGGTCTCAAGCTGGACCAGTCATGAGTTGGCCACTCCCCTGGTTTCTGTGCCTCTTTTACTACAGCACATTTTGTAGGTAGGACAAATTTTAGGTTGAACGTTTTGTGGCTGGGTTAGTGTCTAAATCCTTCCATTGGAAGCCTTGCCTGGCTACAGAAGATGGCCAGTTCAGGCTCCGTATCCCCCATTATTAGGACCCTTCACTAGGCTCACCCTTGCAAATTCCTGAAAATTTCTACTGCACTAAGTTTCTACCTTATCCCTGAAATGTCCCCAATTCTAGCTCTCTGTCAGTACTCTCTTCCTTCATCTTCCCCCTAGTTGGTCCCTCCTGTTTTACTTCCCTCTGGCATCCAGATGACCCATGATGTCTCTTCTATTTCCCCTTCTCAGGGAGATTGACTCCTGTATTTCCCCACCCCCAGTTACTTAGCTTTTCTGGGTCTACGATTGTAACATTATTATCCTTTACAGCTAATATCCACTTATAAGTGAATATATTCCAGTTTGTCTTTCTGGGTCTGGGTTACTTAACTCAAGATTTTCTCTAGTCCCATCAATTTGCAAATTTCATGTTGTTATTATGTTTTTAACAGCCGAGTAATACTTCATTGTGTAAATGTACCAGGTTTTCTTTAATCTCTTGACTATGTTCATAGCAGCTTTATTCATAACTGCCAGAAACTTGAGACAACTTAGATACTCCTCAACCGTGGGCATTTTCTTGACTAATGAATCATGTGGGAGAGCTCAGTCCATTGGAGGCCATGCTGTCTCTGGGTGGTCCTGTATTATTTAAGAAATCAGGCTGAGCAAGTCAAGAGAAGCAAGCCAGGAAACACCATTTCTCCATGGCTTCTGCTTGTCTCTGGGTTCTTGGTCTTGATTGCCTTCCCCGACTTCCTTCAGTGATGGACTGTGACCTGTAAATCAAATAAACCCTTTTCTCTATAAGTTGCTTTTGTTCATGGTGTTTTATCATAGCAATAGAAATTCAAGTTAGGACAGGCAATGAGTACATGTAGGAGGAACTGGATTCTCCTATGCATTGCTGTACCCTGTAGGAAAGTAGAGTTAGCAAAAGTGCCAGAAGATACTAGAAAGAGAAAAGACAGGCATCTGGAGAGAAAGCATCCTTAGATACCTTCAAAGCATGAATCCTGGAAAATATTCAAACCTTCTTCTTCTAACACAGCTAATCCTTCAGCAGAGTATGTGGCCTTTCCCACAGTGACATTCTAAGCATACCATCCATATGGTATGACCATATGACTAAATTCTGGCCGGGAAATACAGAAGTAAACTCTGAAAACTTCAGGACTTTTCTTTAAGAGAAAAAGGACTGGGGTCCTTTTGTCCATCCTTTGTCCTTCTACCTTTTATCACTATTTCCATGTTGGACCTAGTACACGGATGCTCCTGTTTGTGGTGTGGTCGTGGGGGCGGGGTCAGAAGAAGATATCAGGAATAACATTCCTGCTGTGTGTTATGGAATGCATGCATATGTTACATGAACATACATGAGGCAAAACTGATACACGTACAAAAAATAAAAACTAAAAAGCTATTTTCTGTAAAGAAGGTAAAAAATAAAGATATTCAGAAAGAAAAGTACCTCTTCTTCCTTCCTCCTCCTCCTCCTCCTCCGCTTCCTCTCTGTGTCTCTCTTACTTGTTGAAATAATATCTTATAAATTGTATGGATGCAACACTGGCCAGTAAAAAATCTTATGGCCTAAGGCTGAGGCAAGAAATAGGATGTAGGAAATCCAGCAGACAGAAAGGATTCTGGGAGAGAGCCAGGTGGGAGATACAGCCAGTAAGATATGAGGACAGATGCATCGTGCCTGAGCATAGGTAACCAGATAGTCAGAGAAGAGTCTACTATATGGCCTAGCTATTTGTAAATAATTATCTTGAGTCACATGCATTATTATTCTGGAAGCTTGGGGCCAGGAGGAAAAACCCACCATAACTCCCTCCCCCGCCCCTCTCTCCATCTCCTTTTCCTCTTCCCACTCCTCCTCTCCTTCTTTCTCTCTTCTTGAAAGTGATTGGCCAGAATCAATTTCATTTATATAAACACTTAAAATATCCTACAAATTGCTAAATGCTCTTTGAATTAAAACCAAATTTATTATTTGTTTTAAAATGGTTTTATTCAGTTTTAAAATTGCAGTGGGTCTGGAATTATGTATCAGTGCTTAAGAGCACTTGTTAATCTTGCAGGAGACCGCATTCAATACCCAGCACATGTTCACAATCATCTGGAACTCTAGTGCCAGGAGATCTGATGCCCTCTTCTGGCATTCTTGGGCACAAGACATCACATGATGCACAGACATGCATTCTGTCAAACACATACATAAAATAATCTGGAAAAAAAAAAAAGAACACATTATTAGGATTTATTTGCAACCAAAACAAAAGCAAGAGTAAACAGCACTTTCTAAAATTAAGCAAAAATATTTTAGATGAGGTGCATTTAAATATTTGTGTTACCTTTTTTTTTTTTTTATCTATGTAGAAAATTGAGGCCTGTCCTTGGCATGAGGTAATAGTACACAGTGTTTACATTCTGAACACATATTTTCTATCATCCCCATTTAGCCACCTAAATTATCTTTTTTTCCCATTGGAAAACACCTGTATTTGCAATATACTTTGCAAATAGCCCATTATTCCCGCACACATTCATTCAGTTAGCAGCATGATATAAATATTAAAACATTTAGGAAACAATCTGGTTTGGGCTAATGTGATGCTTGCTGTGGTTACTAACTTGGCATTTTGAAAAAAAAAAATTCATCAGTGATAAAATGATGGCTGAATTTTTCAGTGCTCAGACTTTCATTTGAATAAGAAAGAATAATTTCTTGTAATATCTCAAATACAATATACATTAGCCATTCCTTTAGGGAACTGTAGTTACAGAATCTCTGCCTATAATAAATAACTGCACAATTGCCCAGCACCGGGATGCTTCAGTAAATAGAACAGCTGATTGAAATGAGAACATATTTGTGTTTTCCTTTCACAGCTACATGTGTCCCCATAGGGTTAGGATTTCTCCTGATACACAAAAGTGTAAGGAATATTGTTTTGGGTCTGGATCTGAACTCAGCATCTGCAACAATTTTTAAATCTAGAAGGTGCCACCGAAAATAATCCATAGTTGACAAAGGTTATGGCCTAAAGCTGTCTAACACCAAATCCTAGGGCAGAGAAACCAATACAGATTGCAAAACACCTCTGTTTTAAAATACAGCCCATAGAAAGCTTTCATACAGTCTTTCGCTTTGGTTCTTATCTCAATCACAGTTTTCATAAATGTAAGTAGCGTCTCTATCTAAGCCCAACTGTGTTTCTACTTTTCTCTTTGTGAGTCTTTGGAAGTTCAAAGTCTCCCAAACCACCTCGAGTGAAACCTTATCAGATGATAAGGAAAATATAACAACATATCATCATCCCAGTTCTGTTCTTTTCTCTTCTTTCTTTCTTTCTTTCTTTCTTTCTTTCTTTCTTTCTTTCTTTCTTTCTTTCTTTCTTTCTCTCTTTTTCGTCTTTCTTTCTTTCTTTCTTTCTTTTCTTTCTTTCTTTCTTTCTTTCTTTCTTTCAACATGGTCTTTCTACTTGGACCTGGCTGTCCTGGAACTCACTATGCACAGGCTGGTCTTGAACCCACAGAGATTTGATTGCCTCTGCCTTCCAAGTGCTGGGATTACAGGCACTCACTGCCATGCCCAGAATAAGTTCTTGACTTGAAAACAGCAAAAATACTGTTTGAAGCAATCTATAAATATTTTTCAATCTCTACCAAGACTCCAATGACATTTTTGACACAATGTTTTTCTTTTTTTATTAATTTTATTTATTTGTTCTACAGCCTGATGCTAGCCTGTACCCTACTCTGCTCCCGGTCCTGCATTCATGCCCCCCACCCTTTCCTTTCTACTCTCTCCTTCTCGGAGAAGAGGAGGCCCTTAAGGGGTACCAACCCACTCTGGCTCCTCTAGTCACAGCAGGACTAAGTGTATTTTCTTCCACTAAAGCCACACAAGGCATCCTGGCTAGGAGAAAGAGCTCTAAAGGCAGGCAACAGTCAAAGATAGCACCTACTCCTGTTGTTAGGGAACCCATATGATGACCAAGCTACACATCTGTTACATATGTCTAGGGAGTCTTGATCAAGCCCATGCAAGCTCTTTGGTTGGTGGTTCAGTCTCTATGAGTCCCTATGGACCCAAGTTAGTTTATTCTTTAGGTTTCTTGTGGTTTCGTTAACCTCTTTGGCTCTCTCAATCTATCCTTTCACTCTTACACAAAACTCCCTGAGCTTGGCCTATTGTTTGGCTGTGAGTCTCTGTATCTGTTTCCATTAGCTTCTTGATTAAGCCTCTCAGAAGGCAGTTATGCTAGGCTCCTGTCTGTAAGAATAGCAGAGCATCATTAATAGTGTCAGGGCTTGGCTCTTTTCAGTGTGGTGGGTTTTAAGTTGGGTCAGTCTTTGGTTTGCCATTTTTTCTCAATCTCTGCCCCATATTTATCCCTACACATCTTGTAGGCAAGACAAATTTTGGGTTGAAGATTTAATGGTTGGGTTGGTGTTGCCCTCCCTCCACTGGAAGTCCCACCTGGATACAAAAGGTGGTGGCTTCAGGTTCCATGTCCCCCACTGTTAGGAATCTCATCTAGGGTCATTCCAATAGACTCTCAGGTACCTTCTCTGTCTCGGAGATGCTTCTCCATGATTTCCCTTCTTTCTCCAGTTCCTCCTTCTACTCTCACCTCCAAACCTCACTCTCCCCCATTACTTTCCCAACTCCCTCTCCCACACAGCTCCCTATCTTTTATTTCTTCTTCTGTGTGAGATTTAAGCATTCTCCTTTGGGCCCTCCTTGACTTTTTTGGGTCTGTGGGTTGTAGCATGGTTATCCTATACATTATGGTCAGTGTCCACTTATAAGTGAATACACACCATGCGTGTCTTTTTGAGTCTGGGTTACCTCACTCAAGAGGTAATTACATCCCGTTGCCTGCAAATTGCATGTTGTTTTTAATAGCTAAGTAGTATTCCATTGTGTAGATTTACCACATTTTCTTTATCCATTCTTCAGTTGAGGGACTTCTAGGTTTTTCCAGTTTCTAGCTATTATGAATAAAGCTGCTTGAACATAGTTGAGCAAGTGTCCTTGTGGTATGGTGGGCATCTTTTGGGTATATTCCAAAGAGTGCTATGGCTGGGTATTGAGGTAAATCTATTCCCAATTTTCTAAGAAACATCCAGATTGATTTCCAAAGTGGTTGTATAAGTTTTCACTCTTATCACCCTTTCTTTACATCCTCACCAGCATGTGCTGTCACTTGAGTTTTTTATGTTAGCCATTCTAATGGAATCTTAGAGTTGTTTTGATTTGTCTTTTCCTGATGACTAAAGACTGAGCATTTCTCTAAGTGCTCCTCGGACATTCAAGATTCCTCTGTTGACAATTTTCTGTTTAGCTTTGTACCCTATTTTTAATTGGGTTACTTGGTTTGTTGGTGTTTAATTTCTTGTGTTCTTTATATATTTTGGAAATTAGTCCTCTATTGGAGGTAGGGTTGGTGGAGATATTTTCCCATTTAATAGGCTTTTTTTGTGTCCTTTGCCTTACAGGAGCTTTTCAGGAGTTTCATGAGATCCCATTTATTAATTATTGATCTTAGAACTTGAACTGTTAGTGTTCTGTCTAGGAAGTTGTCTCCTGTTCAAGGCTCTTCCCCACTTTCTTTTCTAATAGACGTAGTGTATCCAGCTTTATGTTGAGATCTTTGATCCACTCAGACTTGAGTTTTGTTCAAGGTGATAAATATGGATCTATTTGCATTCTTCTACAGGCAGACATCCAGTTAGACCAGAACCATTTGTTGAAGATACTTATGATTTTGGCGTCTTTGTCAAAAATCAAGTGTCCATAGGTGTGTGGGTTTGTTTCTGGGTCTTCAATTCAATCCCATTGATCAACCAGTCTGTTTCTATGCCAGTACCATGAAGTATTTATTACTATTGCTCTGTAATACAGCCTGAAATCAGGGATGGTAATACCTCCAGAAGTTCTTTTACTTTACAGAATTGTTTTAGCTATCTTGAGTCGTTAATTTTTCCAAATTAAGTTTAGAATTGTTCTTTGAAGGTCTGTAATGAATTGTGTTGATATTTTTACTGGAATTGCATTGAATCTATAGATTGCTTTTGGTAAGATGGCCATTTTTACTATGTTAATCCTACAGATCCAAGAGCATGGGAGATCTTTCCATTTCCTGATATCTTCTAATTTTTTTCTTCAAAGACTGGAAGTTCTTGTCATACAAGTCTTTGACTTGCTTAGTTAGAGTTACACCAAGGTATTTTATATTATTGTGAAGGGTGTTGTTTTCCTAATTTCTTTCTCAGTGTTTATTGTTTGTATAGAGGAGAGCTCCTGATTTTTTTTTTTTTTGTAGTTAATTTTGTCTCCAGCCACTTTGCTGTATAAGGGGTTCTCTGGCAGAATTTTTTGGGTCACTTATGTATACTGTCATATCATCTCTGAATAGTGATAATTTGACTTCTTTTCCAATTTGTATCCCCTTGATTTCCTTTAGTTGTCTTATTGCTCCAGCTAGAACTTTGAGTACTATATTGAATTGATATGGAGATTGTGGTCAGCCTTGTCTGGTCCCTGATTTTAGTGGAATTGCTTTGAGTTTTTCTCTATTTAATTTGATGTTGTCTACTGGCTTACTTTATGTAACCTTTATTATGTTTGGGTATCAGCTTTATATCTCTGATTTCTCCAAGACTTTTATCATGAAGGGGTGTTGGATTTTGTTAAAGGCTTTTCCTGCATCTACAGTGTGGGTGCCCTTGTATTTGGGGCATAGATGTTCAGAATTTTGACATCATCTTGGTGAATTTTCCCTTTGATGAGTATGAACTGTCCTTTCCCATCTATTTTGATTGATTTTGGTTGAAAGTCTATTTTATTAGAATATTAATATAATATAAATATAATTAAATCTTTACTCTGAGGTAATGTTTATCTTTGTTGCTGAGGTGTATTTCTTGTATGCAGTAGAGTGATGGGTTCTGTTTTCTCATCCATTCTGCTAGCCTGTGTCTTTTTATTGGAGGAATAGAGTCTATTAATGTTGAAAGATATTAATGACCAATGATTGTTAATTCCTGCTATTCTGATGTTGGTGGTGTTAGGGTACATGTATTTGTGTGTGCTTCCCTTCCTTTGTTTTTTGCTGGAGTGGAATTATTTCCTGTGTTTTCTTGGCTGTAGTTATCCTTGGGTTGAAATTTTTCTTCTAGTATTTTCTGTAGGGCTGGATTTGCGGATAGATTTTGTGTTTAAATTTGGTTTTGTCTTGGAATATCTTGTTTTCTCCATTTATGGTGATTGAGAGTTTTGCTGGGTATAGTAGTATAGGTTGGTTTCTTAGTGTGTACAAGATATCTGCTTAGGCCCCAGGTGGCTCAGGCAGGTGGGAAATAGAGGGCTCTTCGCTGAATGTTGCTCCCCTCCACCCCATGGAGCTCGCATACAGCTCACCTCTGTTTCCTCTACTGTCTGTGCCCCAGGTGGATCAGACAAGTATGGAGACATAATGTTTTTCAATGATAAAATTTGTGATAAACTACAAAAGGTCACAAGTAGTTAAAACAGTCCTTCTGATAAGCACAAATATGGAGTCAAAGTCATAGTAACAAAATCACAGGTCTGCAAGATGGCTTATTAGGTCACAGGTCTTGCCATGCAAGCTTGATGATGTGAGTTTGGTCCATAAAGCCCACATAAAGGCATAAAGAGAGAGCTAACTCCACAAAACTGTCCTTGATGATTATACATGCTATAGCCTGTGTGCATGCCTTCACATATAGTATATATGTAATTATATGCATAATTACGATAAGTAAATTTAAGAAATCTTGGTGACATATAAACCAATAAGGCAATCATTATAGTAGCATATGCCCTTAATTAGGGAGCAGAGGCAGACTAGTTTGAGACTAGTCTGGTCTACATACGGAGCTCCAGGCCAGCCAAAGATACATAACCAGACTCTGTCTCAAGCAAACTAACAACAACAACAAAAAAGCCAACCTACAAACAAGTAACCACCAAACCAAAAACAGATACCTAGAAATAAAATCACCCTATTTATAGGCAAATGCTTGTTGACAAAGGCATTAAGGACACACACTGGAGAAAGAACAGTGTCCTCAGTAACTGGTACTAGGGTCAGGGGCAGAACCCAAATATCAGTCAAATCAAAGGCTAAGAGTATGATCTAAAATTACAAAATTCCTGGGCAGAAACATGCAAAAAAAAAAAAAAAAAACCAAAACCAAAAACAAAAAACCCATAAGGACATTAATCTGTGTCCAAACAGCTTCTCTGTGCCTCGCAAACCCAGGTGACAATAGTTCGAGTTAATCAATGGAACTGCATCAGACTGAAAAGCTTCTGCACAGGCAAAATAAGAGAGTAAAGGGACAGCTTAGGCACAGGAGGGCACGTGCAAGCTCTGTGTCTCACAAAGGGACTGACATCATGGTTATAGAAGGAAGTCGGAACTAAATAGCAAAATAAATAAATAAAATTTTAAGATGAGGAAATGATCTAAGCAGACACTTCTCAAAAGACAATATAGAAATGGAACCAATTATCTGAGAGTATTCCACACCACGCATCAAAATCAGCAATGAGATGCCATCTTACCAGAGGTGGAACAACTGTTACTAAAAGGACCAAAATGTGGACGCTGGTAAAGATGTGGGACATGGAGATGTCTCATATTCTGTCTGTGGATTATGACAGCCGCTATGGAAAGCAGTGCGAGTGATCTTCCAAAAAGCAGAATCTATACAATGAGATGATTCTACTACTATGTATTTACCCAAGAGAAAAAGAAACGAGCACGCCAGAGAGACAGCTGCACCACAGTGCACTGTAGTACAGTTCACAATGGCCAAAACATGGCATCCACTTAAATGTGCATTGATGGATAAGAAATGTGAGAAATACATATGCGCATACACACACACACACACACACACACACACACACACACACACACACACACACACACGCACACACACACACAGCCTTAAGAACTAAGTTTGGTAATGGAGCAACATGAATAAGCCTGGGAGATTTTAGATGAGTAAAATAAGTACAGGAGATAGAAAGAAAATACCACAAGTTCTTGCTTACATTGGATGCAGAATTATTGATCTTGTAGAAGCAGCTAATAGAATAATGGAAGCCAGAAGCTGGGGAGGAAGGAGGCTAGGAAGACAGGACAGCTAATGGGGGAAATTATGTGTTGTTTTATATAGCACAGCAAGACTACTACTGTTTACAGTGTTAACTATATATTTTAAAACAGCCAATAGAGGTCATTTTGAGAGTTCTCAACACTGGATATTCCAGTGACCCTGACCTCACCATTGAACTTCGCTGGCATGTATTGATACATACACTGTAGACACATAGGAACAATTATACATCAACCTAAAACAGATTATGAGCCACAGTCTCACTCTGTTGCCCTCCCTCGTCCGATACACTTCAAGTATGCTTTAAATTGATGATATGTCTCTTGCCTCTGCTTTTCACGTGTTGAGGTTACAGGCATGCTTCTGCATGCCCAGCTTTAAAGTAAGCTTAAAAGAAAGCTGCAGGGGCTGGTGAGATGGCTCAGTGGTAAAGGCACTTGCTGCCTAGCCCGACGACTGTGAGTTCTGTTCCCAGGAACCACAGCGTGGGAGGACAGAACTGCCACATGAAAGCTGTCCTCTGATCTTCACATGTGTGTTGTAGCGCATGCACGCGCGCGCGCACACACACACACACACACACACACACACACACACACAAAGACACACAAATAAATAAATGTAATAAAAATCTTAACAAGAAAACCAGCAAAGAGCTCCTTTCAGTATATAATAATATATTACAACGCCAATTAATCTTAAAAAATAAACTTCTTATATCATCTGCCATTTCTTACTGTGCCCACTGCCCCCAAAGCATCCCACTGAATGAGTTAAAGGGGCAAAACATTCTGCTTTTGCCTTAATGCAAACATGTACACTTCCTTCCGTGGATACATTTATTGTTCTCTCAGTGAAAGCAGAACACGTGAGAATTTGTGCTTTATTCTGGGGGCTGCTAGACCCAATCTATTAAACCCTCCTGGTTCATGGATTTCCTAAGCCAGTGACAAAAATCTGATGAGGTTTTCAGCTTTTCTGCAGTGGGCTGCTCTGCTAGTCCAGCGAGGGCAGTCCACGGAGCAGACAGGCTGAGGTCTGTTCCCTCTGTTCACTTGCCTTTCCTAGACACTAACCAGCCTTGTTCAGCACTCATGAAATGCCAAACTGCCTGTGGAAGCGCCGAAGAGGCCCCCAGCCCTTAACAGAAGCATCTCTAAGAGCAGGGCAATGGTGGCACATGTGACTTCCATCCCTCACCTGCTGTGTGTTCTGTGCTCCAAGCAGGCATTCTAGGTGGGCCTGTGGCATCTCCAGGTCTGTCATCACCTGCTGTCACCAGCTAAAGCAGCAGCTCCATCCATTTAGCAGTCAGGTAAAAGGCTCTCTAAGGGTCCAAGCCTGTGACCTCTGCCCAGTTTGTTCCAGTCCACCTGCCTGCTCTCTCTCAGTTGTGGATCATCCTATCGGGTTAGCATGTGGCGTTTTCAGTGGATTTCTTTTTAAAAAATACTGTGCTGCGTCTGGGAAACATACGATCAAAGCTGCCTCAGATCAAACACTTTTGTAAATGTAACATTTGTTTTGTTCTTAAGTTACAGAGACTTAGACATGCCTGTCATTTCCACTCACAAGCCTTCATTTGGCCAGATGTTTCCATCAGCGTGCGAAGTGAACTCATGTTGCATTCCGAGCAGGTGGAATGGTTCTTCACATAGAACATGTTTGCTAGGGTTTGCTGCAGAAGCCAGCTTCCTGTGATATCAGACTTTCTCATACTCCCCTAATTGAAACCTGTATCGAGTTCTCTCCTTTTGTTTTCACTGGGTGTGCCACCAAGCCACTTGGTAATTTCTAAATGCAACAATTAGTAGAAAGGTATATGGCAGAGACACATGATGGAAAGTGAGATCAATCCAAGCTATAAAAATGAATGCAACATGTAATGTCTGCAGCAAAGTCAAGGGTTAGAAACGAGCCTAGGTCAAGGTCACTATCTATACAAGTCAAACCAGATCCCAGTGAGAAAGAGAGAGAGAGAGTTAAATTCAAGACACAATACAGAGATGCACTGCTATTCTTCTACCTTTTCCTCGGAGTGTTTTCCATGGCAACAAGGATGGAGGGAGCTCCACGTTGCCACTCTTAGCCTGCAGAGTTTCCTTTATCTTGCAGGGACTTTGGTTCAGCTAAAACCAGATTCTTGGCTTCAGTACACAATTGCATGCCAGGGTAAGCCAATATGAGGATGTGTTGGAACCACTTATGGACATTTTTTAAATTCAGATTTTAAGCAGGAGGATTAAGACAAGGAAAGTTAGCAGGACACACCTGAGAGCTTGGTCGTGGCTTCCTCTCAGATCAGTGTCTTTACAAGAGACACAGACAGGTTTTTGGTGATTAAAAAAAAACTAATCATTTTTAAAAGGTTGCTAAGAAACTTAAAGAAGTCACAGCATGCTTCATAACAGGCATCCATCAGAGTACAGTTGGTAAGGCAAAACTCAAGCTCACAGGGATACAGGAGGTAAGGTGTCTTTACTCCAAACTAAGTTAATGTCTTGCAACTGGAAAGATAGTTTAACTGCTCATGCAAGAGCCTGAGTTTTGTTCCCAGAGCCACTACGTCAGATGGCTTATCCCTGCCTGCAACTCCTGATCTAGGATGCCTGATGCTCTCTTCTGGCCTGCACAGATACCTGCCTTCTGTGCATCTCTCTCTCTCTCTCTCTCTCTCTCTCTCTCTCTCTCTCTCTCTCTCTCTCTCTCACACACACACACACACACACACATACACACACCCCACACTCATGCACACACACATGTGTGCACACATGCATGCACACATACACATTTCTTTTATACACGTGTACACACTATCTCTTCCTCTAAAATAAAAATAAAGTTAATGGTCTTGTTTAATAGTCCCAGAAAATGCCTGTGACAAGTAGTGTGGTCCTACCCAAGGCAATATGCACCCAGGTCTTCAGTTTTGTTCATTAGTATTTAAATAATATATTTAACGTGTTTATCACTATGTTGATAACCTTCATAGTCTTTTTTTGAAAAAGCATATATAAAATGCATTTTGATCATAATTCCTCTTTACTTGCCCCTCAAACAATTGTCAGACCTCCTCTAACATGCCTCCCTCTTAACTTCATATAGACATCCCCCCCCTTTTTTTTAACCACAGAGTCCAATTAGTGCAGTCCACATGAGCATTGGTGTGGAGCCATTCACTGGAGGCTCTTACCAGTGGCCACGCACCAAGGAAAATGATCTCCCTCCCACAGGAATTGTCTACGGCCAGTATCTCCTGAGGGCATCACAAGCTCCTTCCCTAGTCACGCTGGAGCTTTGACTGCATTGATTTTATGCACTCTTGTGCAGCTAAACACAGCTGCCGTGTATTCAAGAGGACAAGGACCACGTCATGTTCAGAAGATGATGTGTCACAGAACTCCTCCCCATCATCTGGATTTATATCCCCTACCTGCTTTTTATGAGAGAACATCATCATAGATGTCATACATAGGGTTGAGCGCTCATAGTCACTTATTCTTAGCACATTGACCAGGTATGAGCCTATGCACTAACCACTGACCAGTGCAGAAAGAAGTTTCTCTGACCATCAGGGAAATAAACTAAAACAAGAGGGAGCTATTCCTATGTACTTACTAGAATGGGGGCTCAAATCTAAGGTACTGGCAACATTACATGCTAGTCAGGACATGGAGAGACAGGAGCTCTTATTCCCTGCTGGCACGAGGGCAAAAGGATATCATGACAGCGGAAAAGAGTTCAAAAGTTTTTTTTTTCACAAACTAATTATACCCAGACCTTATGACTCAGAAATTATACAAGGTGATATCTATCCAAATGGGCAGGAAACTGTTATAGCCATCATGTTTTACAGGTAAGTTCTGGTAACCGAATAAACAACAGTAGATGCATAGAATGGACAATTAGTCATCAATAAAAGAGAAATGACCTGCTAAGCCATGAGATGACACAGAAGAGCTTTCAACGCACATTGCCAAGTGAAGGAAGCCACTCTGAAATCACTGTGCATTATCATTTTAACTATTTTACTATCTGGAGAAGATGAAACAACAGAGTCAAATACAATATGAGTGGTCAACCAAGTGTCAAGGATAAGTGACTCTGGAGTGCTCAGCCCCAAGTGGTGTGTTTACACCAAACTCTTCCACTCCCAAAGACTTATGGAACATTAAAGAAGAAAAGCGGGGGTGGGGGGCGGGGAAGAAATGCTGTTTTCTGGACACAAATTCCAAGGCCATTGCCCTCATGAATTCACAGGGCCTACACAAGCCAGCCAACACTCTATCGGATCAAGAACACAGTATAAGGTAGTATAGAAATAAAGGAAAAATTATGAGGCCAGGTGAAGGAGTCTTTCACCCTACGGTCTACTTGAAACCTCAACCAGCCAAGAAGCAAGAATTCTTGCAATAGGGACATGATGAACCCACTTGTGTAATATGGATGGTTATAGAGGTAACCAAGTGCTCTCTGATGGATTTGCTGCCTGTTGCATGGGAGGAAATTCATGCCTGGAACTGTAAGCCTGTTCAGATCCTGTGGGCTGGCAGGTCACACACCCTAGGAAGAACTTACTACTGTTTTGTTAAATGACTATTCTGTCAACTGCCTTTTAAATGTTTATATTAATGTCTGTAGATTTGTGCTGCCAACTGAGGCAGTTCCACAGATGAGGTACCTTTGTGTCAAGTTGACAGCTGAAACCAAGCATGACAGAGTCTCACCATGTAACCGAGGCTATCCTGAACCTTGCTTTGTGGCCCAGGATGGCCTTGGACTCATGGTTCTCTTGGCTCAGCCTTCCAATATAGAGGCATGAGCCACGATTTCTGTCTTAAAATTTTTTTTTAATTGAAGAAAACAATAGCAACATACTATTGCTTCTTAGAGTTCCCATTTTAAATAAGATTTTCCTTTATTAGAGAAGATTGCAGGAGGGATACTGAGGCAGAATACGGTGTTCGTTTCCTGGCATGTAGCCTGCAGTATTTGAGAAGCTTCATAAGAGTCACAAACTAAGTATGGTGAACATCATAGGAGTAAATAATACATCCCTTTGGACAATGTCTGGGTGCACTTTAGCCATGAGCTATATTGTTGAACAACTCAACTAGTGACATGTACATGGCCACGTAATTGTCACTCAAGCTAGATTACTTCTAAGGGCATTGGTAGGTATTATTAATAGTGCAGTCAGGACAGTAAGTGAAAATCAGAACAAATTGTATTCTAGAATTGGGTTCCAAAATGCCAGGATGGTATGCTAGATCCAACAGAAATCTCTCCCAGTATGCTGTACATGTGCCTTAATATACACTGATTTTTTAAATAGAAAGTTAAAATTATATTATAATCATTAGGTAATACTGATGAAGAAAAATGAAGAAGAGTTCAATAAAGGAAATTCAGATTTGATATCTAGGTCAGTAGTGTTGATGTCCAAATGTAGAAAAATTTTAGTTCAGCAACATGGCTCCTCTGGCAAAGGTAGTGCATCCAAAGTCCTAGGTCTTGTCATCTGGCTGGAATGTAGACACACACTTAGTACATATTTTTATTTTTGTTAAAGATTTATTTATTTATTGTGTATACAGTGTTCTGCCTGCATGCACACCTGCAGGCCATAAGCTGGCATCACATCATATTATAGATGGTTGTGAACCACTATGTGGTTGTTGGGAATTGAACTCAGGACCTTTGGAAGAGCAGGTGGTGCTCTTAACCACTGAGCTGTCTCTCTAGTCCAGTACATATCTTTAATACCAAACAATGACATCTAATTGAGGAACAGACAAAGTGATGAATCAGAGAAAGATTTGGCAGAATAGGATATGCCAAACTCTCATGAGAACAGCACAGGAAAGAAAAACTTCAGGGAGATACATGGAATTCAGAGCATTGAATTGAGGCCAGTCAGCTGGCAGTCAGTGGAGAGGCAGTTTTACCAGGACAGTTTTATAGAGATAGGTTGCAGAGAGAACAAGCTAGACATAGGTGAATACAGAATGAACCAGAGAATGAGAAGAAACCAGAAGTTTAGAACAAATTGCCAGAGTTAGTTTGAGGCCAAGTAGAGCAATTCAGCCAGAAGTTGAGAGAAGCCAGTTTGAATCAGTCAGCTTGGAGAGGAGTTTGAGCCAGAACAGCTAAGTTGAACCAACCAGCCAGAGTTCAGAAAGAGCTAGAAAGGGTGAGCTTATTCTTCGGTAAGCCTCAACAATTACATCTGGTAAATAAAAGCTACTTTTACACTCAAATATGTAATTAAAACTAGCTTCATATTAAATATGAACCCTATCTGTACAAAAAGGTCCTTTTTGTAAGGTGTGTGCTACCATGAATCATAAACTTTAGCCTTGGCTGCAAGTGTGCCTGTTAAGATGAATATTCATGAACTCAAGATACTTTTGTGGATAAAACAATGTTTATTCTGGTAAATGAGGGTAATGGAGATCTTGTGTTAGCTTCTGGTGTAACTGGCATGATTGCCTGGGGCAGGAGTGACATAGGAACAAAGCTGCTGTGTCCTTGGGTCAGGCTTCTAACCATTGTTAGAGCATTAGGACGTGGCTTATGGAGAACTGGACCGATAAAGAAACCACGAGGCTGTTTGTTTGTTTGTTTCCTTAAGGAAAAAAAAAATGAATGGAGACAGTATTAATTAGACAGAGAGAATTGACTGTGAAATCTTTTCAAACAGATTTCCATAGGTTTGGTTGATTTTTAAACAGTTTTTAATTCCCTGAGGTTGTATTACACCCGTAGTTTTAGAAAGAGTTCTTATTTCTTAGGCTAAGAACATGTAAGTAAAAGTAGCATTACCAATCTGTTCAGACAGGACTCAACTTGAGTAGAAGTCAGTTTACAGAGAAACCTAACCAATTCACTCCTTGGTCATCTTAGGACAACTGATTCATAAAATAATTTTGCTTAATAATCACTCTTCAAATGGCTCTTAATGAACCACAGAGGTATATGTGACACTTTAAGCTGTTGCGTTCCTTTGGAATGCTTTGCCTATTCAAAGTAAGAGAACTTTCTGAGCAATGCACTGAGTAGTTCGTGTCTGCTGACTTTCTCCTACACGTATGGTCTGTCTTAATTATGAGAGGATATATACTTGGCGAAGGACCTATGAGTTGTTTTATAATTACTTAGCAACACTATTTATTAATAGCATGTATTATAAATGTTTTCATAGTGATATCTTTCCTGGAACATATCCTCTAACTGTGGCTCTCCTGGGAGATGGGGCAGGACTGGTGTATGCAATAGATTAAAATTGCTTAGACTAAGACAATGCTTCTGATTGGTTGGCAGAAAACACCAGCAACGTAGTGGAAACGTCTCCAGGTTCCTATAAAAGGGGTAATGTTATACCAGCCTACTCTATGAGACTGTTGGGAGAGATAAATTGTTAAGTGCAAGTATAATGACAACAACATGTGAGAATCTATCGCCAGAGGGATAGGAGTTTAAATGCATCTACAAATCAGGTAAATAACGGGTTGTCCAGCTATGCAACTAAAGAAAGCAAATGTCCACTTAAATTTAAAGATAATGTGAACAGCATGTGTAGCAGACAAACATAGCTACCAGGTAGGTGGACTTTGCTTTCCCGTGTTTGAAAAGGTTAGCAGAAAATGTTAACTACGTAATTGAATATATTATAGCAGAAACAGGAGATGTAATGTCATTATGTGCAGTCAAAAAGTATCTGTAGTCAGGAACAGGTGAGGGCTGCCACACATGGCCTTTCCATCTGCCCAGAAAGCGTTAGGATAATTAATTTTTTAGATAGAAAAACTTCTAGCCATTATTTACCACAGATGTAACCTAAGATACCTTATGCTTTATGCTTGCTAAAGGAAGTGTGGCCGATGAGAGTGTATTTGAGAGAGAGCTTGCATGGAGTCCACTGTGCAGGGATAGCTGAGGACCACTCCATCCTGTCCAGCCTAGATGAAGCATTGGGATTGTGAGCCAGTTACAAGGAATGAAAAACCCATGAGTGTGGAATTCCAAACTTGTGTAAACCTTTTCCTATTAGTTTACTTATATAACCAAACCAGAATTTGAAAATGCCTGTATAGGTATCCATATCTATTTTAGTCCTATACTTTACAAATCTAATATTTCTTTGCATGCCTTGGGACTGTGCCCTAGTTCAACCAATGCTGTAACAGAGTTCCTGTGATGGGAAACTTATCAAAGAAAAAATCTGATCCTGACTCAAGTGTGGAGGATGAGAAACTCGGCATCTGCTGGCCTAAGATGAAACTCTTGTGCTGCTACAACTCAAGGCACAAAACAGAAGTGTAAGAAGCCTTGCTTATGATCCTTGCAATGATTCCAGTTGAGAGAAAGTCACTAGATGCTCTTGACCTATGTGTGTGTGTGTGTGTGTGTGTGTGTGTGTGTGTGTGTGTGTGTGTGTACACTTGTGTGTTGGCATATGGGTGCATGCATGCTACGGCACAAGTATGGCAGTCAGAGGACAACTTAACCTGTTCTGTTCTTTCACTGTGTCATTCCTTGGAGATTGAATTCAAGTTGTCAGGCTAGATTGCCAGTGTCCTCACCTGCTGAGGTAACTTGTCATCCCCAGAAGCAAGAATAAAGACCTACCTTTGTTGCCTTTGTTATTGTTTTGAGATTAGGTCTCATGCAACCGAATTAGGCAGGAACTTTCTAGAGAGGTGGGTGATCCTGAACTCATGGCCCCTGGGCTTCTACCTTTGAGGTGCTAGGATCACAGACCTGGATCTAACACACCAGTTTATGTAGTGCTGGAAACCGAACACAGGGTCCTCTCCCTCCACCTAAGCTCCCTCTATCTCCAGGTTCCACTTTTGAAAAAAAGCTAGAAATGGCTATTAGACTATGAAATAACATTTTGTGCCTCTATTTAGAGGAACATATAATATTTCCTTTCAGCTGGTTGATATTATTGCTATTAGTATTACTATTTTTAAAGATACGGTATCACAATGTGGCCCTGGCTGGCCTGGGACTCTTTATGTAGATCAGGCTGGCCTAAAACTGACAGAGACCCTCCCACTTCTGTCTCTCAAGTGCTAGGATTAAAAGGGTGCTCCACCACGCCCAGTTTCATTTACTTATTCATTCATTATTTTCAGAGCCGAGGACTGAGTCAGGGCCTTGTGCTTGTTTGATGAGCACTCAACCATGGAGCTAATTCTCCAACAATAGTATTTATACAGACTGATTATTGCATAGTAAACCAACTTTATCGTTCTGCAGTAAACTTTACTTGTTAATGTTACTGTTCTTTTTTTATATTTCTTTAAATGTGTGTGTGTGTGTGTGTGTGTGTGTGTGTGTGTGTGTGTGTGTGTGTGCGCGCGCACGCGTGTTTTATTGTCTTGTGAGACAGGGTTTCACATGGCCCAGGCTGGTTTTGAACTCATGTTGTAGCGGAGAATAACTTTGAACTTCTGATCCTCCTTTTCCACCTCCCAAGTGCTGGGATTACAGGCATGTGCCACTGTGCCTGCAACGTTTATTTGGTGCTGGGTATTGAACCCAGGGCCTCATGCATACCAGGAAAGCACTCTACCAATGGAGCAATTTGTTACATCCCCAATATCTAATTTATTTTTCTATTTTTTGAAAAGGATTTAAATTAAGGACCCAATGTCTCTAGTAGTTTAAAGAACTTATTTTATGTGAGTGAGATTTGGTAGACTGATACTTTCATATAATTTCTCTTTTCAATCTCAGTTGTCAATTGACCTACAAAAATGCCTTCTAAACATTTCTGTTTATTCTTATGGATTTGTGCTGTTCTCAACTTTGGCAGAGAAGTTTCTTTCCACAGTGTGGGTCAATGTGCTAAGCATAAATAATTCTGAGTGCCCAGCTGTGAACCAGTCATTTATATCAACCTCCTACCATCCAAGGTTCAAGGAACATTTGAAAGAGGCTGTTGTGTAGCAATTTCCTTCCAGATTTAAAAATTCCATCTCTAAGGCAAGCTCCTTAAGATAGAAAGTAAGCAACTCAAAATAGCTTTAGGAAGTCACTTTTCTTTTCTTTTCTTTTTTTTTTATTTAATTAATTTATTCAGATTACAACTCAATTGTTATCCCATCACTTGTATCCTCCCATTTCTTCCTCCCTCCTGCTTTTACCCTATTCCCCTCCCCTATGTCTGTGACTGAGGGGGACCTCCTCCCCCGCTGTATGATCATAGGCTATCTGGTGCCCATATTTGAACACCTCCCCTTGTTGGGGAAGCCTGATGGCACTCAAAGAAAGAATAAGCAGGCTACCATGAGAGTCACTTTTAGACAAGCCAAGTTGCAAAGAAAGACTCGGAGAGCAGAAACCAGCTTAGCTGCCTGAAAGAGGCCAACTGAGCCACATGGAAATGATACAGTCCAGCCTGTTGATTGCTTCCAGACTGTAGTATGCTCCCGGACCCAAGCTTTTGTGAGCTGTTACTCATGCTGGGGCAGGCTTTGGAGATGCTGCTGTCTTTGAGTCATTTCTGCTCCTACAAAGTAGCTCCTCCCTCCATATTTCTGTAAGTAGCCCCAATAAAATTCATTGATTCACCAAGATCGACTTTGGTGGTATCTGTCCATGGATTCTCTGTGCCTCTGTGTGTGTGTGTGTGTGTGTGTGTGTGTGTGTGTGTATTGCATTTCTCCAGAAAAAATCTTTTCAAAGAACAGAATATAGAGACAGCAGATAGGGAGAAGAGGCTGTGCAATGCTGACTTCTGAGTATGACATGGCAGTTGCATGTATTAACACACAGCTGTAAGAATTCTAGCAGAGTTGGGGATGGGTCCCTATTGGAAGAGCTACCGGCAGTTGCTGGCTGCCAGGGAAGAGTCACCCTCCTTTGGAGACATGGCTATTGGTATGCTGTTCATATCCCAGGGAGTAGCCACACACCTACCGGCATCTGAGCAGTGCTACGTTGATTCAGGTGGTTATTAGTAACAAAACCAAAGAGAACATGAGCTAGGGAGAGAGAGGAGTTCTGAACGCTAAGTGAAGCTGGTGGATAGATACAATGAAGGTAAATTGTATAAATGTATGGAAAATTTGAAGAATAAGAGATTTTATTTAAAAAGTCTATTGTTGTAAAATAGTACCTGATTTTTTCTTCATATTTCTATTCTTATTTTGATACCGGTAATTTGTGTCTTCTTTCACTTTCAGATCAATTTTTAATAGCTAGAGGTTTATTAATCTTTCAAAATAATAACCTTTGCTATCTTGGAGTTTTTGTCATTTTCTGTTTTAGTTTAATCAATTTTCCTATTATTTATTCTCTTTTCTTTTTGTTTACTTTGGATCTGATTTTTCTTCTTTTTTTAATTTTAACTTTTCGAGATAGGGGTTCTTCTGTTTAGCCTTGGCTGTCCTGGAGCTCACTCTGTAGACCAGGTTTTAAAGTAGGTTTGGAATTCATTGATTTGAGAATATTTTCTTTCTCAATATAAGCATTGTAAAATAGGAATACCTTGCAAAGTATTGGTTTAGTTACAGCTCATAGATTTTTTTACAGTTCATAGATTTTAATATTTTGTACCTTCCTTTCCACTTAGTCGAAATACTTTCTAAATTTCCTTATTATTTCTTTTTTTGCGTAATTGTTTATCTAGTAGTGTGTTATTAAAAGTTTTAACATGTTCTGCTACTAACTTCTAAGTGAACTTCACTTCATGATAATGTATTTTATAAAATTTGGAATCTCTTGAATTTAGTGAAGTTCTTTTATGAAGCAGAAAAACAGTCTTTTTTGTTTTTTTAATATATTTTATTAATTTATTCATATTACATCTCAATTGCTATCCCATCCCTTGTATCCTTCCGATCCTCCCTCCCTCCCATTTTCCCCTTACTCCCTTCCCCTATGACTGTGACTGAGGGGGACCTCCTCCCCCTGTATATGCTCATAGGGTATCAAGTCTCTTCTCGGTAAGAAAAACAGTCTTGGTACATGTTTTCTGTTCCCTAAAGAGCAAAATAAATGCTGGTAAAACCTCTAATCAAATCTGTGAAGTTGTCTATTTCTCTTGGGAATTCTGTGAGATTTTGTGTAAGTATCTGCACTTTTCTTGATAAACTTTCTCATAATCATGAAATGACCTTGTTCTTTAATTTAAGTTAGCAGTGCCTTTATATTTAAACTGCTTTCCTTTTAGACAGAAAACAGTTAGCTCTCATTTATTTTTATTTAAGCACGTAGTCTCTGCATTTTGACTGCAGGCCTTCGATCATGTACTTTTAATGTGGTTGTTGAGTTGGCTAGTTTAAAATCTGATTTTGTTATTTGTTTTGTGCTTGTTCCTCTGATTTCTCTTGTCCTGTTTTTCTGCTCTTTTTGACTGAATGTCTTTTTAAAATAATTACTTATTTATTTTTACTATTTTGCTTGTTTTTAGGTATCACATGTGGGTGTATGAATGTTTGTGCAGATGTGATTCTGTTGGACTGGACTTTAGAATTTAACACATTAAAAACTTAACTGCAAGTGCATTGAGCCATTTTATGTACAGTAAAAGATCCTTCAATAAGAGCTGGAGAGATGGCTCAGAGGTTAAGAGCAATGTCTGCTCTTCCAAAGGTCTCAAGTTCAATTCTCAGCAACCACATGGTAGCTCGTGACCATCTGTAATGAGATCCAGTGTCTTCTTGTGGTGGGCAGAATACTGTATAAATAATAAATAAATCTTTTAAAATTTATTTTATTTTTGTACATATACATTTATATTGTTACACATATATACAATAGATTATCTATTGCAAGAAGAACCATGACACAATCAGGAATTATATAAATGTTACATTCTTAATGTTTTGGCTATTTGTATTTGACAGTCTTGAAGAAGACATCTTTCCTATTTTTGTGCACCTAAACTTCTGAATGTAAGTCACTCTCCATCACATATTGTCATTATCAACTTAGAACACCTATCTAGACCTAAAAACATCTTAACTCCTAAACAATTAAGCTTCATTGTAAATCTAAGCTACCTGGTCTTCAATTACCTCAGAGACTTGAGAAGGAGTAATCTTGATTATCTGAGTATTCCAGGAGTGCAGGTTAGTAGCTTTCCAAAAGAAAAGATTACAGAGACAGATTTCTACCTGAATAGTCACCCAAAACTCTCTATAATGTTGAAGCACCTTCTTTAGCCTTCTGGCTCAATATATCTGACAGACATATTTGTGAGGCAGAAACTACTGAGAACTTGCTTTCTCTGTCTTGGCAGAGTTTGGCTGTCAACTCTGCCTGCATTCAAGCTTGCCTTTTTTAAGGCAGAATTCTGCCTGTGGTAGAAAAGAGGACATTTTGTCCAGTGGCTAGTTTGCCACATTTGAAGCCATCTCCATAGGGAGGTTCTTTGATGCTCATTATCTTCTTTGAGGTAGGCTGGGTGTTGCCAGGAGTTAACTTGTCTCATTGTCAATGAATCTTTAAAATAATGAAAACATTTTAAAATTCCACATTCTACATGCCTCTGGGGTTTTTAAAGACCTTGTCTTTCTATAGAGTCATATATGACTGCTGTACCTAAGATGTATATTCTTGTGATAAAAGTAGATTAGCAATTGGCATGACCATGATTTAATCTACTAACATTTAATTTGTATAACTTATTTCTCCTAAACAGCTTCATAGCACTTTCAAAGCATTGGAAGTAAACCTTATATTATAATTGAGTTATATGTGTATAATAACTCATATTAGAGTAGAATAAAAATATATATAATGTATGTGAATAATATCTTACATTTGAATTCTATACCACTGTATCTAGGACTTATTTTGCATCTATATACAAAATTATATATCAGTGAATTAAAAATATCTTGTGAGTAAAAATTGAGGCATTAAATTGAGAAGTAGATTCACTAACCTACTTTTTGTTCTATCTCCCTTGTACATTTCTATATTCCCTCTTCTTTCTTTTCAACCACTTTTTCCAAACAGGATGTCAATGTTCAGTATGCTGTGAGGAATGAGTCCTGTCAGGTCTGATCCAATGTCAGTGTCTGGTTCTTTTGTTCTGAAAGCATATAATTTCTCACAAGCATCATGCAGGCCTAAAATTATAAGTGTATAAAAGGTATGCATGATGCATGGAACAATTAAGGCTGGATTTCTGTGATATGATTTCAAGTATCTCATTTCTGCTATTTTTTTATTCCATTCTTTGGGTCATAATTTCTATCTGGCGTTGTCAGTGGCTGTGGGAGATTTGTCATTGTCAGCTGTATAGCTTGAGGATTTTCCAGGGAATTTGGCTCTGGTGAAGCCAGAGTCCTGACTGATGGTAGAAAACAACTGGAGTGTGAGCTAGCGAGAAGCAAGGCTGAGGTTTGTAAGTGAAGGAAGGATCTGTGAAGACAGAGTAGCATACACCCAAGGGCGAGAGCTGGCATATCAAGAGAGACTCACTTAAAAGGCAGTGGTTATCCTGGTCAGCCATAGTGGTCCCAGGTAGTTTGGGGTGGCCTTGCTGTGACTTCACTTCTCCATCGACCCGGCACTTTGGCCCTCCTGTCTTTGCAAATCTAGATGATCTCAGTATGATTTTTCCTTATGTAAAAACGTCTTTCTTTAACATTTCTTACAATTCAACTCTACTGGTAATGAATTTTCCCAGCTTTTCTATGTCTGAAAGTCTCTGTTTTGACATTACTTTTGAAATTTATTTTCATCTCCTATAGAATTCTAGTTCGGCTGCTCATTTAATTACTTTAACAATGGTGCTTCATTGTCATCGATTTTACCCTTTTTTTTGTCTATGAGATATCTGCTGTCACTATATTTGTTCCTAAGTATTGTAAGAAAGAGAAAATGGCTTTTTTTCTACCCTTCAGATTCCTTGGCTGGCTTCTAAATTAAGTTGTCATAAAGCAGATCAACAGGAGGAAATGCCATTTCAATTGGGCATGCACATGGGAGTCCCCCTGGGTGTATGAGACTTAAAAAAAAAAAATGGCCAGACGATTGAAACTCATTTACCAACCCAAGCTCCAGAGGGGAGTATGTTTACAGGACTGGTGGGACAATGGTGATGAGAACAGAAGGTATTTACCTGGTGGGTAAAGGTTGCTTTGTTGTGCAGGTAAGAGCCGTTCTGACAACAGACATGTCTGAACAGCCACCTTCGGGTACAGGTACATTCTGTAATGAAACCTTTCTTTCTGGATCTAAATCGCATGATTTCAACTCTATTTCAGGAGCTGGGGAAGTAGAGGGCTTTTCTTGTGTGGCTGGCTCTCAGTCTCTTCTGGCTCAAAGTCATTAATATACCAAGATGGTACATTTTGAGGTGAGACGTTCTGGCCTCCTGGGTGATAGTGTATGGGCAGTGTGGCCTAAATCCTCAAAGCATGGATGTGCATTTTTCTTTTTTTACTTAGTTTAAAACATTAAAGAGTTAAAAAAAAAAAAACCGACAACAATGTACTATTTATTAAAACCCTTTGACCTCTTCTTTCTTTTCCTTCTTTTGAGAGTGTCAATGGCATACATCATTTTCATTTTCCTATTCTGAAAATCCCCAACCCTAAATGCTCCGAATGCAAATTTTTTTTGAGTGCCCAGTGATGCTCAGGTGGAGTCTTCTATGTCCATCCACTTGTGATCAGTCAGAGTAAAAAAGTACACATCGGGGTTTTTTTTTTTTTTTTTTAAATCATACCTTGGGGCCAAGATGTGCAAGAGATGTGAAAGGCTTTTGTGTGAGACTTGAGTTCTCTTGGAAGAGGGGCTCATTTGAGAGTCTCCTTCAGTTTCTACCCCCCTTTGACCTTTATGAGGTCCAAGTGCATTGCATGTTCTGTGCAGAAAAGGATGTAGGAGACAAACCCAAGCATGAATAATGTGCTGCTACATGGCACGTATCCTTCCTGCCGTGTTCTTCTTTCTCTCCCTAACAGCAGATCGCTGTGCCCTTGAATCACACTGAATCTTTGAGGCAGTAACAGATAGACAGACAGACATTAGAAGGCTTGGAGGCTGCTGTTGATGATGGACCTCTTTCACATTAGCTCCAGACCTTACCATCTGTTTCCTTGGTAACACTAGAAATGGTACCAAGAATCCCTTCCTTAAGATTTAAAATACTATATAAAAATGTGGTGATATCAGACCCTTTTGAGGCCCATTCAGGGGAACTACTTCTTCCTGGTCATAGGAAAAAAATTTGAGTTCTATTTCTGGCTTTGGGACATGATATGGCATTCCAAGGGCATTATATGCAATTGTCCCTTCACTTAAGAGTTAATCTAACTGGGCTTGCCAGTCACCTCGTCAGGAGACTACCCCATAGGAAAGCTTATTCATCTGATGAAAAGCTAAGGAGATGAGAGGAATAGTTATCCCCCTAATGAAGTAATGTACATACCCTTTCTACAGTTGATGACAGATCTTCACTGCCAAAGCTGCCTGCTTTTTTGAGTTCTATCTCAAAAAGCATAACTTTTCCTTTCCCCTGTTTTTGAATTCCAGTGGAAGTCTTAAGTATGCTTTCTCTGACAAGTTAGGCTTCTTCACAGTTTCCTCCAAAGACTGCTCCCTTTGTACCAGTGCTTAAAGACACCTACTGCTGACCCTAACTAATCATGCCTTTCCCTCTCCTCTTTTCCACCTTTATTCTGTCTGCTGCCAAATTTTAGTGCTTACCTGTTTTGTAGTTTTTCTCTCAGACTCTAATAAAATGGGCCTTGAGTTTATTCTGAGTTGCTTTTCAAATTCTTTTATCCACAGGAGTAAGAGTTCACAAAAGTGAGCCGTGATTCCCAGGTATCAGTCTCCTCCCTGCTTTGTCAAGATCACCAGACCATGAATAAACCTGATTGCCTCCTCTTATTTTCTAAATATTGGTCTCTTTGAGTGGTGGGCTCGTCAGAGATATGATTCCAGTTTCCTACAAGAGACAGGCAGATTCTCAAAATAAACACACAGAAAGGGACAAAAGGGTCGTGTGGTGGATTGGCACACCCAGAAGGATGGCCTCAGTGGAAAGGCTGCCATGTGGGTCACTTTAAAGTCTGTGTGTGTATGTACTTCCCTACATCAAATGTCACCTCCCCTGCATAGAATAGGCATTATCTACCTTGTTTTCTAAATGGCCTGCCAGGATGCTGGGTCAACTGTTATCCTATGATGTCATCCAAGGTTTGACATCATTACCATACTCAATCTAGCCCATTTCTCTACGTCAGTGCACTTACAACTCTTAAAGCTTGATTCCCCAGGTTGGCAACCCATTCCGGAACTTTCCTCACTAGCTAGAAGCTTTCTCTATTCCGTCTCTCACTTGATAAATTCCCCACTGCTTTACTCACTGCTCTTGGTCTGAGTGCTTCGTTTTTCATAGTCATTAAATAAGAGCACGGAGAAAATATACACCACCACCTGTAATGGTTAATCTTGACTGCCAACTTCATCTAAAATCATTGAGAGGGGCCTCAGCACATACCTGTGGAGGAATTATCTTGAATAGGTTAGTTGAAGTAAAAAAAAACCTTGCCTACTTTGGTTGGTACTGTTTCCTGGGACAGGATAATGGACTACATAAAAAGGAGAAAGTGGGCCAACCATGCACAAGCATTATCACTCTCTACTTCTTGACTAGGAATGCAATGTGAGCAGCTGTAGCAAGGTCCTGTTGCTATGACTACGACACTATGATGGACTGCATCTTCAAACTGTGAGCCAAAAAGAAACTCCTTTTCCCTTAAGTTGTTTTTGACAGGGTATTTTTTTTTTTATCACAGCAACAGGAAATAAACTAACACACCATCCCAAAGATATATACATTTGTGAATATTTTCTGAATAACTGAAGTTAGAGGTACTTTGGGTCTCAAGGGTCTTTGTCTTGTGTGTTGAATTGCTTGGATTTGTCCTGCAGCTGACCAAAGTTTTGTTTCCTCCCTTTTACTCTGTGATTTATTTTTTCTTTTTTTGCTGTTTCTATTTCAATGACTTCAATTAGACTAGTCTGTTCTCTTGAGGTTTGTAATTTACTTTCATTCTTACTTGGTTTATTTTTATCTCAGAGTTTCATTGTTCATCTCTTGATAGTGTCTGAATGTAAAATGAGTTCACATGTTTGAGTGGTTGGTCCCAGCTGGTGGCATTGTTTTGGGAGGATTTCAGAGCCTTTGGGATACAGGCCACTAGGGCAGGCTTTTGAAAACCCTATCCACTTTTGCTTGTGATATGACTCTGATTCTTGTTCAGCCCAGATACATGAAGTGATAGACACAACATTTCACTGTCATGGATATAGACCCTCTCTTAGGCGCTCCCCAACATAATAGCTCCACTCTTCTGAAACCAGAGTCAAAATGAGTCAAAATGTATTTTTCACCTCTTAACTTGGTTAAGTATTTTGAAACAGGGACGGGAAAAGTAATTTATAACTAGACGTTCAGATGGGGGATTTTGAACATACCTCCTCTATATAATGCATTTCTTTATTTCTTCAGCATTCTTAACATATAGAAAATATACAAGGGTACTTTCAATGTGCTTTTATATCTACTAATTTTGTATTTGTGTCATTCTAGCTCTTCTAATATTACCTTTCTTTCTTTTATTTTCCAACATTTTATTGATTCTTTGTGGGTTTCACATCATGCACCCCAGTCTCACTCATCTTCCTGTCCCCTTGTACCCCTAACCCCCCAAGAGAAAATAAAACAAACAAATAAACAAAACAAAACTAAGCATGGAACATATCTTGTCCTGGAAGCTGTAGTGTCTCACAGCATATCCACTGTCTATACATCTTCACCTGCAAATGTTCATTGCAATGAACTATTGGTCCGATTCCAATGCCTTTGGCTTCTGTCACACTATCAATATTGGATCCTCACTGGGACTCTTTCTGGTTTTCCTATGCCATGGAGATCATGCAGGACTGGCCATTTCACATGCTCCAACCATTCACAGATGATGTAGATTTTCAGGTGTCCAACTCACAGCTCTGAATCTGAGCCTGGGTGGTAGCTAAGTTGCTCAGCTCACTGGCTCGCCCTTATCCACACCACCAGGGTGAGCTCTCTAGCACTGTCCCAGCTAGCTCACTCAGTGCTGCCATCAGCAGGAGGCAGGGTCAGCTCTCCTGCTCTCAAATCTTCAGGGCTGGGTCACCTGCACCCATACCACAAGAGCCCGCTCCACTGGGTTGCATAGTCAAGATGTAGAACCCACTCTCCCAAAATGCTGCAGCCAGCAAGGAGGTGGACCAGTTTCCCACTCTCAGAGCCTTTGGCCTTGCTCATCTGTGCCTTTGCCATCAGGGCCAGCTCCATTGTGTTGCTCAGGTGAGGTGCAGGGGCTTACTCACTTGAGTACTTCAACCAGTGAGGGGCAGAGAGAACACTCCAGCTCTTACGACTCTGAGCCTGGGCTTCTGACTGCTATTAAGGGTAGGCAGTTTGATCCTTTTGGCTCAGATTTTAAAGAAAGAACTAGATTTCTTTCTTTGGGTAATTTTGTTCACCACCTAGGTGGTAGCTCCATGACTCTTAAGGATGTCACTGGAATGCATCTGTATATACAAATACTACCTCAATGATTTTAACATTAAGTCAGAGACTGCTAGTACACAGGCAGTACACTTTGTCAAATAGTTAAATAAGCACATCCACTTTGATAATACTTCTCAGAATTGCTAGGATGATTTGAATAATTCCAGACCTCTGGTTTTGAAAAAATGTTGCTGCCATTGTGAAAGAAAATGCTCAGCATCTTAAAACAATACACTAAAATGCTGTGGTTTTACTTCCCAGCCCAAAGCTCCTGGAATAAGGACTCATGAGACTCAAAATGTGTATTCATAAACACCTAGGCTGTATAGCTAGGCTCTTCTCTGATTAGCTCATAACTTAAGATGACCCATTTATACTAATCTACAATTTTACTATGTGGTTAGTTATCTGTACTCAGGTACCATTTATCTGTCCTTTTCACATCTTGCCCCTCCCCCCCCTGGCCTCATGACTGTCTATGATATATGATTCTCTCATTGACTCTTGGAGCTTATGCTAATTGATTCAATCTTCACACTTGTAGACAACTTTGTTCCATTACTTAGCATTTGCTTGGCCGAGTGGCACCGTGGATGCCGGCTCTCCTCTCTGTAAATAAAACTCACATGATTCCAGGGTACAACTGGGTATGGTGGTACCTACTTATAACCCCAGCAGTTTGGAGGCTGGAGAAGGAATAGCAGGAGTTGGAGGCTAGTCTTGGATAAAAAGTGAGACCCTGTTTCAAAAAGTCCAACCCAAAAACAAAATAAAATTATCATTAAACTATTAAGGAATATGCATAGGCTTAAGTCTAGTGATTGGTAGGCACATGGCCTGGATAGTGGGTAGGGCATTGCATATGCATCCGTGTAATGTGAGGGGCTAGAGCTGACCGAGTGCTCCTGTCTGGTCTGAGATGGCACTTACGACAGCCTATGGAGTATTAAAATTTACCCTTCCTTCCATAAAACTATAATTAGGGGTGAGGTCTTCAATTTACTCCCAGAGTAGTTAATGTGCTCTTAATGTTCAAATACTTATCAATAAAATTTTTAAACAGGTATTTCATGTGTATATACTGATCACCTTATAAGTTATTTGAAGGAGCTAATTATTAAAACAATGTATACATTATTAAATACACAAAGCAAACAATTTTGGAACAAATAAATATGAGTGTAAGTCTTAATGTTTTCATCTCCCTGGGATGTGCACACTTCACTTTGGAGGTAACAGCTGTGGAGGAAGGATCCGAGAAATCTGAGCTGCTCGTTTTATCAGGCATCTAAAAAGAAGGAATGCAATCCATCCTTTAGGCCTACTGCAGGGTCTCACTTAACACAGAGAATAAAGGTGATAATAGTATTGACACATCAGACAGAGAGCATTCATAGGCTCTAAAGTATTAAGCAAATCATCTCTAGGAATTGTCATGAGCAGTGAAAAGAAGTCTTCCTAAATCAAACCAACCTGGTGGCATAGTCCTGGCTCCCCCGATTTTTTATAAGTAAGTAATATCAGGTACCTAGCGATGGTAGTTCCAAGGCTTGTGTTTTTATCCTCCTGAGCTGAATAAAGATTGTGGTGTATGGACCAGGCTGTGTCACTACAGGGAAAGACCCTGTTCCCAGACTCTTTACTAAAACCTTCCTAAAAATTTATCTTGACTTTCAAGACATACTTAGAAGAACTTGGTGATTAACGAGCTATTAGGATTTTTGTTATTTCTTAAAGGTGCCTCTGAGAACATTTCCATTTCACACTCTGCATTTATTTTGTATGTATTCTCTTCCATCTTTTGTTCATGTGCACCCTTGTTGCATAATTTCAATCTTCATATGAGTAATACTTGTCTCTGGTCATTTTTTCACTTACAAAATTCCATGAAATGCTGAATATATAGCCTAATAGCAACTCTGACATGTTTAATAGCTGCATGGCAACCTCCCAACAAACTAATTTTTTTTTATAATCTAAAAATCTTTGAAGTTTATTAAAACTACAACATCAAGACATTTAATTTTTTTCTATTTCTTTCTGGTTTATTCATTCATCACCAAAAACATTTTTTAGTAATTTGGAATCCCTGGCCTTAATAAAATAGGTGAGGTCTGAATCTTGTTTTTCGTCTCCTTTATGCCATTGACACAGAGTTGCTAGAGATTTATTTATTTAATTTTAAAATTTTATTTTATTAATTTATTCATATTACATCTCAGTGGTTATCCCCTTCCTTGTATCCTCCCATTCCTCCCTCCCTCCCTCCCATTTTCCCCTTCCTCCCCTCCCCTATGACTGTGACTGAGGGGGACTTCCTCCCCCTGTATATGCTCATAGGGTATCAAGTCTCTTCTTGGTAGCCTGCTATCCTTTTCTATGAGTGCCACCAGGCCTCCCCATCCAGGGGAGGTGGTCAAATATGGGGCACCAGAGTTCATGTGAAAGTCAGACCCCACTCTCTACTCAACTGTGGAGAATGTCCTGTCCATTGGCTAGATCTGGGTAGGGGCTTAAAGTTTACCGCCTGTATTGTCCTTGGCTGGTGCCTTATTTTGAGCGGGACCCCTGGGCCCAAGTCTGCCTATCATAATGTTATTCTTGTAGGTTTCTAGGACCCTCTGGATCCTTCTACTTTGCTATTCTCCCATGCTTCTCTCATCTAGAGTTCCAATAGGATGTTCTCCCCTCTGTCCCAGTTTCCTGGTTAATGAAGACTTTCATGGGACATGCCCCTTGGGCTAGTATGTAGATATAAGTGAGTATATACTATTTAACTCTTTCAGCTTCTGGGTTAACTCACTCATTATGATCATTTCTAGTTCAATCCATTTACCCACAAATTTCGGGAATTCCTTGTTTTTAATAGCTGAGTAGTATTCCATAGTGTAAATGTACCACAGTTTCTTTATCCATTCTTCTACTGAGGGACACTTAGGCTGTTTCCATGTTCTGGTTATTATGAATAAGGCTGCTATGAACATGGTTGAGCAAATTTTCTTGTTGTGTGCTGGAGCATCTTCTGGATATATTCCAAGGAGTGGAATAGCTGGGTCTCGTGGAAGCCCTATTCCCGGTTTTCTGAGATAGCACCTAACTAGAGATTTAAAGTTTATTAGAAAGTGATGTTGTCGATGCGAGGACTGGTAAATCCTATTCAATAATATAGAGGCACTTCAAATGACCCAGCACTCTCTTCAAGTATATTTGCTAAGTGTTAAATACATATAAAACATTAATAATCTTACTGGCTAACATTTCCTGCAAGCTCACCATTGAGTATTGACTTGTTTCTTTTTAAAAAATATTTTATTAATTTATTCATATTACATCTCAATTGCTAGCCCATCTCTTGTATTCTCCCATTCCTCCATCCCTCCAGTTTCCCCCTACTCCCCTCCCCTATGTCTGTGACTGAGGGGGACTTCCACCCCCTATATATGCTCATAGGGTATCAAGTCTCTTTTTAGTAGGCTGCTATCCTTTCTCTGAGTGCCACTGGCCTCTCCCTCAAGGGGAGTCAAAACTGGGGCACCAGAGTTCGTGTGAAAGTCAGTCCCCACGCTCTACTCAATGGTGGAGAATGTCCTGTCCATCGGCTAGATCTGGGTAGGGGTTCGAAGTTTACTTCCGGTATTGTCCTTGGGTGGTGTCATAGTTTGAGCAGGACCCCTGGGCCGAGATCAGCCCATCATAATGTTCTTCTTGTAGGTTTATAGGACCCTCTGGATCCTTCTATTTCCCCATTCTTCCATGCTTTTCTCACCTAAAGTCCAAATAGGATGACCTCACCTCTGATCCGCTTTCCTGGTAAGTGAGGACTTTCATGGGACATGCCCTTTGGGCTAGTGTGCAGATATAAGTGAGTATATACCATTTGAGTCTTTCTGCTTCTGGGTTAACTCACTCATTATGATCATTTCTAGTTCAATCTATTTGTCCACAAGTTTTGGGAATTCCTTGTTTTTAATAGCTGAGTAGTATTCCATAGTGTAAACTACCACAGTTTCTTTATCCATTCTTCTACTGAGGGACACTTAAGTTATTTCCATGTTCTGGCTATTATGAATAAGACTGCTATGAACATGGTTGAGCATATGTCCCTGTTGTGTGGTGGAGGATTTTCTGGGTATATTCCAAGGAGTGGAATAGCTGGGGCTTGAGGAAGCCCTATTCCCAGTTTTCTGAGAAAGCGCCAGATAGATTTTCAAAGTGGATTCTGTTAGATAAGGTTACCTCTGTGATGCTTGCTTTCTTCTCTGAGGCCTCTCAATCACGTTTTTCTTCTGTGTGTTCCTTTATCATAGCTTCCATTTTTATCTTCAGATCTTGAACTGTTTTAATGATTTCCATCATCTGGTTGTTTGTATTTTTCTGAAATTCTTCCAGTGTCTCTCTATATGACTCTTTCATGTCTTCAGCCTGCTTAGTTCCCTCCTCCTGCAGTCGTTTACAGATTTTATTCGTTTCTTCCATTATCGTATTCCTTACTAAGGACTTGAGGTCATTTTCTTGTATTTTGATTGTGTTTGGGTTCTCAGGGTTGCTTTCATTGGGATTGCTGGGATCTGGAGATGCCAAACTGTTTTGGGTTTTTTTGCATTCTTTTGCTGTCCTCTTGTCATTTTGGTGTCTTTGACGTTGGGAGTAGCTTCTGGTGTCCCTCACTGGTTGAGAGTGGATAGTTGGTGAATGATTATAAGTTGCATGTCCTTGCCTGTGGGGATCAGGGAGTATTTCCCTGGAACAGATAGGTGATCTGGTTTATACTCCTGGAGATTCTGCTCTACACCTTAGGCTCCAGACTGAGTCAGCAGAAGTGGGTTTCTCTCTGGACCCTTTCACTTTACTGTTGTAATTCAGATCAGTTGTTTTGGAACCTAGAACAAGGTTAGCACACAAGCGCTCTAGTTGGGTAGGTTGGTCCCAGCTGCCAGTCTTTCCTGCTGCTTTGTAGCCAAGACCCCAGCTGGATCAAATTTCTGAGCTGTAGCTGCCTTTTAGCTCCGCCTCCCAGCTGCCTGCCCTTTCCAGGACCCTGTAGCCACAGGGGTGTCCAGACTCTCCTGAGAGCGTGGGAGATCCTGCCGGGCCTGTGGAAGCAGTCCAAGCTGGTTTCTAACTGCCTGTTTGCAGGCTCAGTCCATTGTATCTGGCTCTATATTGAGCTCAGGACGGCCCGCAAGCTGCTCGCCCACTCTAGCTGTTTTTTCGAGGGCCACGCCGCTTGTGTTTCCACTCGGCCTGGATGACCTCCGCGATTTGGCATGTGGTAGGTGGAGGGATCCAAGGGCAGTTTCACCCTATTCCCTGAGACTCCTCAGGCCAGGGGATCCAGTGTACCACTGCTCCACACAATGAGTTTGTGGTTTATACGCCGGCTGCAGCCTGCAGGTGGGTTCTGTTCGAACTTCTGGGGAGTAGGTTCAGGACCTCTGGGCTGTTGCTTGTCCTGGGGCCAGGCCCACTGGTGGTCTGTGGAGTGAGGGACCCCACTCACCTATAGTTCTCTAGATCCAGCAGTCTGTGGCTCCATTCAAGTTTCCGGTCTCCGTGCAGTAGATCAGATACGGTACATACTGGTCGACGCCATCTTGGAAACCTCCTCAACAAACTATTAATACTTAATTTTGATTTTCTCCTAGCTTTAGCTACTCTGTTCTTGCATTTTTCATATAATATGGTATAAACAATATTTTATTCATTTGACGAATATAAATTGAACTTCCTTACGATAATCAACAATAATAGTTATAGTGGGGTGTTTGAGAGGTAGCTCAGCGGTTAGGAGTGGTTGCTGATTTTTCATAAGAACTCAGTTTAGTTCTTAGCACCCATATTAGGTAGCTCATAACCACCTGCAGCCCTAGTTCCAGGGGATTGCAAGTCCTCCTTTGGCTACTGTAGGCACCTGCACACCGTGCTGTGCACACACATGCATACGCACACATGAGAGAGAGAGGGAGGGGGAGAGGGGTGAGATTGTAGCAAGTACTAGTGTAAAGTATGTGAAGTTGTAAAGAATAGAGTTCAGGGCCTGTATTAGTTACTTTTCTTTTTTCCTGGCAAGATACCCGAGAAAAGCAGCTTCAGGAAGCAGAGAGAGATGGATGCTGGTGTTTAGCTCACTTCCTCATTCCTTTAAAATTTTTTTAATTTTTTAATTTGTTCACCTTACATCCCAGTTGTAGGCCCCTCCCTCATCGCTTCTGGGTCCCACACTTCCTCCTTCATACCCTCTCCCTCCCTCCCCTAGTCCTCAAAAAGGGGAGCCCTCCTCCCCTAACATCTGACTTCAGCCTATCAAGTCTATCTATACTATCTGTATCCTCTTCCTCTATGGCCTGGCAAGACCTCCCCACCAGGGAGAAATACTCACTCCCCATATTGTGGGACCCACAAGGAGACTGTGCTGCCTATCCTATCTACTATATTGTTGTTTTCTTCTTCTTTTTTCTATCTACTACATCTGAGCAGAGGGTCTAGGTCCACATCATACATGGTCCTTGGTTGGTGCATCAGCCTCTGCATTGTAGTGTGATTCTCTTGTATTATGAGGCTAATATCTACTTATGAGTGAATATATACTATGTGTGTCTTTCTGGGTCTGGGTTACCTCACTCAGGATGATTTTTTCTACTTCTATCCATTTGCCTGCAAATTTCAAGATTTTCTTGTTTTTAATAGCTGAGTAATATTTCCCTGTTTAAATGTTCCACAGTTTCTTTATCCGTTATTCATTTGAGGGACATCTAGGTTGTTTCCAGATTCTAGTTATTATGCATAACGCTTCTATGATCATGGTTGAGCAAATGCCCTTGTTGTATGGTGGAACATCTTTCAGGTATATGTCCAGGAGTGGTATGGCTGGGTCTTGAGGTAGAATTATTCCCAAATTTTTGAGAAAGCACCAGATTGATTTCTAAAATGGTTGTACAAGTTTGCACTCCCACCAGAAGTGTTCCTCTTTCCCTACATCCTCACCAGCATGTGCTGTCAGTTGAGTTTTTTTTATCTTAGCCATTCTGACAGGTGTAAGATGGCATCTCAGAGTGGTTTTGATTTGCATTTCCCTGATGAATAAGGATGTTGAGCATTTCTTTAAGTGTTTCTCAGCCATTCGATATTCTTCTGTTGAAAATTCTCTGTTTAGTTCTCTACCCCATTTTTAATTGGATTATTTGGTTTGTTGGTGTTTAATTTCTTGAGTTCTTTAAATAGTTTGGATATTTAGGGTTTGTGAAGATCTTTCCCAGTCTGTAGGCTGTCATTTTGTTCTGTTGACAATGTCCTTTGCTTTACAGAAGCATTTCAGTTTCATGAGGACCCATTTATTAACTGCTGATCTCAGAGCCTGAGCTATTGGTGTTCTGCCCAGGAAGTTGTCTCTTGTGCCAATAAGCTCAAGGCTCTTCCCCAGTTTTTCTTTGAACATTTAGTGTATCTGGTTTTATGTTGAGATCTTTAATCCACGTGGACTTTGGTTTTATGCAGGGTGATAAATAAGAGTCTATTTTTATTTTTCTACAAGTAGACTTACAGTTAGACCAGTACTATTTGTTGAAGATGGTATCTTTTTTTCATTGTATGGGTTTGGCTTCTTTGTCAAAAATCAAGTGTCCATAGGTGTGTGGGTTTATTTCTGGGTCTTCAGTTAGATTCCATTGATCCACCTGTCTGTTTATATGCCAGTACCATGCCATTTTTATTACTGTTGCTCTATAGTACAGCTTAAGATCAAGGTTGGAGATATCGCTAGAAGATGTTTTGTTGTACAGGATTGCCTCAGCTATTCTGGACTTTTGTTTATTTCCAAATGAGACTGAGAATTATTCTTTCAAGATCTGTAAAGAAGTGTGCTGGCTTTTTGATGGTAATTGCCTTGAATCTGTAGAGTGCTTCTGGCAATATGGCCATTTTTACCATGTTAATCCTATCGATCCATGAACATGGGAGATCCTTCCATTTTCTAGTATCTTCTTCAATTTCTTTCTTCATAGACTTAAAGTTTTTTTCATATAGGTCTTTTACTTGCTTGGTTAGTGTTACAGCAAGATACTTTGCTTTTTGTAGCTATTGTGAAGGGTGTTGTTTCCCTAATTTCTTTCTCAGCCTGTTTGTATTTTGTATAAAGAAGGGCTACTGATTTTCTTTGAATTGATTTTGTATCCAGCCATGTTGCTGAAGGTGTTTATCTGCTGTAAAAGTTCCTTGGTAGAATTCTTGGGGCCACTTATGTATACTATCATGTCATCTGCAAATAGTGATAATTTGATTTCTTCCTTTCTAATTTGTATCCCTTTGATCTCCTTTAGTTGTCTTATTGCTTTAGTTAGGACCGCAAGCACTATATTGAAGAGATATGGACAGAATAGGCAGCCTTGTCACATCCCTGATTTCAATGGAATTTAAGCTTTTCTCCATTTAGTTTGATGTTGGCTATAGGCTTGCAGAATATTTCCTTTACTATGCTTATATACATGCCTTGTATCCCCAGTCTCTCTAAGAGTTTTAACATGAATGGGTGTTTGATTTGGTCAAATCTTTTTTCAGCATATAAGGAGATGATCATGTGGTCTTTTTCTTTCAGTTTGTTTATGTAGTGCATTATGTTGATGGATTTCCATACCTTGAACCACCCCTGCAGGCCTTGGATGAAGCCTCCATGGTTATGGTGATTGATATTTTTGATTCAGTTTGCAAGTATTTCATTGTATATTTTTGTGTCAGTGTTCATAAGGGAAATTGTTCTGAAATTCTCTTTCTTTCTTGGGTATTTGTGAAGTTTAGGTATCAAGGTGACTGTGGCCTCATAGGATGAGTTTGGTAACATTCCTCTGTTTCTAATTTGGGGAATAGCTTGTAGAGAATTGGTCTAGCTCTTTAATTAAGGTCTGTTAGAATTCTGTGCTGAATGCATCCAGCCCTGGATTTTTTTGGTTCGAAGACTTTTGAGGGCTGCTTCTATTTCCTTAGGAGGTACAGGCTTATTTAATTTGTTTACCTGTTATTGACTCAATTTTGGTAATTGGTAGCTACCAAGAAAATTGTCCATTTCATTTAGATTTTCAAATTTTGTGGCATATAAGCTTTTGAAGTAAGACCTAATGATTATTTGGGTTTTTCAGTGTCTTTAGTTATATCTACCTTTTATTTCTGATTTTATTGATTGGAGTACTCTCCCTATGGCTATTAGTTAATTTGGCTAAGGATTTGTATATCTTGTTGACTTTTTCAAAGAACCAGCTCTTGGTTTCGTAGATTATTTGAATCATTCTCTTTGTTTCTAAGTTATTGATTTCAGCCCTGAGTTTGATGATTTCCAGCCATCTACTCCTCTTGGGTATGTCTGCTTCTTTTTGTTCTAGAGCTTTCAGGTGTGCTGTTAAATTACAAGTATGGGATCTCCCAAATCTCTTCATGAAGGCACCTAGAGCTATAAATTTTCTTCTTAGCACTGCTTTCATTGTGTCCCATATGTTTTAGTATGTTGTGCCTTCATTTTCATTGAATTCTATAAAATCTTTAATTTTTTTTTCTTTCTTTTTTTTAAATTTCATCCCTTACCCAGAAGTTCTTGAGTAGGGAATTGTTCAGTTTCCATGAGTTTGTAGGCTTCCTGTAGCTTCTGTTGTTGTTGAGTTCCAGTTTTAATCCATGCTGGTCTGATAAGATGCAAGGGGTTATTTCCTTCTCTTCTTGTATCTGTTGTGGTTCACTTTGTGGCCAAGTATATGGTCAATTTTTGAGAAGGTTCTGTAAAGTGCTGAGAAGAAGGTATGCTCTTTTATGTTTGGGTGAATTGTTCTATAGACATCTGTTAGGTCCATTTGATTCATGATGTCTGTTAGTTTCATTATTTTTCCATTTAGTTTCTGTCTTGATGATCTATCTGTTGGTGAGCGTGGGGTGGTGAAGTTTCCCACTATTAATGTTTGGGGTTCAATGTGTGGTTTAAACTTTAGCAGCTTCTGTAATGAGTACAGGTGCTACTGCGTTTGGGCATAGATGTTCAGGGTTGAGACATCCTCTTGGTGTTCCTTTGATAGGTATGAATGTTCTTCCCATCTTTTTTTTTTATTAGTTTTGGCTGAAAGTCTATTTCATTAGAAACTTAAATGGTTACTCCAGCTTGCTTCTTGGGTCTGTTTGCTTGGAATACATTTTTTCCAGCCCTGTACTCTGAGGTAATGTTTATCTTTATTGCTGAGGTATGTTTCTTGGATGCAGCAGAATGATGGGTTCTGTTTTTGCATCCATTCTGTTAGCCCATGTCTTTTTATTAGGGGGAAGATTGAGGCCATTGATGTTGAGAGATATTAATGACCAGTGATTAATTGATATTGGTGTTGGTGGCATGTGTGTATGTGTGTGTGTGTGTGTCCTTTCTTTTGGTTTTGTGGATGTGGGGTTATTTACTTCCTGTGTTTTCCTGCATGTAGTTAGCCCCCTTGGGTTAGAGTTTTCCTCTTGTATCTTCTGTATGCTGTATTTGTGGTGAGATACTTATTAAACTTAGTTTTGTCATGGAAAATCTTGTTTTCTCCATCCATGGTAGTCAAAACTTTTGCTGACTATAGTAGTCAGGGTAACATCTGTGGTCTCTTACTGTCTGCATGACATCTGACCAGGATTTTTTGGCTTACATATTCTATGTTGAGAAGTCAGGTGTAATTCTTAGGTTTGCCTTTATATGTGACTTAGCCTTTTTCTCTTGCAGCTTTTAATATTCTTTTTTGTTCTGTACATTTAATATTTTGGTTAATATGTAGCGGGAAGATTTTCTTTTCTGGTCGAAACTATTTGGAGTTCTGTGGGCTTCTTTTATGTTTATGAAGATTTGTTCTTTAGGTTGGGGAAGTTTTCTTCTATGATTTTGTTGAAAATGTTTCCTGGAGCTATGGAGTTTGGAGTCTCCACCTTCTTCTATTCCTATTATTCTTATGTTTGGCCTTTTTATAGTGTCTCAGATTTCTTGAATGTTTTTAGCCAGGAACTTTTTAGTTTTAACCTTTTCTTTGATGTGTTGATAACATCAACCATATCTTCTATACTTGAGATTCTCTCTTCCATCTTTTGTATTCTGCTGATGTTGTTTGTGTCTGTAGTTCCTGTTCTAGTTCCTAGGTTTCCCAACTCCAGGATTACCTCAGATTGTGTTTTCCTTTTGTTTCTAATTCCCTTTTGAGGGGTTGATTGGTTTTATTAATTTCTTTTTCCCATTGGATTGAATTTTCTTGTAGTTCTTTATAGGATTTAATTCAATTCCTTTGTCTGTTTGAATGTATTCTCATGCATTTCCTTGAGTGACTTATTTCCCTCCTTTAAGGCTTCTATCATTTTAATCACCTGAGATTTAAAATGTTCTTCTTGTGCTTTGTGTGTGTTCATATCTCCAGGGCTTGTTGTGGAAGGACCACTGGTTTCCAGTAGTGTCATATGGCTCTCAGTTTTGTTGCTTGCCTTCTTGCACTGTCCTCTAGGCATATGGTTATCTCTGGTGTTAGCGGACCTGGAGCTTCCTCCAATAGGGTTGCAGTCTGTGCGTGTTTCATGTTGGGCAGGCAGGCTGGGAGCCAGCAGAGAAAGCTTTAAGCTGAAGGGTATTTACTAGAGCTTTCCTAAGGCCTTCTCAGGATGGTGGACAATGGGTATTAGAGCCTGCACTCAGCTCAGCTCTACTGGGTTCGCTGTCTGTGACCCAGTTGGGTCAGGGGGAAGAGGAGCAGGCTGAGAGAGCTTCAAGCCTAGAACTGCTCGGTGCCCCTCAGGTCTCCTTGGTATAGCAGATAATGTGTGTTGTGGCTGCAGCCTGAGTTACCTCTATTGGTTCACTTTCTGTTACCCATATGGGTTAGACTGGTAAGCAGCAGACAGGGGGAGAGAGATCCAAGTCCAAAGCTGTGTTGGTGTCCCTTGGACCTTATCTAGATAGCAGCTAATGTAGGTTCTCGCATGCACCCAATTCAGCTCTCCCTGTTTGTTCCCTGTGTCCCAGATGGGCCAGACTGGTAAGCAGTGGGTGGGCAGAGGGAGATTCAAGCCCAAAGCCACTTGCTGGCATGTCCCTCAGGTCTTTTAGGGATATCAGCTGATGCGAGTTGTGGTCCGTGCCAGACTCACCTTTGTTTCTTCTCAGTGTCTCAGATGGGTTTGTGGAGAGAGATCTAAGCCCACAGCTGCTTGAGTATATCACCAGCCTTATTCAGATAGCAGCTGATATGGATTGTTGTCCACACCCAACTCAGTTCTCCGAACTCCATTTCGCTATGCCAATTCTTTGTTCCCCAGGGGGCCTGCTGTGTCCACTCAAGTATTCGGAGGAGTGCAGGGTACTTGAAGCCTGTGACTCCTGAACCTGTGGTTGCCCAGCCATGATAGGAGGGGGGAGCTGGTTCTGATCTTCCCCAACTTCATTCCTTCAGTCAATTTCACAGCCTCAGATCCTCTGCTCCCTAGACATGGTACACATCGGGTGCCACCATCTTGGTTTTCCACTTCCTCACTCTTATTGACTCAAACTCTCAGCCCAGATGTGGTGGTTTAAATAAGGATGGTCCTCATCGACTCACCTGCTTGAGTGGTTGGCCCATATGGAGTGGCCCTATCAGGAGGTGTGGCTTTATTGGAGGAAGTGTGTCACTGTGGGGGTGGGCTTTGAGGTCTCCTATAGTCAAGCTACACCCAGTGTGACACAGGTTCTGTCCTTGCTCTCTACAGATCAAGGTGTAGAACTTTCAGCCCCCTCTTCAGTGCCAATGTCTGCCTGCACACTGCTATGTTACCTGCCATGACAGTAATGGTCTGAACCTTCGAAACTGTAAGTCAACCCCAATTAAGTGTTTTCCTTTATCCGAGTTGCCATGGTCATGGTGTCTCTTCACAGCAATAAAGCCCCCACTAAGACACCAGGGATGGTGCTGTCCACACCAGAGAGGGTCTTATCTCATCTAAATCCTTTGGGAAACATCCTTATAGGCATGCCCAGAGGTGTGTCTTCTAGAATTCTAAATCGAATCAACTAGACAGTGATTAATCATCATGGGGCCAAATGATGTGAGAACCAATTTTGTTTTAATGGTCGATTCCAGAATTATTCTTAACAAGGTTACAGATATTTTTTTAAGGAAAGTACTTGAGTTAGCCATGCTCACGTGTAGGAGAAGCCTCTTCGTGCATGTGTCGGCTGGGCATGGAGAAGCAGCAAGGGAATACGCAGAAGTGTGTGAGGTGTCCCTTGTTCAAACCAAATATAACAATTTAGGAGCTTACACCACAGATAGCATCCAAGGAAAGAACTAGCAAGAAAGTCTCTGAAGATTCTGAAGGGACTTTATATTTCCACAGGGAATAAAACAAGCATTGACTATTCATATAGTAGTGCCCTTTGGTTTGGAGGAGATAGACTAAGATTGTCAATGCCAATGGAGGTCTGGAGCCATGACTAGAATCAAATGATACATATGCTTTGCATTTCTCCAGTGCACTCATGCCAATGATAAAGTTTAATGGATAATTTAGGCAGAGAGGTCAAATAATAATAATAATAATAATAATAATAATAATAATAATAATAATAATAATAACAACAACAACAGCAGCAAGCTAAAATAGAACAACTATAGCAATACACTGTAGTGAAAAGGACTTATGTCTTGTTTTGTTGTTGTTTTTTGTTTTGTTTTGTTTTTCAAGACAGGATTTCACTGTGTAGTCTTGGCTGTCCTGGACTTACTTTGTAGATCAGGCTGGCCTCAAACTCATGGCAATCTGCCTCTGCCTTCCTGACTGCTGAGATTACAGGTATGTGCCACCATGTCTGGCGTGAAAAGGGTTTAAAACTTGTAAATTGTCTGTTCCTAGAATTTTTCATTTAGTTTGGACAGACCACAGTTGACCACTGGTGACTGAAATCCAGAACAGTGAAGGACTGGGTGGGGGTGACCTAGTGTACTTACATTCTAAGAGGTTGTAGGCTCTAGTTGATGAAGGAGCTGCACCCACTCTTCTTAAAAGGGCATCATGGGGCCCCACTTCCATTTTAGATCCCAGCAGTGCTAATCTACTATAAAGCCGCTAGTGGCCATCAGTGATAGACACATCAGATGGATGCAATGCACAGAACAGCTTCTATGTTTCTCATCAGCATAACTGAACGTGCATAAAGCAACTTCTGAACCGTCTTACATTTAATCACCAGCCACCAAATGGCAGGCGAGGGTATGTAGGGGACACTGAGGGCCCTGAAGTAAGGCTAGTGCACCATATTTACTTAAAACATAATTCCATATTTAGCCAAAAGCACCGAGATGGCTGTTATAGCTTTATGATTTACCTTCTAGCATTTAAGGTGATATTTGCCTAAAGTACGCTTTAACCCCATCTTGTCAGAGGTATTTGGAACTCTGTCTTATTTGGGTAGAATGACACACCTCTGGAGGCACAGTGCTAGTCTCCTTGTCTTCATTTTACATCCAAGAACCCACATTTAATTAGCATTTGTTAACCAAACAATCATGACCCTCCCCAACCTGTACCCCCAACTGAATACACACTATGTTAACTTTTCATTTTGATCTCTTAGTTTCCTGTTCTTTTATTTTATTGTCCTTGAATGTCTTTTTTGTTACTACTGCATAATTCATAATACTACATCAGCTATTATGAATAATTCTGCTTGAACCATTAATTACTGCCTGTATGTTGTTTCCTCCTAAGTGCTGTATTTTCTCTTGGATCTTATAGCTAGAGGTCCAGAGAAAATATACCAGGGGTGCATCGTAAATACTTCTCCATGGAGTTACTCATTATTGTCAGACATTTGCTAACACACATTTTGAATCAGTCAACTCCTATCATTGACAAAATGCCCTTTTATTATTTATTAACAAACAAAAACATTAACATTTGAGAGGCAGTCTCGGGGCAATTGGGGAGAGCAGATGGAGTAATTTAACTCCTTTAGCTTGCTGGCTGGCTGACAGGTATCATGGAGAGCATCAGAGTAACCTCCATCTGGCACACACACGGGTAGTTCCCTGAGCTATTTAGCATGGCAGGATGATATTACAAAGGAAAACACCTGCAGAGTACAGGACTCAGAGGCAAAAAATAGACTCCTCCTACTCATGGACCTTAGCAAAGGTCAAACGTCAAGTCGCCATTGATGCAAACAGTGCGGCTATTTTTAGGTAATGGCTAATTTTACAATGTTAGTCAGAAGGCTGAGATTCTGTATTTAGTAATAGCAAAATGAACACCCATTTCTCTGTTTGTCTGATGCCTTGAGCTCTCAGTGATGCTTCCCATGAGACTCGGAGGGTACCGCTAATTCAGTGGTACCCAAAGGCGCTCATTTTCTCAGGACTAATTCCTCAGGCGTTGTCTGGTTCTTCCCTGTAAATGTGTTGGGGAGCCCCTGTGCATTCTGAAACTCTAAGCTTCCTCTGTTTTATTTGCTCTAACTCCTGGATTACAACTGCATAAAAAATAGAAATAGTGTTTTTATAAAAATGGAGATGCATTGCTGAACTCTCTCATCACACTGAGCAATTTGTCTCCCTGAATGTGTTCGGGAAAAGTCATTAAAGCGGGCCCCCCACTGTTCCGAATTGCACAAATGCGCATGCTGAAAGGGCACACTTTCTGATGTGGCATTAGGAAAAATGACATTTATAAATCTTTGCTGACAGAGTATGGAATAGATGATCCAGACAAGTGAAGGTTCCTAAGCACCCAAGGACCTTTTCCTCCTATACTCCAAAGTTTTTCTTGAAACTAATGGGTCTGCAGATGCCAAAAAGGGGGGAAAAAAAGCTGCAGGTGTGTCCTGTGTGAGCTCTGAAATGAGAGGTATGCAGCTGACTAGAGGCTGCCATGACCCCCTCCGAGTCCCCCAGTTCCCAGAAATGCAAGGAATGTAGCACTTAAAATAAACCAGTGGGTCTGCTCTTCGAGGAGATTTTTAACGGATGCCATCCCAGGAGGAGTTCTTTACACCGGCAAGAGGAAGTCTGCACATCAGACATATTAATGTGCTTGGTCAAAACCAGGCATATTCTGTCTTCTTCAACGATACGTTCAGGTGCTTCCTGGATGAGCATGAGCTGTGGCGTAGCTCATTAGTACATCATTGTTTAGTGTGTGTGAGAGGCCCAGTGCTTGGTCCTCAGCCCTACAAGAAGAACCCCAACTGAAGAAGTACTGATTAGTTCTCATACGACCTAATAATAATTTGGGGGTTGTGGGGTAGGAAGGTGCTTAACTCCGGAGAGCGCACATGAAAGAAAGTTTGGGTTCTAGATACTTCCCATCCTTTCCAGAGAAGGCCAGCTTGTATGTATTTCAAACTCACGTGGGGGGGGGGCAGGGGGGGGGGGGGGGGAGAAGGCTATCGGAATGTGGCTGGCAGCAGAACTGGGGTGGATTCTACACTATTTCTGATTTTTTCTTAGTTGTAAGGCTTACAGTAGCCTTTTAGGAGTCCTAACTGAAAGTCCGGTTACTTATAGAGACTCCTTTTCTTTGGCATCTTAATCTATTTTGTGCTGCAGTAAATGAAGTCCCACAGGCTATATAAGTTATAGAGACCATAAATTATTCTCAGTTGTGGAGGTTGCCAAGTCCGAAGTCAAAGCTAGCAGCTGAGGTGCCTCTCCCTTGGCTTCCCAGACAGCAGCGTCTGGAATTCTGTGAGACACCAAGCCCATTTTTTTGTTTTTTACATTTATTTTATTTTATCTTAGTATGTGTGTGTGTGCGTGTGTCTATGTACGTGTGTGCTTATGTATGCATGTGTATATGTGCACATGCATTGTGTGTGCCTGTATGTACATGTGTAAGTATGTACGTGCTTATGTGTGCAAGTGTGCATGTGTGTGCATGCGTGTGCATGGGTGCATAGGTGCTTTGTGTGTGTGTGCTTATGTGTGTATGTGTATGCTTCTGTGCTTCTGTGTGACTTTGTGTATATGTGCATGTGCCACAGTGTACATACAGAAGTCAGAGGATAACTTGAAAGAGTTGGTTCCCGTCTTCTGCTATGTGGCTCCTGGGGATCACCAACTCAGGTTGTCAGCCTCAGCAGCACACACTTTTACCTGCTGAGTCATCTCACCCTCACAAGGGCCCCCTCCCCCCTACTGACATAGTGATTTTCATAGTGGCAGTACAAGCTTGCACTCCCACCAGCAATGGAGGAGTGTTCCTTTTGTTCTACATCCTCACCAGCATGAGCTGTCACCAGTGTTATTGATTTTAGCCATTCTGAGAGGTATAAGATGGAATCTCAAAGTGGCTTTGATTTGCATTTAGGGCACCTATGCCATCCACTTCTTGGCTGGCCAGGAACCAAAGAATGGATAGTCCAGAGACCTAGGGTAGAACCAACACAACTGGAAAAAAATAAGTGAAATAATTCCTAATGATATTCTACTATACTCACAGATTGGTGCCTTGTCCAATCATTATCAGAGAGGCTTCTCCTGGTAGTAGATGGAAGCAGATGCATGAAGAGAACCATAGCCAGACACTGTGTGGAGAGAGAGTCTAAATTGGAGGTCTCCATTGGGCACCTCCCCTCACAAATTGGGGAATCCTGTGAGCGATGAGGAGGAAAGATTGTAGGAGTCAGAGGGGATGGGGGACACCAGGAGAACATGGCCCACCGAATCAACCAAGCAAGACCCACACGGGCTCACAGAAAGTGAAGCAGCAAGTGTGGGACCTGCATGAGTCTACACTAGGTCCCCTGTGTCTGTGTCTATGATATTGCTGGTAGTGTGGTGTTTTTGTGGTACCCCTAACAATGGGAATGGGTGTGTCTCTAACTCTTTGTCCTGCTTTTGGAACTTTTCCTCCTATTGGGTTGCCATGCCCAGCCTTGACATGAGGGCTTTTATCTTGTCTTATTGTATCTTGTTCTGTCCCATTTGGCTGTGGTCTCTTGGAGGCCTGTTTTTATCTGAAGAGGCAACAGATAGGGAGTAGATCTGAGAGAGAAGTGAGGTGTTGGGGAGCTGGGAGGTATGGAGGGAGGGGACACTGTGCTTGGGATGTATTGTATGAGAGAAGAATCGAGGAAAAAAAAGATTTTTGAATGAAAAAAAATCCAAAAATAGCCACACACACAATTCTGTGTTCATTTAACTCTGAAATGACTTAAAATGTTCAGAGCCAGGATGGAGATAGATGGCCCCAAGGAAACACTGTCTTTCAGACACAAAGGAACTGAGCGCATATGATCTCACAGAGACTATGTTAACATGCACAGGGCCTGTACACTTTCAAGCCAGATGAGGTCCCATTTCTAGCCAAGAGGCTATCTCCAATTCACAACCATTTGCAAAGAATCAGTTTTCACCAGTGGAATCTCACTGGGTATATTAGCCACACTTAAGGGGAGGCCCCACACCTTGGAGTGGATAGTGCAATAAGAGCTCAAAAGAGACTCAGAAATATTTTTCTTTTGGTGTGATATTGCTTTGTTTGGATTTTTTAATCTTACCTTTCTTTTGTTTGTATGCTGTGTTTTCTGATTTTGTGTTTTTATGGGTTTGTGTGTGTGTGTATATTTCCATGCTTTGTCTTCCTATTTTATTCTAGTTTGCTTGGTTTATATTTGTTTATTTTCATTTGTCATTTTGTTCTTTAAAGAGGAAGAGAAAGGAGGTTTGGAGTTGGATAGGTAGGGAGGTGGGAAGGATCAGGGAGCAAGGGGAACTGTGATCAGAATATATTGTATAAAAATATTCTTAATAAAAATTAATCTAAAAAATATGAGTAAAATATTGATTTGTCCTTTGCCTGACTATTTCCAGACATGAGAGAAGGAAGGCATCCAACATATCAAAATGAAGCTAATTTCATCTTTTAGAATGTAGGTAACTATTCAGAGAGACTTCTCCATCCTGAGGACTTACTTCCCTTTGCTCAGATACAAGGAATCAGCTTAGACGCAGGAAATTCTGTTTATGTTGTCTTGCATAGCAGCTCTGAGGCACTTGTCTTACTTGAAGCTTTGTGCGATTTTTTTTGTTTTGTTTTGTTTTGTTTTTTAATATTTCTGTTAGCTTCCAAATTGCTTTCTCTGCCTAGTAGGCTAAGCTTTTAAAAACACTTGATGAAGAAACTCCCCCCCCCCGCAATCTCTAAGTGCTGTCTGCCTTCATAAATTGACAGTTTTTCAAATCAGTTATAGATGGACTCAACCTTCAAATTTATCAAATTATGTATTTCAAATCTAAAATTCTGTACTCAGTTACTTTAAAACTAAAGTGTGAGAACACAATAAATATATTTAGGGCTATACCATATGTGTATTTCACCAACATATATGGTTAAAAAAAAAAAGTGGAACTGTGATAGCTGGCTGTAGCTATAAACTTGACATGGTCCAGAATCACATTGTAAGAGTCTCAGTGAAGAATTGTCTAGATTGAGCTTGGCCCGTGGGCCTGTCTATGAAGGACAGCCTTCACTAAGTTAGTGGACATGGGAAGACCTGAGCCACCTTTCACTGGCTTTGGGTCCTATGTCATTCTGCATCCATCGGGAGCTGGCTTTGTTGGGTACTCTCCTGGGAAGCTTGGGCCTATTGTCAAGCACTAAACCAGAAGTGCGTGCACCTCTGCCAGAAAATCAGGGCAAAAAAGGATGGAACATGGAACAAGATCTGTACCGAGTTAGGCTGGGAAGACAAAACGGTTTATCTCCACCCACCATGTATTACAACTCTTTTAATAAACAACCAAGAAGGTTAGGGTGGGGCACTGGAAAGATGGCTCAGTGAGTAAGAACACTGATAGCTCTTCTAGAGGTTCTGAGTTCAATTCCCAGCAACCACATGGTGGCTCACAAACATCTATAATGTGATCGGATGCCCTCTTCTGGCTTTGGCAGATAAAGCACTCATATACAATAAATAAATAAGTAAATAAATAAATAAAGCTTAAAAAAAAAAAAAAAGGTTAGGGTGATCAAACATATTATTAACTTGGGGAAAACAAAAAATAATGTACAAGAAAATTCACAATACAGTCTAAGAAACAAACTATTACATGTCAAATGGTTTTTGATGGATTCAAGAATTCAAGCAGTAGTCTTTTCAAAGGATAGTGTTGGGAACACTGGATGTTCATAAGAAGACACACAGAATGGCATTGAACCTCCACACCAAGATATATCCAGTCCCTTATTTACATACAGTAGGCTGTAGTCTATCTCTTTAGAACTGTAACTCAACCAATCCGAGTAATATATATACACACTAAACTTAAATTTTTAGACATAAGTTACTGACATTGTAGTTTTCTGATAGCATCTGTTCTTCAACACCTCAAAACAGTAAATTACAATTAAGGTAAAATCACTAATCCTTGTGTTTATAATGATGTTGATATAAACTAAGGTACATATATATGCACATAATAACTTCTGAGTCCATGTAGCAATCGCCCCACAGTCAGCTCTAATTAGCAAACAAGATGAGCACACTCACTGCTGGAATTGATCCTGCGGGCCTGGGATGGGCTCAGGATGGATGCTGCAGTAGCCCTTATTCCCGTAGCTCACTAGGCACCCCACACGAGAACCTCTCAGGTGAGCTGTCATGGATTCTGGACCCACAGAAACTGCAGGTCCATTGCTGTTTTAAGATGTGAAGACTTGAGTATATGGTTATACAGGAGTGGGTAAATTAGATATGTTTTAGATCTGTCAGAAAGACAAAGGGACCTAATGGCTGGGGGCACAGCTTAGTGGTAGCGTCCTGGCCTACTACTATGCATGGAAAACAAGAAGGACCTGTCAATGGGGCTTTAGCTTAGGAAATACAGTTGGAGGCAAGCACTGAATCATGTTTTCTGATTCCAGACTCAAAGCTCTGTCCGTGTACAGTGCCAGCACGGCTGCTTAGCTCCAAGTACATGGCGTGTGAGGATTACTTTGTACTCTTCCTTCAACCAGTCAGTCTTGATATAGAAAAGTTTGTTTTCGAAGGTTACAAGTACAAACTCATGGCTTTAGAGCTCCCGACATCCAACCCAGACAGGAACTCCAACCTCTCAAGTTCATGTCGGGGCTAAGAAAGACCCTCAGTAAGGAGTCATTAATACAGTCAAAATTGGAAAAAAGTAAGTGCCCTATCTATGTGCCAAGCTCGGATCTGGCTCACACACTTGAGTCATTCCTTTCGTGTGTTCTCTCATGTATTACTTTCTTATTTATCTCTGCGATTCTGTCTCTAAGTGAGAAGTACATTGAAAATAGCACTCACATTGTAGTGCTGAAAAGAGCGTGTAACAACTCATTTTTCCCCATCAGTGCACTAAACATAGACACAACTGACTTCTTGCTGCCTTCATATCATATCTGAATAACTATTTCAATTTGCCTTTCTCTTCATTTCACAGATTTTTAATTTTCTGTTTCATTTAAGGTCATTAAAGAATATTACTTAAAACGGGCAAAAAGGGCCAGTGTTTAGTCATTTTCAATTTACTGTGACATGCATGTTGCTGATTTGCAGAATGAGTTAAGGTTATAATCATGTGTCACTTGTGCCCCGTGATGCTTTTGGATCAGATTTCCATATGGATGCATTTCCCAGGTGCATGGAGTCTCTGCTCACAGATTGTAGATTGTATAACCTTCATGAAGACTCAGTAGGCTGATGTTTGGGTGGGAGCCGTGAGAGTTGGTCAAGCCGATGATTTAGGGTTTCTCTCTGGCAAAGGTCAGGATCCACATCTCTGCTGTCAGTCAGCCACCTCACTGCATTTCCTAGTATCCTAACTCCTGCTAGGAGTTTCCTCCAGCATTTTAGAAGCCTTCTTGACCCCTGCTAGGAAATCCTGGCTTTGCGGGCATAGTTTGGATTTGAGCTGGAGACAGGAGAAAGAACCTCCAGAATGCACAGCAGGTTCAGGGAAAGGGGAAGGGTGGCTTCTCATTCCAGTTCGCAGACTTACTAACAGAATGATGAATGTGGATTTGGAAAACATCTGCCTATCACATTCTTCCCCCTTCATCAATTGCATGGACCAATAACAACTGGGGTCAGCCTAAACCAAGAGATGTCACTACAGGGAAGTCCTACCGGGGAAACTAAACATGTGCACTCCTAGTTTCCCTCCACATTTGGGATGCTCAAGTGGGGAAGCTGTGGCTAGTGACACTCCAGGAGGAGTCTTTTCAGATGATTTGGAATGGTACTGGATTTCCAATCAGATGGGGTGGGTGAGGATGGCTCTGCTTTGTGCCTCTTTTTTTTCTCCTGCTTATGTGCATGCTGGACAAGCAGCAGGGTTTTGCGGTTATGTGTTTATGAGCTGACCTACAGGAAGGCCAGCACTGATGACAGGTTGGCCCCAGGACATCTTTCAGCTACTGTATCTATCTGCCTATTGTTGGATTTTGAAAGGCTAAAGAGAATCTAATAAACAAAATTGATATTTCTTTCATATTTTTGATACTAGGGTTTCCTCTTCATTCGATATATCACTCCTAATTAGCACACCATTCAGCTGGATCATCTTTGTGGTTAGAGTTGAACAGGATTTCTCAGCCTTGGCAACTGTTGCCATGTGGTGCCAAATCATTACGTATTGTGAGCAGTTCTGTTCATTGTTATATCATACTTGGTCACATTTCTGGCCTTTACAACATTAGGTGCCATTAGCATCCCTCCAAAAAGACCTTTAGCCATCAACGAATGTCCTTTGAGAAACAATCAACACCTGCCATGGAGCAGAGAGACAAAGAGATGGGCTTGCCCAAGTGCAGGGGGCAGTGGTAGAGATGCAGGTCATCAGCCAGGACAGGCTGTCAGCACTGCCATCATGAAGGACCTCAAACTTTAGTGACCCACAATGTCTTACCTTCAGAGGAACTTGGCTGGGCTTCCACTCCATATCGCTTGCGGTTCCAGACAAAGGATGATGGGGCAGGCTCTGTCTAAGTACTCTGACTGCTCAGCTGGAGAAAAATGTCTCCACTCGTATGTAAAATGAAATAAATGAGCAACACATTTGTCTCACAGCATGGCCCTGTGAATATAGTACAAGTGAAACGGTCAGGGTAGCTGAGCCTTGGACAACACTCAATGCCTGCTGTCCAGTCTAACATAAGGGTCAGTTTTACACAGCTTTGGGAATCACGGTCCCTGTAGCGTATTTGGGGTGGGTAGGAGATCCCAGTTATATTAATCTGATCACAGTTCCTCTTCTCTACTGCTTCTTGCCTGAGTCGTAGTTAGTCTTAGTCAGTTGGGCTGCTGTAACAAAACACCATAGGATGGTGTGAGTTAATCAATACACATCTGTCTTCATGGTTTGAAGACACGGAAGATCAAGGTACTGGCTGACTTCACTGAGGATAGCCAGCTGCCCTTTTGCTGTATTTTTACCTCTCCTCAGTTCATGCTTTCTGGTGTGTGTGTGTGTGTGTGTTTGCGTGTGTTTCTACTCTTTATAAGGACACTACTTTTATCATGAGGGACTCACCCTTATTACCTAACCTAAACCTAATTGCACAGGTCCTATTACTCATCAGCACCATATGGAGTATGGAGGTCTGGGGTTTCAACATGAATCACAGGAGGACACATGAAGTCTGAGCCACTGACTCTTCTGACTTCTCTTCTGCTTGTGTCCTGGGACTTAAGAGGCCTTGGCAGTAAGGGATACATGTGAGTAAAAACAGGGAAGCATGGTGAGGAGAAAATGGAGGGCTGTCTCACATCCCATTCTCACTTCCGGTAGTTCCACTGGATGCCCCAGCAAAGAGTTCGCTAGGGATTACCAGAAGGCTGAGGTGCAGTGGAAGAGGATGGCAAGACATTGAAAACCTCCCAAACGAAAGTGCTCAAAGGAAAAGCCTTCCAGAAGTTAGAACTTTCTCGAGTGGCCCTCTTAGGAATGCACGAAATCCCTGCCCCTGCTGACCGGATTCAGGGGTCTGTGTCTCTGAAAATCTCTCTTCAATGCTCCAAGGGCAAATCTGTTCTCATACATAGGGACTCAACCCTTCAGTACCCAGGACTGTGCCTCTGCTGTCTAGACAGAGAAGCCGTCCATGTTCCGAGCCTGTGGATTTCAAAAGGAACAACAAGCGACAGATTTTTTTAAACTTTTAATATTATTGTAAGTGTATGGATATTTTGCCTACATGTATGTCTGTGTACCATGTACCTGCCTCATTGAGTCTGAGTCCAGAACAGGGTATCAGAGCTCCTGAAAGTGCAATTTTGTGAGCTGTCATGGAGGTGCCGGGAATTGATCCCTGTGTCCTGGAGGAGGAGCAAGTACTCTTATACACTGGGCCATCTCTCTAGCCCCAGCAGTAGAACTTTTTTTTTTTTTTTTTTTTTTTTTTAAATAGCTTTTGATTTCCTACGTCCTGTGAAAATTCTAGTAAGGCACTATGAGGAAGAGTCTGGGCATTACATGTCCAGTCCTCATCCAGCCCCTTTCCAGAGCGTCTTACAAATGTAATTGTTGTTTTGAATCTTCCTGTAAGTAACAGTGTCTGTTGGCATATACTCCTGCAAGCATGACACACCCCCTTGCGCTCCACCTTGCAACCACCTGCCTCTTCCACCAGTAAACAGGGATTCTTGTAGAGTAAAGCCATGGGCTATCCCCCAACTCCCAACCCCATGAGGTTCTTGGCAAGGTTCTTCTTTGCCAGTGGACTCTGTTCAATTATTATGTTAAATAGAACCAATTAACTCTGTTTTCAAACAAATGCCCCTCCAAAATGACACAAAAAAGAGAGGGAAGACCCAAACCAGCCCCAAATGGTGTATTTCTGACTTAAGACACATCTGTAGCTGTTTCTGTGTGCTGGCAAACTGACTGTTTGGATCCGTGAGGCTTAGACAGATCAGTTTCTTCCCTACCCTCTGGCTTGAATAGAGATGGATAGCTGCAGCTCGCTTTTCAGTACCATTATTACTGACTCCCAAGATGCCACGCTAGTACGTCATCTATTCGTAACGTGTTTGGGTATTCCTTACTTCTTCGTTTACATTAAAGAAGATCATTTGATAGAGCCCTCGGAGACAGTGCAGATGTCAAATAATATTGCTTGGCTTTGCATGACAATATCTCATTTTATTCTCTAAATTACTTTAATTCAAAGCAGGGCTAATGTCTGTGAAATAGCCAATACAGAGACCAGCTGGGAAACTAACTGGCATCACGAGCCCCGCTCAGATTAACATTTCAAAAGTGACACCATATGGTGGAGGGCTTTGCATTTTATGGCAAAGAAACTGAATGCTGGACATGGCGAGCAAGCGCAGGCCACCTTGAGTCACACAGCTGGAGGGGAAAGGAGCAGAAGCCAGCATGGCAGAAGTGCAGCCTGCTGCCTTCACTCCAGGCAGCCTTTCATGCTGCGCTGGAACAGACATCTTTGCCATTTCATGGGAAAGACAAGTGGACTCTGACTTCAGTGTGCTATTTTCAGATTATTTTGAGTGCTGAAATCACCCCCCTCCCCCAAACTAAAAATACACACCCTGGAAAGGTTCTGGCTGGAAAGATGCATTCATATTTTGATGTCATCCATGTACCAAACCACTGAGAAGGTATCATAAGTTGTGTCATATATCCCTTATTTTTATACTCATATGAACTAGAAAGGTGCGTTTTATTTGGTGTTCTATATTTCAAGTTATGCTGATTATAAAAGCACGGGTTCCACACAGGGGCCATTTCAACCTGTTTTCATTAAGGTCCCTTCTCTAGCCCCAATTCCCATTGGTGGTAGAAATCAGACTATTGTTAAAAACCTTGTTAGATTATGTCACATACAGACAGAATGGGTGGAGAGAGGAGGCATAGGAGGGGAGAGGAGGGGAGGGGAGGGGAAGGGAGGGGAGGGGAAGAAGGAGAGAGCATGCAGGAATAAGGCATCACGAAGCTTAGGAATGAACTTTTAATTTTTAAGTGGGTTTTGAATTCGCTCCAAAGTTCATAGGATTTTATTTTGTTACTTAAAACAAAAAAAACCACTTTATTTATATATTTTATGAGTGGGGATGTGTACACACCACAGTGCTGGTGTAAACACTTGTGAGAATTTATACAGACTGTTGCCTTTTGGTGATGTGTTTTCTTCTCAGGCTTGTTCTTGGTGTTAATGGAATTTGTTTTCCCTGGTATATAAATGGTGGGAATTGTGACAGTTGCTTAAGAGAGAAGACAACAGCATACAGTGGACCTTGTATGTATTCTAAGCCTCTGTAGGGAGTATTTCTGCTAAAAGGAAAAGGATACACATGCAGGCACAGTGACAAGCATGCCCACACACCTGCAAGCAGACACATTCTTTAAAAATCTAGGCACTTGAGGCTGGAGAGATGGCTAAATGGTTAAGAGCACTGACTATTCTTCCAGAGAACTGGGGTTCAATTCCCAGCACACACACACACACACACACACACACACACACACACACACACACACACACACACACACACACACACACGACAGCTCACACTGTCTTTGTCTCCAACATTTGACACCCTCACATTGGCATACATGCAAGCTAAACACCAATTTCCAAGGGCAATTTGCGTTTTAAAAACATTTAAAGGATTAAGTTGGGTCAGGAGCCAGAGACAGGAAGACTAGGAGTTGAAGGCCAGCATGGGCCTTCACAACACTTGTCTGAAAAACACCAAAAACAAACACACAAAATCAAAGGAATGCAAAAAAAAAAAAAAAAAAAAAAAAAAAAAAAAAAAAGGAACTCCTAATCACTTGAATTTAATGTTTTGTTTTAATTATTTGTTTTGCAGTTATTTCAGATTTGACCTGCCAAATGTATAAGGAAGCCCTAAATATTCTTCACTCCGTTTTCTCCAATGATTACATGTTCTATAATACGATATCAAAAGCGGGAAATTGACATTGGTATCATCTATACACATGCACGTAGTGAGAATTCTGGATTTTTGATTTCTTTAAAAAATACAGAAATATAAGAATATGTTTTTCTTTTAATTTCAGGTGTAGGGCTATGGGGCTGTTTCATAGCAGCTGACTATGATTTGCCTTGTGCTCTAGCAGGGGCATGATTTTGCCAGCTGCAGATATTTTTCTACAGGTGTGTGGTGTTTGGAATTCTGGGGAGTTTTTAGATGGTATATATATTCTAGATCTCTGATAGCTGGGGGTTTTGACTGGTTGTTGGTTGGTTAGTGGTTGCTGTTAGCCGTAATTTGTTAAGTAGTTGTGTGCAAAGAAGAAGTGACAGGAAGAAAAATAGATATGCTGATGGCAAAGATCAAACTTTCCCCAAGGGTCTCGATGCCCCTAATTAGCAGGAAGTAGTCATCAATGTTATCATCAATGTTATCCTAGCCCCCTTTGCGGCCCCTGACTTTATTTGGGGGTCTCTTTACTCTGTGTTCTTTTTTCTCTCATATCTAGTGTTAGGGGATAGAAAGGGAAGAAGAAATGAAATGGGGACTGGTGGGAAAAAGAAGGAGCCACAAAGTAGCAAACATCGGTTACACTGCACTTCCGCCTCTTCCTGTGCTTATGTATAGTTATATGCAGTCTACCACACACATGTTTATGTCACAATCACCATAAACCAGATACAGGCTGGTCAGTCACTGAAAGTCTCCATTATGTTGTGCCTTATGGAATATGCTCAGCCTATCTTCCCAAATCTGATTGCTGTCAATCTTACAACTGTTCAGCATCGTGGTAATTTTTTTTTTTTCTGAGACAGTGTTTCTCTCTATAGCCTTGGCTGTCCTGGACCAGGTTGGTCTCCAACTCAGAGAGATCCCACTGCCTCTGCCTCCCTGAGTGCTGGGTATACAAGCGTGCACCACCACGCCTGCCTGTCATCATGGTAATTTTTAAAATTCCATTCATGTTACAAAAGTGGAATCATACTGTAAGTTAATCTTGAGGTTGGAATCTTTAGTTCTGGTTCGGACAGTGGCTCCTCACGGGGCACATGCCTTGAAGGTTTGCTTCCGGCCCATGGTGCTATTAGGTGAGGGTGTTAGGCACTGAAGGTGTGTCCTATAGCCACCATGAGGAGAGGAAGATTTTGAGCTACATGTTCCCACAGGGATGTTAGGGCCCCAAAGTAACGGGACAACGGACCATGACCTGAAACTGCAAAGCTACGATCCCCCACACAGTTTCATCCCAGTTTATTTTGTTCCAGTGTTGGAAAGCTGACTGAAGCCAGTACAGCTTCTTTTTTTTTTTTTTTTTGTACAGCTCCTCTGATAGCAACCTAGATTATTCCATGTGTCATTAGGCTGCTCCTGTTTATTATCATGTGCGACTCTGTATACAGATGTATCACGGTTTGTATAACCATTTCCCACCGACAGACATCGGGATAATTTCTGACTATTATGAATAAAGCTGCCGGGAACACTCATTTACAGGTTGTGGTGGGCATACTTTCCTTTCTTTGGGGGTCCTATTCAAGAATATAATTGCTAGGTCACATGGGGTATGCATTTTTAATTTTTAAAAATTTTATTTTATGTGTATGAGCTTTTTTTTTTAGCTTCATGTATGTCAGTGTATGCCTGCATGCATGCCTGGTGCCTGTGGGTACCAGAAGAAGGCATCAGATTTTCTGGAACTGGAGTTACAGATGGTTGTGACCTGCTGTGTGGGTCCTGGGAATTGAACCTGGGTCTTCTAGGAAAGCAGCAAGTGCTCTTAATGACTGAGGCATATTATCAGCTCTGCATATTTAATTTTTAACTTTGTAGGAAACCAGCAAACATCTTCATAAAGCAACTGTGTTATTTTACATTTCCACACAAGGGCAAGCGCCACCCAGGTTCTCTGTATTCTCACGAACATTGGCATCGTTGCTTTTTCATTTCGGCCATTCTGGCGGGTGTGCAGTGATACCTCACTTTGGTTCTGGTTTGGATTTTCTGCATTGTTAATGGTGCTGAACGTATTTACATTCTTGTTTACCATCTGTATGTGTTTCTTAATGAACTGCTGTTCGTATCCTTTGCTCATTTCCCAACTGAATTGTTTTCTTGTTTGGAATTACTATTGAATGAGAGTTTCTTTCTATATTTTATATACTAGATTTTTGTCTGATGCAGAGTTTGCAAATACTTCTATCTCCATCTGTTGCTTCTATTTTTACTCTCTAAATTTTTGCAGAGTAAGCAATTTCAATTTTTGGTGAAGTGAAATATGAAATTTTCCTTTTGTGGAATGCATGGCAGGCATCAAATTTGATAATTCTTGCCTAGCCTTAGACTCTGAAGATAGCTCCCCCTTTTTGGAAAACATTATAGCTTCACGTTTAAGTTATATGACAACGGATCGCACTTGGGCAGCCTTCCTTCCTTCCTTCCTCCCTTCCTTCCTTCCTTCCTTCGTTGGCTCACTTGCTCATACTCCTCTTCCACTCTCTTCTTCCATCCTTCCTTCCTCCCCCTCCTCCCCTCCTGGTGCTCCTGCAGCAGTCTCCCAGCTGCACTTTCTCCACTGATTGGCTTCTGTGCTATTGACAGAAGTTAGCTGCACATGGCTTTAGGGGTTACTGCATTCCTGACTCTGTTTTGTTGCCCCGTGTCTTTTCCTCCTCCAGAACCAAGCGGCTTGATTCCTGTGGCTATTCTGTAAGCTTTAGCATGAGCCAGTGCTTTCCACCCACATTTTTTCCACTATTTCCAAGCTTCTTTTTGTAGCATTTCTATATAGTTTTGTCTTTCCAGATGGATTTTAAAATTAGCTGTCTATGTTTATTAAAAACTTTGGTGGAGTTTTGGTAGAAATTCTGGTAAAATTATAGACTCACCAGAGATTTCTTTACAATGTTTAGGTTTTCAGTATATAAACAATACGCTTACTAAGTTTTCTTTTTAACACAGTGTTCTTGGGGCTACACTTAAACCAGTACATCCTAGTTATGGAGTTCATTTTCACTATAATCTTAAATAATTACTCTCTCTAAGGAGATTCTTCAGAAGAAATGGAGGTAACAGCGCTGTCTACTATATAAGGATTATATTTTTATATAAGGATTATATAAGGATTAATAAATTAATATGTAAGAGATGCTTGCTATAGTGTCTCAAGAATTAATGCATAAACATTATATATACCGTACTATAATAATGTCATGTACTAGTGTACGTTAATAGTGCAATGCAAAGTTTACTGCAATTCAAACATGTAACAACAACAAGCCCAACTCAGAGACAAAGGACCGCAGTGGGACAGCACCAGAAGATGCCACCTGACAAACTAAGACTGTGAATAGCGGGCTGTCTGAGATGCTATAGCTTAGCAAACTAGGAGTGTCTTGTGAGGAGATTTTAATGGAGCGCAAGTTCACCATGTCTGCAAACACAACTGCATATGGCTCAGAAGGTTGAAGAAATGCAAATAGTTTAATAGGAAGAACTGTCTCACAAAACTAAAGAGAGGGCTGTTACACAGAACGCTTCATAAACTCCAACCCTCCTAACTTGAATGGGCACATCTTGGATTATGGTGCTAATATAGATCAATTTCCTTGGCGCTTATAAAACAGATGCGGGGCTTTAAATATCCCCCTCTCCTACCGTTGTTACCTTTGAATTATGGCTCTCCAGAGTGGTTACTAGCTCCCTTGGCAATGCTTTCTAATAAAAATAGGGAATTCAGTGAACTGTGTGTGCCTCACCAAGGCATGCGCAGATGAACGTCTTTTCTTTCCTTTCTTAAATCTAGGCTTGAGGTCCCAAGTGGTCTTTCTCCCCTCAACAATATAGCTGGGACTTCCTCAGTCCTCACACCCTGGTCTATTTTTATTAAGTCTTCACTGTCCAGCCGACATGGCACCTACCCAGTGTGCACAATAGTTTTCTGAGTGTCTCCTACGTACTTTTATCCATCATTTATCATCTCTTTAATGCTCAGAAAAGATAAACACTTAATTCTCCATGGTCTGGTTTTCCTCCTTAACATTCATTATTGCAAACCACCCCATGGTCTGCCAGAAAGGCTTAAATTGATTCCTGCTCGTACCTCCCAGCTGGGGCTCCTGGCTTTGCGTCAGTCCCCAGGCCCACAGAGGAGATGGATATATTCTGAATGCAGCTGTAGACCTTTGTCAAGAGCATAAGCCAGAATGAGTTCATAATCCCTGGGATGTATGCTCTGTGTAGGCTTTTCATTAGTTGCTGGAGAAATCCCAGAGCTGGCAATTTCAGATAGCGTTTCACTGGCCTCGGCCCTATTGCATCTGGGGAGGAGGGTATTTTCCCCCCTCTGTCCATCTGTTGCCTCTGTGATACTCCAGTTATATTTCTAATTATTACAGAAAGAGTAAGGAATGGATTCTAGGTTGAAGGTCTTTAGATTCAGAATACACACATTCAATGCTCACTGATAGAAATACAGCATGAATTTATGGGTTTGAGATTCAAGAGTAGGTGGCTGAGTTTTAATGGGAGCATGCGAATTGCCAGACGTGATCTAGCCTGGCTCATAAAATATTGGTGAGGCTTTTAGTATGTTTGCTGCCATGTGGCATTCCTTATAATCCATGCCAATGAATAATATACAATAAATGTATAATAATTTGTCGATAAGGTAAATACTTTAAATTTCATATGCCTGATGAAGATTCTAAGCTGTGTTTTCAAACACTATAAAGAGTTGTAAATGGGAGTGATTTATAATGAACCAGTAATAGCTTGAATAAAATAGATAGCGATTGTCATAAAACACACTTTATCTTCATAGACATTTTTTTCCTTTGAGTGGGATTCTGGGGTGACAGAATTGTTGAAGGAAGAAGTTATTCAGCTTACATGATTCGGGTTATGGCTTCCAAGAGGCTATATCACGTATGTCTTTCCCTACTACAAGAATTAAAATAGAGAGAAATAACAATTAAAACAACAACAACAACAAAACAAAAAACAAACAAACTAAAAAAAAAAAAAAAAAACCCAAAACAAAACAAAAACAAACACAAACAAAAAAACCCCCCAAAAACAAAAACAAAAATAAAATAGAGAAAGCATAACTTAAAATCAGCGCCTGGGGGTAAAAGAGGCGGGCAATGGGAGTTGTATGCCCCCCCCCCACTCGGCAATGGGAGTTGTATGCCCCCCCCCCCCCACTCGAGGCTGGTGAGGCACGTGCTGTGATAAGTCAAAAGAATTTAAAAAGGGAAATTAGAGCCAAGTGAGGGCAGGAACCACCAACCTCATGGGGGTGGGGTGGCAGCCCTGCTCAGCATACTCCCAGTCTGTTTTCTTTGGTAAGCCTAAGCTAAGGTTGAACCGGCCTTGCTGCTGTCTTGAGTGTCATCTCTTAAGATGCTGGCTCTTAACATTCTGATTCTGTCATTCTTCTTGACCTCCTGTCACCTTAGCGTCTCAGATAAGCTCTTTGTATATGGGAAGAGAGGCTCTGGTGGGAACTGTATGGCCCTACGGTCCTCTTAGGTGTTGCATTGTTTGCTGCAAATCCACGAGTTCCACCTGTGAGTTCATGTCTCCCATTAATTTGTAGAGAAATATTTCTCACTTGCTATCTGCTTCATTTGTGCAGAGGGAAGCAAAGGGACGGTACATGTGGATGTGTGTTGAGCGTCTCATTGTAAGATACTAAGTGGGCATTGCACTGTGCGTGTATGTGTATGCTTGAGTGCTTTTGTGTTTCCTGTAATGGAGTCCGTGTTGATAGGAATGAGACAACAACTGCAGCTTTCTGAGCATGTGAATTGATTTCAGCAAGGTATAGCCCCCATTTTCACTTATCGGTCAGCCAGCAGGTGCCCAACATTCTGGACTCCATTTAGCACAACTCTATCCTTTGATCAGACCTGCTTGGACCTCTGCTAATAAAGTCAGCCTTTGATGCACATGAGGACACAGCTGAGGGGGCGGGTGTGGAGGACTCATGACAGAGGCTCTGTGCTCTGCTCCTGGTCCTGCCACAGCCTCAGACACAAGGATGGGAGAGGGTTTCCTCACGTGATTAAAAGACTCACATGAACTGCAGGGATGACCAAGAAGCATGTGAAGTGATGGAAGAACTCTTTGTGAACGTCTTCCAGGTTCTGTTCTCCCTAATGTTGAAAGATGGCTCGTTGTCTAGCATGGTGATGTTCATGCTAAAAACATAAAAATAAAAATAAAAAAGGAGTCAGTTTCCTCTACCTTAGCTGCCTGAATGGAGCTGCTGACACGTACCTTCAAGTGGTCCACATTCCCACAGGAGAGTCAGGAGAGGGTGTGCTTGGCTCACCTGTGCTGAGACCTTGCTGGAAGATTTAGGCCAGCTTGAAAACCACTGAACTAGGTGATCTCTGTTGTACCTTTCACACATAAAACAAAAGATTCTATTCATGATATTGCCTATCTTTTATTTTCCAGATAGCCTGTAAGATCTATCAGCTCCCTATGTGTTTATGCATTTAGATACCTACATAATTTTTCATGTATCTATGAATCTTCTCTCTCTCTCTCTCTCTCTCTCTCTCTCTCTCTCTCTCTCTCTCTCTCTCTCTCTCTCTCTCTCCCTATCTATCCTCTATCTGTTCATATGTCTGTCTGTCTATCTCTATCATCTATCTGTTTCTCATCTGTCTCTATCATCTATCTACCATCTGTCTATCTATCCATTATCTATCATCTATTTATCTATCATCTATCTATCTATCTATCTATCTATCTATCTATCTATCTATCATCTACCTATAATCTACCTATCATTTATCTATCAATATCTATCTTCTACCTTTCTCATCTGTCTCTATCTATAAATATTTATCATTTGCCTATCCATTCATCATTACCTTTCTATTTCTCATCTATCTGTAATCACAAACAGAGCTCTATCTTAAATCATACTTAGATTTAAACTCACTTCCATTTTCCTGGCTGTGTGATGGAGGGTAAACTAATTACCTTCTCTGTGACGCCCACCTTATGAAAAGGCTGGAGACAGCCTTTGCTATTTCTGTATGTTGTTGTGTGGGCTACACATGTTAGTCTGTGTTATACCATGTGAGACCTAAGGCAATGCTAGCCATTGTTCTTATTAGAATCTGAGTAAACCCTTGAAATTTAAAACAGATTTAAAATGTATATGAAGTGTATAAGGCAGAGCCCAAATACAGACTCAGTGAAGGTGTCCATCAGTGGATAAATGAATAAGAAAAATGAGGAATTCCCTATACTCTGTAGACTGACACTCAAGCAAAACAAAGAAATCTTGCATTTACAGAAACATATGCGGAACTGGGAGCCATTATGCTAAGACGAAAAAGAGAGGTATCACGTGCTCCTATTCATTTGTGGAAACTAGAACGTTGGTCTTGGAGAACAATGGAATGCATCAGTGGCTTCTCGGTTTCAGAAAGGGCAGGGGAGGAGGCACAGAGAGGAGGAAATATTCTGACTCACCGTAGCACAGAGGAAAATGACTGGTTACAATGCTGTTGTGTTTCAGAATAACTGGAAAAGACAAGGATGGATGCCACCAATGTAGAGATGATTGATGCTTGAAGAGTTGGAGATGCTTTTATTACCCAGGTTGTGCATCCTGTGCTATGTATATGTCATACTGTACCCCACAAGGATGTATACAAATTAAAATATGAGCGTAAGGCCTTATACAAAAACCTATGTCTTAAAATATTAGACTGTAGGAGCTAACATGGTGGACAACTGAGCTAAGGGGATGCTTCAAGGAGGTAGAAGACAGATCCAGGCAAAGCACGCAGCTCAAGAAAAGGCTGGCAGCTGGCACTTGTCTCTGAGCCATCAGGCTGCTGACCATATCACAGAACAAGACTTTGCTCATAGCAGGCTGATGCAGATTTCTAGAGAAATAGAATCATACCCTGGACCCCATCCCTAACTGGCATTGCTAAGCATCAAGCCCCTTGGAAGTGAAAATGTTTAGTTCAATTTTTAAAATAAGTACAATGTTCAGGAAACTTGAGTCAAGCGAGCTCATGAATATCAGTGTTTATTTTACTCTCTGCTACCCTGGCGTAGACTGACTTCCCCCTATCCTAGGTGGTTGGCTGAACACGACTGTGCTTGCTGGGTGCAGTGCCAGGGGCATAGCTCTGAGGCTGCCATTATTCTGCTCTGTGTGTGGGGCATCATTTTTGGGGTGGCACAGAGCCTGCATGGTAAAGATGTAATTAACCCTGCTTTCTTGGAGAAAGAGGGGTCATGGCTTCTCTTTCTATCTCTGTTATGCTCCAGCAGAGGGCCAGATCCAAAAATGACCACATCTCCACAGACTCCTGAGTGCATGACCTAAGTGCATAGGCCTCTGGGGTACCCTTCCAGACACCTCCACATTTCCCACCCTTCCATACAGCCAAACACCATCTTGGCAGAGGAAGAGAGAAATGAGCATTTGATTAAAAGAGAATGGGCAGAATGGAATCCACTTTAAGTTGGCACAGTTCAGAGATACACTCACACCTTCCTTCTTATCTTAGGAGTGTCCCAGCCCTACTCTTATTTAGGAGACTTATACGATTTGGAGACGACATAGGGTGTAGACTGTCTGAAAAGGAATTATAGTTACAGAACAGGCTGATGCTGGATACTGTATCCAGGTTTGTTTTTCATTTTCCCTCCCTCCCTCCCTCCCTCCCTCCCTCTCTCCCTCCCTCCCTCCCTCTCTCCCTCCCTCTCTCCCTCCCTCCCTCCCTCTGTCCCTCCCTCTGTCCCTCCCTCCCTCCTTCCCTCCCTCTCTCCCCCTTCTTTCCCTTCTTCCTCTTTCCTTCTCCTCCTCCTCCTCTTCTTCCTCCTCCTCCTCCTTCTTTTTGAGAAAGGGTCTCCGTATGTCACCTTGGCTAGTCTGGAGCTCACTATGTAGACTAGGCTAGCCTCAAACTCATAGAGATCCTGCTGCTTTTGCTTCTTGAGTGCTGGAATTAAAGAGGTGGTCCCTTTACCAATGGATATACTTTAAAACCCCCCACATGCATAATGAGACCTGGCTGTGCAGAAGCAGGTGGTTCTCTAGAGATTCTTGCCTGTCAGGGTTTGAAGATGAAATGCTCCCCAGAGATACCCATATTGAGAACTTGGCTGTGACTTTGTTGTGCTGCTTGGATCCAACCTAATCCATGGACTAGTCCCTTGCTGGCTCTGTAATATGATGGCATTGTTAGGGATGATGAAAAGTAGGTTTGGGGTACAGTTGGTGGAAGTGGGTCACTGGAGGTGTACCCTGGCTTGGCCCTTCCTTGTATTTCCTCTCTCTGCTTCCTGCCTGCTATGTTTTGAGGTATTATTCCCTTCCACTTCTTGTGATAGACTGACCCCCACCCCTCCCCACACAAGAGCCTAAGTAAATGATTCATTTTAGTTGCTTATGACAGACATCTTGTCACACCAGCAAGAAAGTGATCATACTGTCCACAGGACAGCTTGTCCCTGAGTCAGACTTCAGCTTCGATGTTACGCCTTCAAGATGTGAGTCAGAGATATCACAACTAACAGTAGAGCGACAGACATTCTTTTGAGCCTACGCAAAAGTAGTTCACAGCACATTTATTTTATGTTGGTAGAGCCACTGCCCTAACTCATTTCTAGTCTGCCCTTCTAAGCTGGGAGCAGCAGTGTAGGAGTGTTCCTTGCCTCTCTCCAGTCCTGACATCCTCTGGGGCATCCCTTGGGGGGGGGGGTCTTTGACTCCTTCCCTCTTCTCCATTCCCCTGCAGCTTTTCCTCATGAACCTTCCTAGTCATCGCTCTAAAAAAACCTCTCAGCTTTCTCCTTGACTTCATACGATCTTTTGCATGATCACTACTTACACTTTGAAAATCTTATACCTCTCTCATTTCAATAGTCATGCAATGTTAAGGTTACCTTCCCCAACCTCCTGTCCTGCCTGCACTTCAGGATTGCACTCAGCAACCATGTAAGAGCTGAATAATTTAAATACTGCAGATTCCATCAAACCAATGTCCCATTGGGAACTTCCAGTGGCTGGAGATTTACATGTCACACTCACTCTGGGCTCCTCAACATAATTTGTGTTTTTGTTTAGTTACACTATTATACTTGAGCTCAGGCTTAGATCTGAAACATGGCTCCTGGCCACTTCATCTCACAACTACAGCCACAACTACAGTCTATTTACTGCACATGTCATTAGCCAGACGCCTTTGTGATGTTTTACTTGGCAAGCCCTTCCTTGGCCTTCCTACCTCTTCACATCAGTTAGATTTTCCTTCATCCATGAGACCTTTCCTTACTTCTCTAAAGGCTTTTTGGACATTTCTCTCACTTATGCACTTTTATATATGGTAGCAAAGATGCAGATTAATTAAGAGGGACCTCCATGTTTCATTTCATATTAAAGGTTTCCTTGTATAGTTCATGGATATACACATTAACTTCCCCAGATATCAGTGACAGCAGTAACGCCAGGCACAGAATTTCATTCCATGTTTTCTTTGCATCTGTGGTTTATGATGTTCTTCCCCATGCATAGGTTGGATGCTCTGTAAATTCTTACTGAGTGACAAATAGGTTAATTCTAGGACATAGCCAAGCTTAACAAGATAGCATCACCTGAAACACAAAATCCAGAAGTGCAAGCCATTGAGAAATAACTCTTTAACTAAATATATAGCACAGTTCGGAGACAAGAAGCTGCACTGATGGGTAGTGAGTACTGATAATATTTGCACAGTGCCTTGTAAGCATGTATTTCTTATCATTGTTCTGGATGCTTTTATCTGTACAGTGGATGCCATGACCGTCTCCCTGACTCTTATAGTGCAAAGGCATAAATGTTGCTTATCATAGACCTAAGACTCTGAACCACTATAACTACTACTGTCTACCCCTTATTGCCTTCAGGTCATTGGAACATCCACAGTTGATGACAATCAAAACTTTAGTAACTCTGCACAAAGTGCTGTTGATACACTTCTCAGTGACAAAGCCAGGGATCAATCCTTGTATGTCCTATGCCATGTGTCCCCCTGTGTGTGAGGCTGTGAGCACTACTCTTCATAACTACTGCTGAGTCCTGGAGCACACAGGCATGCCTGTGATAAACATCACAACTGCTGTGGGTGGCAACTTCAAACGACAAGGGCAACTCAAAATAAAAGTTTGTTGACAAATACTTTCTGAGAGCTTGTGTCTGTCCAAATGCAGAAAACACATATTGTAAGTACTTTTACAGTGAAGGGTTAGACCAACATATTGAATATGTTAGTCTGTCTGAACTGGAGGGTCTCTGTCCTGAATCCTTTTCTTGGACCTCTCAGTGCAGTAGCAATCTGGAGTTAGTATATAAGTAAATGGACATGGCAGTATTCTAGTAAAATCTTAGTAACAAAAAGAGGTAGTGGGAAGGGTTGGCCTAAGGGCTGGGATTTCCTGACCTCTAGTTTAGAGAAGTAATTGGTACACTGACAGGTAGCACTGGGGATGTGGATTGCCAAACCCACATCTTTCCATTTGTTCCTGCTGCACTTCTGCAAAGAACCTCAGAGTGATAAAACTACCTTTTCAATTTCTCTGCCAGGCTTTCATTATTCTTCCCATGTATGGGTTTTTGGAAAGTATTTCTCAGATATTCCGTCAATACAGGGCTCTAAGAGGAATAGCAAGTCTCGATGTTCTGTGCATTGCTCCGTGCATTGACTTTGAAGGACCTGAGGAGGCTCAAGCATTTCCTTTTTATGTTCCTCATGTTGAGGTGACCCCTCAACCATAACATTATTCTGTGACTGCTTCGTAACTGTAATTTTTCTACTGTTATGAATTGTGACTTAAATATCTGATATGCAACCTCTAAAGGGGTCAAGACTCACAGGTTGAGAGTCAGTCTGAGAGCAGCTCAGTGTGAAGATCTGAGGGAAACAGTTCTCAGAAGAGAAAAGACAAAGAAGTAGATGGGCATGGATGTCTCAGGACGTTTTACCTTTATTTTTCTTTCCCTGTGAACTTTGAGAATAAGTACATTTTAACAAATGTTTTAGAGTAGTTTTCTATATTGGATTTGGCTAACCTCAAGTCTCAGTGAAGTGACTTTTTTCATGCATTTGTGGTAGGAGTGGTTCCTGGAATTAGAAGGTCTGTTGGATCCTGTGCAACAGAGCAGTTATGAAAACCAAGGCTGTGGGGTGTATGCAGGCTTGGGGCTGAAACCTACTGGTGGTGGGGAGGAGGCAAGAGGGAGAAAGGGCTGCAAGCTGAATGGCATGGAAGCAGATGAAGACCCCCCCAAACAATCTCCTTGAGATAGAAACAAACACTTCTCTTGCTCTTACAAACTATCTGAAATAAAACCTCTTAAAATCAAATGTCGTAAGAAATATCTGATGTGTGTGATGATAATGGAAGTCTTATTTCTATGGATTGGGCCTCTAAATTGTTCCCGATGTTTGATAAAATCAACCATGTAAGCAGTCAGTCATCTTCTACCTGGTGTGGCAATTCAGCTCAGCCAGCTTGAGAGTACTGCTGTGGCTGGCTGACTCAAACAGAGTGGCGCACAATGCAACACTGTGATTGGGGTTATCGCCTTTGTACTCAGGCAGACAATTTGATGCCTGGCCCCAACACTGCTCCTCTTGTTTCTGTAGTTTCCCTCTGCATCAGTTTCTCCACACTTTCAAGGAAAAGGAGTTAGTTTTCAAGTGCTCTGTTTTTGGAGAGTGGGAGTTGGGATGGGGGAAATGGAGGCAAGAGGTCATGGCAATGGCTTGGACACTTTAATTAACATTGAGCAGGTTGTCCAGCCTTCAAAATCAGATGACACAGCTATTCGGGGATATTAGACAAGATGCTTTATCATTGATCTTGACTCATTTTTTTTTTTTAATCAGCAAAAGAGATGGTATAATAGAACCTTCTTATTAAGGATGCTCTAAAAATGTATGAAAATGCATTTTAAAAAATCTAGGATGCTCTGCCTGGGTCACAGCAAACACATGATAAGTGCTCTTTATGCATTAGATAGTTCTTGAATTAATATCCCAATATTAAAGCTGATCAACATAACAATTTGAAAGATCCTATCACCATTTCCAATGGGAATAATTTGAATTCTGATTTCCTGTTTCTGAAGCTGGATGAGAGAGATGGTCGCCTCTCCTCTGCTCCCCATTAGCATCTATATGAGTGCGTTTTATGTAGATGAGACATTTACACTCATGGTGACAGGAGAGACAAGCTGAATCATGAGGACTGCCTGGCACTTTATTTTCTTGTTTTGAGTATTGCATGAATGCTTGCCTCCAACGCACCTGGGCCTCCGTGTCTGCCTGAGCTGAAGTCATTAAACAAATATGTGAACTGCCTCTGTTCAGATTAGTGACATATGCTTCCACTCTTTATGTTTTGGACAAATGATCAAAATTTCTAGTACTGTTCTTGGCAATTCATGATGTAAAGGAAATCTCCCTGCTTATGAACTTACCTATTAAAATTGTTGGGCTGTTGGTGGGAGGGGTCAAGGAATGAAATTACCCATGCTGGTGCAAAAAATTTCATTTCGGCACAATTATTTGTAAAAAAAAAGTACTTTATTAAGGATTTAAAAAATATTTTTATTTCTTCTATCATAACAATGGCTACAAGAACATTGGTGTCTTTTATTAACTATTCTGAGTTTAGATATCATCTCCAGTCCTTGAAGTGTGTTAGCTAAATTTGATCTTAGCACTTCCTTGATGTGGCAGACACTGTTTAATCCCACTTATACAATGTGACAATTTAAGCTCAGCAGTGATGAGAAGCCCAGTCAAGGCCACACAGCTAGCAAGTAGCCAAGTTGGGGTTTGAAGAGAGAGTCTACCCTTGAAAAATGAAGTCATGCTATTTATTTAACTGAATCTCAGGTTGTTTTATGGTTCAACTTGTCTCCTTATTCTCACTCACCTTCTCTGCCCATCAGTGTCTCTCCCTTTCTCTGGTTCCCACAGCACTGTGGTATTTGGATCATCCATTGTCATTCGGGGCATTCTTCCCATCCTTGTAAATTCATTGTTTCTGAGACCTATCTGTCTGAAAAAAAGTTTTAATTTCACATATCCTGGTGAAATGTCTTTCTTGCGAAACCTAGAGACGGCTGGGATCTCCACACTCTGTCGATTCATAGAGAGGGATTGTCTAAGATGAGAAAAGTGTCTGAGTGAAGACTGATCACTGCAGATGTAAATGGGCAACAGAGGCATTTAAGCCAGGGTTTGTCACCTGTTTGTAGATGTGTGAGTCAGAAAGCAGGCTGAGCTAGCAAGGAAACCGAATGTTTGGAGTTTTAGACTCATTCTCCTGTTGCCAGTGTGTGACAATTATCTCGAGAATGTACGCATCTGGAGGGTTGGTTTTGCTCTAGCCAACATATTACTCTGGAGTTTTATTTATTAATATGAACAAGAATCACGGGGCGCAAGCCTCCGAGGGAAAGTTTACACCTGCTAAGATCGTCCAGAACAAGACAATTAACACTCCTGTTTTGGAGATGATGGATGGGAACCCTCTGAGAATAAGACAGCCTGCCGAAGTGGCTAGCACTGTGGAAATGGAATTTTGATGCTGTGACAGATAGACATTCCTAGAAAAAGACCGTCCATCAGCACAACTCCTCAAACTGTACATCAGGCTGGTTTCTGTCCAAAGTGCATGGCATCGGGTTGCTTGTTCTGTAGCCCTCCCGATTCCTTCTGTGAGAGGTTCAGAACAAGACAGGTCATCTCTTGTGCACACCCAGGAGGGAGGAAAGTAGATAATGGTTGAACTCACTGACGGACAGTTAATCATCTGATATTTGATGGCTTATGTGGCCAGTGGGGACAATGGGACAATGAAATGCTCAATAGGATTCCATTGTTATATATGAGTTTTCTTCAAACCATGAACAAGAGCTGAGAATACACTGGTGTGCTAATCTGACATCATTATAAAAACTCTGACGCTCATTACCTTTAGGATGCTTAAAGGTAGAAGACAGCAGCAAGCACAGGCAACGTGCTAAAAAAAATACTGGCCATGCGGTGCAAGCAAGCAAGCAAGCAAGCAAGCAGAACACTGTTCCTGCTGGGGTTGCAGGAGGAGAGGAGGAGTCTTTCTTCAGTAAATCTGGAAGAGCCACTGAGCTCCAAGGGCTTTGGGTGGTAGTGATGTTCATGTTGCCTTAAACTTCATTTCCTTATGTTCATAGTTGCGTCTGTTAATGAAAGTCATCTGGTGGCAGTGATTCTTTTTTTAGCAGAGTGTAGGGGTTTAGCAACGACATCCTTCATGCATTAAAAAGAACAAACAGGGATGACAACAAAAAACACCAAGTGTGATCTGTCCTTGCACCTGGTGTACGGTCAGCTTTACACAGAGTACCGTTGTTATTCATGCCTTTTGTATAGCCACACAAGGGAACTAGAACACGAGGTGTCCATTTTCACCTTGGCTTTTGTAAGGGACTTTATTAGCTATGCACCTGTTCAGACTGGGCTTGGCAGGCCTAGTTCTTAGGTAAGAATGATTTGCAACTGGACAGAAGAAAAAGAAATGCTAATTGCTAGCAATTAGTGGTTCACAGAGGTATGTTTTCACTTTGAATTAATCAATCCTCTGTGGAGAGTGGGGGCAAGGAAAGCATGGGTTTAACTTTACAATCCCAGCATTTCCAGTTTTCCTGTCACACCCAGTGACTCATTCGATTTTTATTCTGGAGTTCATGGAGTTTCAGGTCACCATGTCTCTTCTTCAATATCGTATTCATCAACTTTATATGTGTCTGTTGGTACTGTTCTCTGGTTGGTAGAACTCCCAATACCTGAGCTCCTCGTGGAAGCTGCTTCTTTAGGCAAGTAAGGGGGAGCTCAGGGAAACTCCCACCCCCTGCATCTATGGTGGTCCAAAGTCATCAGTGCTCTGAAGAATGGGATTTCCAGGACTCCCTCAGTGCCAAGGCCTCGGCTTGTCACTCTGAGAAGGTTCTCACTGCGTTACATTGCCTGGGTCACATAGCTTCTCCTCTCTGGGTTGAGAACAATACCACCTAAAGTTGATCAAAGAAGGACTGGGCACAATTTTGGGGACCTGGTTTGGCTGCCATAGACCAGAGTTTACTGCTGTTGGCCTCTGGAAGGCTGTGTGCATGGTCTGGGAGCGTCGGATGATGCTCCGAGGAATCTAGTGCAATGTGTTTCTTGACCCTTTGCTTTTAGGGAATCTTTTTGTTATTGCTGGAAACCTGAAATTCATCAGTGAGCTGTTTTGTATTTTCATTAATAACAAATGGGTAGTTATAACTGCCGTCTTTCAGTTTGAAGAAAATGTTCTTAAACATTAGATAAAAATGTCATCACCTCTATTTTATCTACTTTAAAGCTATTTATTTATTTATTACTATTTTGGCTTCTTGAGATAGAGAGTCTCTGTAACCCAGTGACCTCCCCTGCTTTTTAGTGCTGGCTTCCAGGTCTGCCTCCCTGCCACCCGCTGGGCTTAGCTCCTCTTTTCCCCCTAATGCTTTTAGAATTCTGATGTTGGATCCCTTGGCCTGACTCTAACCTTTCTCTTTTTTCTTCTTCTGTATTTCACTTGTTTCTGCTTTTTGAGAGATTCACTTAGTATTTTCCTCAAGGTCTTTCATGAATGGTTTAGTTAGCCTTTGCTCTTTTCATGCAAAGATACTTTCTGTTTTGTTTCTGGAATGTTCCTTTGCACTGTGCCTTCTTGTTTTCAGGATGTGGCAGGACTTCTGCTTTCTGAGGGCACTGAGTTGCTTTTGTCACTGTTTCTGTCTCTGATGACAGTGGCCTGGCTGCTTGCTGTCACTGCTTACCTGGACATATAGGAATTTAGAATGCTTTAATGAAATTTCACCCCTTTAAAAAATATTATTACCATCAATGTTTGAAAACTATTCACACCTTGAAACACACAAGGATATTATTGTTTTGTGCAGCCAAAATTCATTTGCTTTAATATCCACTTCACGCACTTACCTTTGCACCTCGCCGTTCGCCTTCCTACTCCACCTCCATGAATCCACGCTTCATGAATCATGTTCCTTCTGCCTGAAGAAGCGACTGTAGCATTTCTTTTGATTTGCCTGTTCTGGCAACAAATTTGCAAAGGTTTTGTCTTCTGAAAAGTATCTTATCTTAATTTTGAAGCATTTTCAGTGAGTACAGAATGATTGACTTTCTGTCTTTAAGGACAGAAGCTGATTGTCTTTTGTACACGCATATTTCTGTTGAAACAACAGCTTTCAGCACATAATTTTTAAAATTATTATTATTATTATTTGGTTTTCAAGATAAGGTTTCTCTGTGTAGCCCTGACTGTTCTGAACTCACTTTGTAGACCAGGCTGGCCTCGAACTCACATTGATCCACCTGCCTGTGCCTCCTGAGTGCTGGGATTAAAGGCGAGTGCCACCACTGCCTGGCTTCATTTTTGATTTTTAAAAGATAATGCAGCTTTTCCCCTCTGGCTGTTCTTAAGATTTGTTTTCTTTGCTGTTTGCTATCAGGAGTTTTACTAGTCACCACTTAAGAATGGTTGCTTTTCTTTTTAAAAGATTTTTTTCCCATTCCAAATAAATCATATGAAGTCTCACAGAAAGAAGCACCATGTTACCACTGATTTTGTTATTTTATTAACTAGAAGAGTGTCTGTGACAATGTTCTACACTGTCAGTCATTTGCTGCTAATATCTGGGCATCCTGGAGAAGCACCAAGGGTGGCACCCTAATCCTTTCACCTTAGATTCAGTGTGAGGCTGGTGAGTTGCATGGGACCACTGGGCCTTAGGGATGCTTGTTTAGCAACTGATGGAGAAACAGACTTGGGTCTAGAGTAACCCTGTGATCTTAAAGAGTGAAGAAATCATATACAGAGACAATAGTCTTACCAGGTAGACACCCTCATTGAGCACTGATTCACGACCCAGTGTTAATGGAGAATATTTCATGCCACTGCAGAGCAATAGAATGCTCACTTAGAGGACAGTGCGGCACTCTGGAAGCTAAGAATAAGGAAGGATACTGGGAAAACCAAGGTCAGCCTATCTGGAAAGGGGACAGCCATTCCTGCCCCCCAGTTGAGGTTTCTGACCCAGGAGTCCAGAAGTGACTCATAATGGGAGGCTAGAAACCTGCATTTGTGGACATTCATGGGAAGTTTCTTTATAATTTTATACCTAAACAACATCCTACAAATGCATGTGTACACACAGACTTACACACAACACACACACACTCTTGTTCACACTCACATACACACACACTCTCATTTTCACACACACACACAAAGAGAGAGAGAGAGAGAGAGAGAGAGAGAGAGAGAGAGAGAGAGAGGGAGAGACAGAGACAGAGACAGAGACAGAGACAGAGAGAGATAAGGAGAGGCCATGAATGAGCAGGTCAGTGTTGCTGTGTTTCTGCTGTGCTCATCTAACTTAGCTGAAATCAGACTGGAGGCCTAAAGGGGAGAAGCGGCTGAGCCAAGAAGTCGTTCTTCAAAAACTCCCCGTGAAAAGCCGACAGATCACTAATTTTAAGAAAGTGACATAGACTAACTTGGACCCGGATAGTCTTAGGGCAGGAACTCTGAGCCAGTTGGGTCTGATCTGTAGCATCCAGCACAGTGAGCCCAGGAAGGAAGCTGAATCCGGCAGTGAGGAGCCAGTGGCGGACAGAGGCTTTGAAGTGCAAGTCGTATTTGTTGATGATAGACAGCCTCTCCCCAAATTCATGCTTGACCACGACAGCCGGTACTTGAAACTTCCGGCTTTTAATTAATTATTTATTAATTATCTAATTTATTTATGGCTATGATCGCCTGCTGTAGCCCAAAATGTCCTGGAATTCATAATGTAGCCCATACCGGCCTCAAACTCAGCAACTCTTTTGCGCAACTGCCTCCGGAGTGCTGGGGCAACAGATGTGAGCTGGTAGATTGTCTATCTTTGCTCAGAGTTGCTTTGGCTGTTTGAGCCCTTCATGGTGCTGTACAGGTTCTATGATCTTATTTTTCCATTTCAGTGAAGATGTCATTGTAATTTTGATGGGATTGCACTGGGCATGCAGATCACTCTTGGTGGCACTGCCATTTGCACAGTGGTAATTCTTCTAATCCACAAAGCCTGGCATTGGTTTTCGTTCTGCTTGAGACACTCTCGTTATGTAGCCTCAGAGATCTTGTAACCCAGAGCTGTTTGGATTCATGTGGATAAAACGAAAGAGCATGTCAACTGTCCAGGCGGCAGTCAGCACTGTTGTTGTTTGTCTTATTTTATGCATACTGACCCCCGTTCCAGACCCCTGTCCAGATATTGAAGCGATATGAATATTAGGGATTAGATAAATCGGTTTGGGTTATTTTCCTTAAAAACCAAGATTCCTGGCTGTCTTGGAGTTTTCAGGTTTATTTTTATTTTGTCTGTATATTATGAGTGCCTGCATATATGTTTATATATGCCACATGCACGCCTGCTGCCCTGTGGAGGCCAAAAGAGGATGTGAGGTCTCCTGGAATTGGAGGGGTGCAAACCAAATTCCAGTCCTTTGTGAGAGCAGCAAGTGCTCTTAACCTCTCCAGCCCCAAAAATGTACCCAGGAGATCAGGTGTTCTGAGTCGATACTTTCTGTTTGTTGCTAACCCACAAACAGAATGTTTGTAATGTTTACGATAAAATGTTTGCTTGTGGCACTATTTCAGCACAGTCCAGGCCTTCATTCCACTTTACATATTTATTAGGCTTGAGAGGAGCTGTCTTCAGGGGTAGTTTTCAAAAGCTATCAACACTAGGGAACAATGGACTGGCCAGGTGCTTGAATTTCTGCAAGCCTAGGACACTGGTACCTGGTGGACCCGAGCAGGTTGCAGGAAGTAAGTGCTTTCTGTAATGACCCAGCCACTAGAGGGATTGTTGTAACATCACGGAGAAGCGAGGAGCCACTAGCCACCCAACATGGCCCCTCCCTACAACTCCCTATCTCCTTATTAACATTCCGCCCAATGAGCTAGCTGTCTGGAAGACATTTGTCTTCTCTCCTGAAGAAGTGATGGCGGTAGGTGAGAGACCGCTCTCTCAGCACGTGCCAGGTGGCTGTGGGCTCCAGCGATGTCTGATGTCTCTGGAGTGTGTGTTAGGGCATTCTCATTCTCTTTGAAGCCTAGCTATTTGCACTCCAAAGAAGTTTGGATCCTCAGGACTGTCTAGGCTGAATGTGGCTGTAATCCAAGAGTTTTCTGTACTATTCAAAGCTTCCTGTCTCGGAGACAGTTTCCAGTAAATACACTGCCTAGGAGACTTAGAATGAGAGCCCAAATCACCAATTGTGTATTTAAATTGCCCCACATTTAACATGTGTTTATTTAGGTGGTGTCAGGTGTCTGAAATAATTTAATGTAGCAAGTTGACACTTGCAAGGGAAGCTTATTTTGAGCTATTATTTTCTTAAAAAACAAAACCCATGGAAACATTGTAATGTCTCTAGAGCTAACCATAAGGTTCACTAAATTGACAATAAATGGACGCCAACAAAATGCAGGACATGGTCAATCAATTAACTAGTTAATGATTCAAACAAGAAAACATTGAAAACTTTCCTTTAAGATAGTTTAATGACATCCACATTAGTACCACTTTATAGCTAGAATTTAATTAATAAGTAATGTGCATTCCACAAATGATAGCTCTACATGCTTCAAGTTCTTAAATAAACACATAATAACCCTGTAGTGGCTGACATTTTTTCTCATGGGGTGTCTCTCTTTTGCTCCTTAGCTTCTCAAGAAATAGAAATCACAATGAGCTGTGTATTCTGGGTCATTTCCAATAATACAACTATTTCATATATGTCCAATCCATATGCACTGTAGACACAAACATACTTTTTTGTTATTTCGTTATGTGGCTCACACTTGCACTAAAGTTCAGTGTGTTATTATAGAGCTAATTGGTCACACAGGGCTTAGACGCTGCGGTGACACCTTTCCTTGCTGTAGCAGCACATAGAAACTTCTGTTGCATGATTATACTCTGGAATGCTGGGGCCACTTTTTCCAAGGAAATTCCAAGCATTGAATGTAATACATTATTTATTTCCCATATATAAACCTCGGTTCTGTCCTTAACTGTAGTCCTCGTCCGAGTGGGTGTGTGCGATAATGGGAGAGGGATCAGTGGGGGGTGGCAGGTATGTAATAGCTAACATTTGTTCCAGTTTTGTGATCTGTCTACAGAGTTTGTGTGTGTGTGTGTGTGTGTGTGTGTGTATGTGTGTGTGCGTGTGTGTGTATACCTGTGCACTTGTGTTTCTGTGAAGGCCAGAAGCTGTGTTGAGTGTCTGCTTTAATTGCTCTCTCTCTCTCTCTCTCTCTCTCTCTCTCTCTCTCCGTGTGTGATATACATGTTTGTATGAATGCTTGTATGTGTATGCGTATGTGGGCTATGTACACGTGTGTGATATACATGTGCATATGAATGCTTGTGTATTTATTTGTGTGTGTGATATACATGTGTATATGAATGCTTGTGTGTGTATGTACATGTGTATGTGGGCTGTGTGCACGTGTGTGATATACATGTGTGTATGAATGCTTGTGTGTGTATGTTCATGCATATGTGGGCTGTGTGCACGTGTGTGATATACATGTACATATGAATGCTTGTGTATTTATTTGTGTGTGATATACATGTGTGTATGAATGCTTGTGTGTGTATGTGCATGCATATGTGGGCTGTGTGCACGTGGAGGCCTGAGGTTGATGTTGAGTGTCTCCCTGACCCCTCTCTACCTTACATGTTGCCAAACCCAGAAACAGTCTGGCTTTCTGCTAGTCTGGCTAGCCAGCTCTCTTGAGGTGTTCTCTGACTCTGTTTCCCGGGTGCTGAAAGTACAGGTGGGTTACTACTTCCACCGATACTTCCTATGGATCGTGGGAGCATGAACCCCTGTCCTCACACTTGTGAGGAAGGCACATTATACATTAAGTTATCCCTCCAGTTCCTCCATATTGTATTTTGAGACAGGATAGGAATTTGGAAATTCAGCTAGACAGGCTAGCCAGCAAGCCCCGGGACTCCTCCTGTCTAGAGAGACAGGAGGCCTGAGATGACAGGTGCATGTCACTGGGTCCAACTTTTATACAGATGTCGACTGTCAAGTTCAGGTCCTTACTCTTGTTTAGCAAGCAGGTTACCAACTAAGCTATCTTTTCAGCCTCAGGGTTTCCTTTTGGCTGTCTGTCTATGCACTCAGTTCTCTGATTATTACTGTTTTGATTGCTAAGTTTTAGTATCAGCTCGACTGGATTAAGCATCATCAAAGTAGGTTCTTTGGTGATCCTTCTTGTCCCGACTCCTTTTTTATGGCTCTCATCTGTTTCCTGGTGGCTACGACATGGATCGCTCTGCTTTGCCATATCTCCCCTGTTATGATGACCTAAAACCCTCCTAGACTTCAAACCAAATGAACCCTTTTCCCTTTAAATTCTTCATCAGGGCATCTAACAATATGGATGACAAAGCCCGGTTAATAGATTGTGTTGCTGCTGGAAGTGCCGCTGGTCTCTGTGTTTGGGAGAGCTCTCAAGTTCCCACTTTCCAGCCTTTACCAGCTCTCCTCTGTGCCCCTGCGATCTGCTTAGTCCTTTCCAGATGCAGCTCTTATCTAGTTGCCAGGAGACAGTGCAGGTCTCAGCTGTGACTTTGTCACTCCCCCCAGGACTGCAGGAAAGAGCCTACTGCCCCCTGCCTTCAAGAAGGGGGCCTCTCAAGTGGATGCTTCTGGCTCCTCATCTCTTTCCTTCCCTCTTTAGCTTCAGAGCAGCTTCTCAAGGCCCCTTCATCAGGACACCCTCCCACCCCTCGCACCCCAGCCTCCACGATGGAAAAGAATCCCTCTACAACTCATTGCTGGGTTCTTTTCTGAGTCTTACAAGCACGAGACCTCACAGTTGAGGTGCCTTGGCGAGCCTCCTCTGCTCACCAAGGCTGGTTAGGCTCACTCATTTCGTGTCTGTGTCTGAGGTTGGAGTACTCACTCCCCTAGTCTCTCATTGTCTGTCCCACAGTGTGCGGATTCACTGAAAATCCACGTGTTTTCTAAAGAAGTAAGCATCCTACACCATAGTAAGGATTATTTTGTTTCATCAATTTTGTATGGAAAAAAGGCTATGTTTACAGCTTTCCTGTGACTTTAGCCTCTCCCCTAGAAAACAATAAGCTCTATATTACTGAGTAAAGGGACAATTAACTCTGTCATTCTCTCGGATTATTTTCTTGTCCCTGATCATTTGTCCTTCATTAGAATGTAAACTGTGTAAGGGCCAAGGACGCTTGTCTTGTTCCCAGCCCTGAACCCACATGTAGGGCAGTGCCTTGCACTTGACATGTGATCACATGTGTTTGCTAAATAAAGGAGGATTGGAGGGTTACAGCCCACCCTGGATACTTTGCTCTTTGCCACACAAGAGCTGGAGATGTGCGAAGAGAAAACTAACTCAATCAGTTGCCACTTAATTATTAGTCTCACTTGCATAGTCCAAGGCAGGGCACTTTCTAATTTATTTCCCACTTCACTACTGACAGGCAAAGAAGCCGAAGGTTAGAAGGAATTTATGCTGCGGATAGACAGACTGGAACAAGGACGTTCTATCTGCCTGAAATAGATCGTTCTGCACATGCAAACGGGGCTTGACCCTTAAAGCTAATGAGGGATGCTAGGAGTGCTCAAATCAATAGCACATGCACATTGTGGAGGAAGCTTGCTTTAAGTTAAGGCTGCCAAGGCTCTGAAGGCAATTTTGCATTTGACTTTCTGTCGTTTAAAGAGCTGTTCACTGTCTATATTTGTCCTACATGGTACTGTGCTACGTGAGGATGTTTCTGTAGAACTGTACCTTGTTGCTGAGTATGTTTTCCCCCAATACTCCACCCCCACCGTCCTTCCCCTTAGTCCTCCCATATGCCCCCAAACCGACTCACTTTTGCTTTCGCGTCATATGTGCATGCTTTTGTGTATTGATGATGTAAAGTCTGGGAACTATGTATGACAGAATGCAAATGCTTTTGTCAGTCTGTTCGAGACTGGATGAACTCAATGTGCTCGTATTCAGCACTGTTTCTTGCAAGTGATGTCGCTTCTTTCTTCTTTATAACATCTTATTTAAACAACAACAACAACAACACAACAGGAATATTTCCAACAGAGAGGATCAGTACTAAAGCAGGTGCCGGCCATGGGCTCAGTCAGAGTGGAGCCGAGGGAGCCCAGTGGTGTTCTGTGGCCTGCACCGTCACACTGAGTATGGGATCTGTGGTGCTGGAAGCAAATCAAAAGAACCATGAACACAGCACAAAGAAAGAATAAGGCGGCTGCCGGACTCTGTGAGGAGGGAGGACCAGCCCTATGCATCAGGCCGGGGAGAGATGGGAGTACTCGTTAATTTCTCTGCTAGGTAATGAATGCGCCTGCATATGGCAGTAAGAGAGGGAGAGGGCATTGTGAATGACTACAAAGAAATTTGCTAAGATCCTGGAGCCAGTAATTGATCTTAATGGAACTTAATTATTTTATTACCGTAATCAGCCCCCTCTTACCCTGCTCTCCCTTTCACTCTACTTTGAGAACCTATTAACTCCTGTTACCTAACTATGGCAAGGAAGAAGCTGCTTGAAAACAAGTCTTAATTATTTGGCAAACTCATTCGTCAGCAGAGGAAGGGAAAGAAGTCAGGGTGGGACACCTGAGCGAGGCCGGGGAGAGTGTCGGATGTTCACTTCGCTGTGTCCTGTCTTTGCTCTCAGTGTCCCAGGTGCATATTCTCAAATCGCAAGCCAGGTTTATGTCTGTGCAACTCCAGCATCCCATAGAGTGCTCCTTACAGAGCACGGAGCTGCCAAATACCACCGAACAGCTCATGAGAATAGCTTTGAAATGTCTAGTATGGCTTCTCGGAAGTTGAGATACCTCTGAACTTTTATAAATCAAATAACTTAGCACTGACACTGGGTAGCAGAGCTTCTAGCACAGTGTTGGCCTCTTCCCAATCCTCTGCTATTTGGTAAGATGCTGTGCATCTAATTCGTGGCCAAATGGATACTGGATTCACACAGTTATTAAAGCTTCCATTGCTTTGTTTTTACTTTGCTTACTCAAGAAAAAGTAGTTGTTGTTTTTCTTAAAAATTTGTTCCTGTGGTCTCACTCTGTAGCCTAGGCTGACCCTTACCCCGAACTTTCGAGCTTCCTGCCTCTGATACTGCTAGTACAAGTCTAAGATGCTACAAATGGCCTGTGAAAACTCTTTGATGACATCATTTTAGACTTAAGAATTGAAAATTGTTGAAGTGAACATTCATAATATTCTGATCGTTGTACTCAGGATAACTCTGAATAGCCAACTGTGGTTTTCTTATAAAATTACACATTTGACTTTTTTTTTTTTATTACTTTAGGTTTTGTAATAGCTTTGGGCATCCATAGTAATTTTGAAAGCTCCTGCAGTATGTTTCACCCAGCTTCTCCTAATCGTAGCATTCTTGCACTATCAAAACTAAGAAGTTGATATTGGTGTGCACTATGAACTCGAGCACACACCATATTCTTATTTCCCAGGTTTTACATGTCTTACTTTTGGTATAAATTCTACAAAGTTTCAACACATACATAGAGTCAAACAATGAGTATCACACTCGTGATACAAGCCTATCCCATCCCTACTGAGAAGCTCATTCCATCTGCTTATATGTCACACCCTTTCTCCAAACCTATCTCCTGCCAGCACAATATGCCCATTATCATAGAACATTGCCACGTGGAGAATGTTTTATAAGCAAGGGAGACATACTGATACTACCTACTTGATCCAACTCTTTGAGATTGGCATTTCCTCCTCCTCTCCCACCTCCTCTTCTTCCTCCTCCTATTTACTTCTTCCTCTTAATTCAGCAGGTGGCCTATGAGGTCTGTTCAAATGTGTATTTAACAGATTTTTCCGTGGTTCATTTTTATTTGTTATCTAATTGATTTACTTACAGTAGTCCTAACATGTTTTGTCTGTTGATAATGAAGCATAGAATCCATGTTCCCAGTACCTTAAGTTATAGTGCAAAAATGTTCCCCAGGCCACTCTAGGGTAGGAGGAATGGAGGAGACACTTTCTCAATTTCCCCCAGGGCTCCATTTTCTAACAACTGCCAACATCTGATCTGTTGTCATTCATGTCACTTCATGAGGTTTCTTTTTTCCTTTTTTCCTAAAGAAACAAGGAAACTTTATTCTAAAGTGAAGTGAAAATACAAATCAGAAAATTACATCATCACCAATCAAAGAGGCCACCTAAGTAAGATTAGTACCCTAATCATAACAAAGTACCTTCATTTATAGATTCCCAAGGAGGCAAGGACTGCTTACTAAAGGGTATAAGTTGGGTGGGTCTCTATTTTCATTGATGGATTTGAGATATATAAGCTTTTTCTCACTGCACATGTCCCTTCCCAGGATGCCCCTGATTTTAATCATATACATGCCTAATGATGCATAGGCATAAGATGGCTAGAAGTTTGTTCAGAGTACACAGTTGGTCTTATTGCACATGTACCTCAAAACACTTCAGGCCAGATCAGGCCTTGCCCTTGTGCCTTAATAGAACTGGGAATATGTTTAAATACAAACTCCTCATGTTTGGTAGCCGCCAAGAGGAAGGGAGAGTTATTTCATTGTTTGTAGCAGGATGCTCAGGCAGTCTAATGCAGGTGTGGGCTCTAGGTTGCTAGGTGAAATGTTGAGAGAGGATTGCCCATGCATAGTGCCTGCAGGTAAGGGGCTCAACCTGCCGAATGCTTTATTTAGAGGGGCAGGTGCGTACAGCCCACACCAAGCAGAGTCCCAGGTTGCCAAGCTAATCCCTATACTCACTCTCCTTAAGTCTACCATGGACCAAATCCTCTGAACCAGCAAGCAGATCTTTCCTCTTTTGACTTGTTTTCCTCAGGTATTTTTTTTTTTCACAGCAATAGAAAGCTGACACATATGGCTTTGTGTTTCAGGAGGTTTTGTTTTTTTGCTGATGACACTTTAGGAAGCCCAATTACTTTCTTTAGTTACTGGGCATAGGTTTCTGTTTTGACTAGGTAGTCTGTTTTTCTAATCTATCTTTCAAATGCCAGTTTAGCGGTGGCTTCAGCTTAAATAAGTCTCTGTTTCTCTAAGAAAGGAAACTAGTGGTCAGCATCCATTTACGTGATAAAACTCCTCCCAAGGGCAATGTGTGAGGCCTCCAGTAATCCATGCATCTGAGAAGAGCACTATATTTGGCATTAAATTTAGGCAGGAGGATTTGAAATAAAAGACTTTGGAAAACCAATTAATTTTTTTTCACTTATTAAGGATAATGTGTGCAAAGCATGGTGGCTGTGTGTCAGAAGCACTGTCCAGATAGGCACTTGTTCTAGAACAGCTTGAGCCATAGAGATGACACTACTGGTGTCAGTAGCAATAGAAGAGTAGTTGGTGGTTTTTCTGCCATCGCTCTGGACTTGGTACTAGTCCTCTTGGCAATGGCATTAATACCCTGGTGCTTTGGTAGCCTCTGGACTATATGTGTTAGCTCCTTCAGCTGGCACAGCTTCTGCAGGCTGCTAGATAGTACTTTAGCATGGAGAGAGAGAGAGAGAGAGAGAGAGAGAGAGAGAGAGAGAGAGAGAGAGAGAGAGAGAGAGTCTTTGTCTTTGTGTGTGTATGTGCATGTATCTAGGCACATGTATGTGGCTGTCTGTGCTCAATCTTCAGTCTCCTCTATAGTCCGAAAAGGTCACCAGCTTTCAAACAGTTTCCTGTATTGACTTCACAGGAAAAAAGTGCAGTTCAAGACTTTGCCAAGGCTGGGAAACTAAAGAAGAAATAAAAACAATTCTTTTGAGATGGAGTCTTGGTCTGTGACTCAGGCTGGATTCTAATGCTTGGCCCTCTTTCATCAGCCTCAGTGCTAGTGCTCTGTGAACTCCTCAAAGACTCTTTCCTCAAAGAGTATATTGGATGTTACTGAGACAACAGGCAGCCATTAAAAAAACAAACAAAAATACTAATAGTGTTTGGTCCATAAAATATTTTCTTTCAGCCAGGCACCATGGCACAAGTCTGTAATCCCAGCACTTAGGGAGTCAGAGGCAGGCAGATTGCTGTGAGTTCAAGGCCAGCCTTGTCTAAAAAGCAAGTCCAGGACAGCCAAGACTACACAGGGAAACCCTGTCTCAAAAGACCAAGACAATTTTTCCTTCTCTCTCTCTCTCTCTCTCTTTTTTTTACAAATGTTATCTGAATTTTATTTTTTTTTTAATTTTTAAAATTAATTTATTCTCCTCTTTTTTTAATGTGGCAGATTTTTCTTGAGACAGTATTGAACTGTCTAGCCTTGGCTGATCTGGAACTTATGATTTTCCTGCCTCAGCTTTTTGAGTGCCGCTGTTACAGATGTGTACCACCACAGTTGGCATAATACAGTATTTTCTCAATGGGAAAAAAAAGATAAAATGCTGCCATTCAAATTGATTTAAAATATTAGTATTAACAGTGGTTGTATAAAAGTGGATTGCAAAAATGTTTCCCTCAATATGACTTTAAACTCTGAAACATAAAAGGCAGGCAGAAGGCACATGTATTGTTATTTATGCACAATTGTAACCAAAGACTTGGACAATTTAGGGGAAGGAGGACATGTTTTAGCTCATGGGTTTAGGGTTCATGCATCACTTGGTCTCTTGTGTTTGGGCAGAGCATCGTGGCAGTGGGAGTTGGGTGACAAGAGGAACATTAGGAAGTTCAGAAAAGGGTGAAAACAGAACATTTCCAAGGGCTGGTGAAGAGGAATCGCAGTGTGAGGAACACCGGCTCCCATCCAGTGCCATAGCATCACCTTGGCTGCATCCCACAGCCACAATCGTCCTTTGTTCTTTCAGTGCTCGCCAGAATAAGGAACTAAGATCAAAAGGTCTCAGGTTTGTGCTATAGGTACAAATACTAGTTATTTTGTAGTTCATTTTAAAAGTATTGATTAGATGCTATAAAATAAATTAAATTTTGCTTTCTTCTAAACGTAAGTGGAATTTCATCTTGTTAGCGAATCCGCATTTCTTCCAACACAGACAGCAGACAATAGTGACGTGCTCTTTGCTGTGATCTTGGACAGCAATTCTGACCATAGAAAAGCAGCTCTCTCCACACCCTCTCCGCAGCATGAATTTAATGGCAGTGTTATTATCACGATGGTAATAAGGGGTTCTTGCTGCTGCCTGCCCCTCTTTCAAGGAGCAAACTGTGATGTCAGCAAGTCACTAACATACTAGATATGTATCTATGGAGATTGCTACGGTGAATTTGGAACCAGAGCCTTAGCTGTAGCTCCTGAGGGACTAAGCATTCTCCAGCATTTCCTGTTAGACTCACTGTTGGCATCAGCCAAGAAAGCACTTGCTTTTCATTGTTGGCATAGATTAGTAGTATTGGGTGGGAGTAGCGGTGAGATCATACCCAGGTGTGAAGTGTCACTTATCTGACAGGGACATTTCTGAGTCTGGAGCTACATCAGGAGTAATAGGATACTAGGGACATGTGTTAAATAACCCAGGATTCTGGCAGTTTTATGATGCATCCTTTTACTCCTACTTTGAATAAAAATGAGAAATTTCCAAATTAAAAGAATGTTCATTTTAATATTAATAACTATGCTAAAAAGAATAAAGATTGAGTAGAAGACACAGTTCTAGGACAAGAAATTGGGTTTCTGAAATTGCTTATCTTCACTGAAAAGATGAACATATATAATTCCTTTTGAGTAAGGAGTTAACCGTGCAAGGCTCACCATAGTGATGGCTGCCCATCTCAAGAGAGCACTAATCTAGTGTGTTGCTCTATATTCTGTTACTAACACAATCCCACAGGACATGTTAGTTAGTGGTAAATGATGTTTATTTTGGCCCATGGTTCTGATCCATGAGACTTCTGGTTGCCAGCATCTTGAGACAGCATAGGGCATCAAATGGCAAGACATAGAATGCCCGTGATGCACCTAGCCAAACTGGCTCTCAGAGCAGACCCACCATTGTTGAGATAACACATGAGTCCATTAACTGATGACAGGCGTGATCCATCAGGACTGCAGAGCCCCAATTACTTCTTAACATTTCCCCCTTGCGTACCTCTTAATTCTTCATAATGGGGATTAAATTTCAACATGGATTTTGGAGATGGTGAACCAGAGTCAAAGCATGGCTGATGGCAGACACTGTCCTTCTTTGTGCTGTTAGAATGGAATAATTGGATGCTTTACAAATATTGGAACCTGAGGCAATATCCTTTCTAGTTGGCACAGGAACAGACATAAACATCTTAGGGCAGAATGGAATAATTAGTACTTAACTTTAAGAAAGCAGGATGTGAAGTAATCTTGTTAGAGTCATTTATTGGTTTTTATTATTTATAGTGACACAATGAAATCATTTGGTATTCAACAATAAAAGAAGGAGGGTGGGGTTCAGGATAGAAATGTTGGAAGTTGTGGGGGAGACTTGGGAATATTTGCTCCTAAGATTCATGCATGAAGACGTAGGTGGCACTATGACTTGCTAAGTGATGAGATCAGAAAAGCAGAAAGGTCTCCATGTTCTCTTTGAGAAGTATAGAATGCCCTAGGAGCTGAAGAAATAGATGGGTCACATTGTCAGTGGCACAGCAGATTCCTATACAGACAGATTTCTGATTCTTCTAGCTTTGGGTAGGACATATATTAGAGAGCTAGAGTTTCTGGGCATTGAAAAGACAGTCACTCATTGAAAGACTGTCACTCCAAAGCACTGTCTTAAATCCACAACATGAAAGCGACAGTGGGTATTTTTGTCATGATGAATGATATTGCACTTTTCTACATAACCAAGTAAGGCCTTTGTTCATGTAATGAAATGCCAAGTCCCTCCTACTTTAGAGGAACTGGCCCTTTAGGCTTCCTCATTGGGATAGGCGAGTTTGACTGATGTCTATGTCCACTAAGATCTGGAATGAGGACTCAGAATTTCATAAAGGCATCATGTCAATGGATCAATTGACAGTCTTGGAAGACGGCAACATCTATCCCACATAGTGAGTTATCTTGGGTTATCTGGACCATCATTCAAGTTCAAGAACATGCTGAGCTTTTTGGCATCACCCAGTGGTGATGATTGGTTCTGGGATCTTCGGTGCCACAAGCGTTCTGTGTCTTCTAGAGTACTCACTGACTGAAGTTATCTAGTGTTCTTTGCTGAGTCTTGATGAAGTCAGGCTCCACAACAGACAGAGCCTACTGTAATATACAACCATGAGACAAAGAACACTCACAGAGTCTCACTGGACAAATAGAGCGACAACTTTTAGAATAGACTTGCGAACAGAAGTTTCCTGATGCCATTGGAATCACTGAAACATTAAAGGCCCCTTTCTCTAATTGTCACAAAATCCTCTGTTCTACCTTCCTTGGATGTCACAATTTACCCAAGACAGTCAATGACTATGGCGATGCATTAGGGCAATGCTCTAATTTTATTGTGTGAGTGAGGCAGAATGCTAGATCTTAGGAAAGTAACTAGTTATTTGGATTCTGATCCAACAGCATGAAGTGACAAATAGAAGCCACCCTATTTTCTGGAAGAAACTTGAGTCAGGGAGGCAAAAAGGCAGGCAGTCCACATGATCTGCCTTTGTCAAGGACTCCGGCATTGTCAGCACAGTCCTTAAGACGCTACAATAGAGCATAAAAGTCTCTGGAGGGCAGAGCGCATTTGCTGTGTGATGAGGAGGGTTCAGCGTTCTGTCTGCAGTGGTGTGCCCTTGAATACAGATGCAGATCTGCTACAGGGACACTGGGATGATACCACTGTGTGCCAGAAGGAAGAAGGGGAAACCAGTCAGATCTGCCCAAGAGATTAAGCCAACAAGGGGATTTTAGCATGCCCCGGGGAATTCCTCAGATGGAGGCAATTTCCAGCAGCAACATAATGAACATGCGGGTGACAGATTCGAATTGGTTATCTATAGGCGAGGGGCTCCTCAGGCTCTCATTTCCACGTGGATTTAGCTTTCGATGGCTCCTTTTGTGCTCTCGGTCTCTTTTCTTCACATTCTCCTTGCTCCCTTTCTTGTCTTTTTTCAGAACCTCAGCCTTATCTTTTAAGCTGATTTATTTCTAGCTTTCTGGCTCAGAAAGCAGCTAAAACCAACAGAAAAAAGAGCGAACCTGGGTATTTGCCCATTGTCAAAGAAGCAGGTGCCGAGGCAGGCGCCGCTGGTAAGATATGATAGCCAAACAGGGGAAGGAGTGTGGAATTTTCTTCTCCCATCTTAAGACAGGGCTCTCCACTTGCTGACTCAGCCACTGGTCCAGGGCAAATTAATATTTCAGAACATTTTTTTTACAGTCTACAAGATAGTGCATGTGACCACATGTTATGGGAACCCCTCACAATGCAGGTTCATCTAGGAGGTGCAATACTCACTTTCTTACATTCTTGGCATGATGAAAGAGAAATTGCGCTTAGTTCTCAAAGAGGAAGGCATAGTTATTAATACAAATGATTTCAGTAGCTGAGAATGGCTGGTTTTTCTACTTCCTTCTTCTGCTAAGCAGAACAGTCAACGTTTGGCCTGTGCATACGTTTCTGGTCTGGAGAACAATTATGTCTTTGAGTCAAATATTTTTTGGCTTATGTTTATATTGTTGGAAACAAAAAGGTTCTATGAGCACCGTCATAATGACCCTTTCGGTTATTATTCTCTTAATGGTTCATATTTTTGTACACTGCTCAGAGGAAATATAACTTAATTATTTTGTCTAGAAAATCACCACTTGATTGTGTGGGCATTGCAACTTTGATTACCCTATGTAGGCTGACACATATTTTGTCTGTGTTTTGAAGCCAACACCAAACCTTTATGACCTTGGATAGGAAAAAAAAATTGGGTTTTTCTTTTTCTTAAATCATGTCTATTCTTTAAAAAAAATAGTTAGAAAACTTTCATGCCTTAAAAACAGATATGTGGGGATGCTGAGAGATGGCTCAGATGTTAAAAGGATTGTTCTTCCAAAGGTCCTGAGTTCAATTCCCAGCAACCATATGGTGGGTAATAACCGTCTATAATGAGGTCTGGTGCCCTCTTCTGGCATGCAGGCACTCATGCAGGCAGAATACTATATGAATAATAAATACATAATTAAAAAATAATTGTTTAAAAAAAAGACATGTTTTCAAGTACAGTGTCCATTCAGTTGGTAAGAATGCTGGATGCTTTGTTGATAATGTGTAAGTTGTACTTACATGTGTTTAAAAGCACTTTGTTCAGACTTGCAATGGTATCATTTTTAAAAAATAAATGAACCCATAAGACCTGGAGAGATGGCTCAGTTATTAAGGGTGTGGCAGCTCTTCCTGAGGACCTGGGCTTAATTCTCAGCACTCACAAGGTGACTCACAACCATCTGTGACTCCAGTTTCAGAGATCCGCTGACCCCTTCTGACCTTCATAGATATGAGGTAGGTACATGAGGTAGATATGCATGCAGGTAAAACACTCATATGAATAAAACAGAAAAAAATGACAGGATTAAAAAATGATTCCTTTGACCACACATCATGTTGCTGTCTTTATTCCAAATAACACTGGTGCTTTTTCTGGGACAGCTGCACTCTGATAACTTTGGGCTCTGTCCAGCATTGTCTTTCTTCCAGCCTGCCTTGGGCTGATAAAAAGGCTTGGGGAGACACTTTACAAGCAGTTTTGGAGCGCTTCTTCGGAGAAATCGAAATGTCTTTGAAGTCACCCACTTTCATTGGTTTATTTATTTGACTTTAAAGAAAGCTCAGGGGGAAAAAATTGGTTCAAGAAGCAGTTCTGTGATGGGAGGAACACAAGGCTTGTAGTCAAGGCAACCTTGATTCAAGGCCAACTTGCTGCAGATTAGCTGTGGCTTAGGATTTCCGAGACAATAGCTCTCTTGTAGAAAGAAGACGTTTCAGAGACAATTGTAGATTTAAGTGTATTGACAGGGCCTCTGGCGGCCTTAACAGGTGGGGGCTTTCTTCCATTCTCTGAATCTCAATTTCCTTATTTGCAGTATGGAGAAAATGAAAACCAGCCATTGTGGGGACTGTGAGAATAAAAGCAAGAATGGATTTTGGATGCTGGGCAGTTACTCAATAGTAAAGTGCATTTGTCACTTTTGTCTAGTGTGATTAAGAAGTCCCAGAGAACAACTCGAAGAAGTAACAATTTATTTTGGCTCACAGTTTCAGGGGACTCAGTACATGGTTGCCCAGTCTAGGAGTCTTACAAAGAATAACCCAGCCTAAGGAATAGGTTCTAGAGGGGCCTTCTTCACCACACTGTAGACAAGAAACTAATACAGGCCTTGAGAAAAGGGGGCTGGGACCTGGGCCAACTTTCAAAGTCATAATCCAAGTGAGTTACTTTCTCCAGGTAGGTCCCAGCCCTGGAAGTTCTCACAGTCTCCTAAAATAGTTCCACCATCTGGGGACAGGTGTTGAAAGCAGGATCCTGTGGGAGATTTTTCATACTAAAACAGTAACTCCTCATAGGAAAAGAAAAATTCCTACCTGACAAAACAAATGTGGCTTGCTGAGTGCATGGGCAGTGACTAAGCAAACCTTGTCAGCACCCTCGGCTTTAGGAGTGGGAGACCAAACACTGAGCCAGGTGACCATAGCATGTATGAAACTAGGCATGCACAGTGCACAGAAACTCTCAGTATGGTCCCTCCGAACACTTGGGTTCACCAGAAGAAAACCAGTGGGCTGCAGATATAAAACTTGATTTACCTTAAAGAAATGTCCTTGAATATGATTGTGAAAGGCTGCTCCTAGTTAAACAAAACCATTCCTTTTTGTTCTCTTGTTTTTCTTTGAATGTCATCGGTGTTAGTTAATATAACAATTTGTCTTTGTGAGCGCCTTTCTAGGTGTCTCTTTACCCTGAAAAGCCAAATAATACCCTAGTTCTATATGACACTGACACCAAAGTCAGATAAAAAGGGTTTCATTGCAAGGCTAAGAAAGAGCTAATTTTCTAAAATTGGAACATTATCTGTCATGTGTTCTTACTCTGTAATTATGACTATTATTCTCATTGGGGAAAAAAGAGATATTTCAGGAGGGGAAAAGATTTTTATAAGAGGCTTTTAATATAAATGGGCAATTATATTAAAGTACTGACTCTCATGCTTAGACACTGTGTTGTAGATATATTATATTTGATGTACATTTAGTAAATTATATGCACAAAAACTGAAAATATATGAGTACTGCATCTTTTTCAAAAGGCAGGAATAATCTTGTGAGATAGAGTTTTGAAAAATGAATTCACAATTTTCACGTGTATAGAGATTTTATTGTTAGTGTGCACCGTTGTTTTCTTTTTCTGCTCAAGAATGAATCATATTCATTTGGCACTGAGTCTGAATATTTCTTTTACAAGAATGATTATGCTTTTAAAATAATTTGCGGGACTGAACAAAGGGCTGTGGCAAAAATAAAAATGGCAACCATGATTCATCTTTCTGTAGAAGATGGAGACAGTGGTGTAGATTAGGAAGAACTTTTCAGCTTTACTATGATCATTCATTACGGGAGAGTTAAGCAGATGAAAAGTTTGAATATGGATAGAAATAATAGTCTCTGGTGACTGGGAAGTTTGAGAATTTTCCATGGAATAGCTTGGGGAACACAGTCTTTGCAGCACTGCTCATAACAAATGTCACTTCTTGCAAAAGAGAACCCAGGCTTCATAGGCCCCTGATATTATTTTGGGACCTATAACAAAAAATAATAGAAGACTAAAAGTGTATAATAAGAATCAAGGATAAGCCGGGCATGGTAACACATGTCTTTAATCCCAGCACTCACGGACAGCCAAAGCTACACAGAGAAACCCTGTCTTGAAAAACAAACAAACAAACAGACAAACAAAAGAATCAAGAGTGACATTAATTTGTACAAGATGAAACTTAATGTTAAAAATTTAAAAACTTATGAATATTAAAGATAGACAATATATAGCCAACTGAAACATATTTATAATATTTATGTTTACATGTTTGGCTGGGTGTTTTTAATTTCTTCAAGTTAAATGAAAAAAAATTTTTTTTGAGATAGCGTCTTTTATAGCCTGGACCTTGAACTCCTGATCATCCTGCTTGTACCCCCAAAGAGAGGAACTGTTTTCTACTTTTGATAGCTGGAATTCTTACTCATGGCTGCACAAAAATGGACAGGTTATATAGTATTGTTACCCTTTAACAGGAAACTTTTGATACATCCAACTTCATGTAATTCATAGGAAAAATACAGGTTATTCATATTTTTTGCATGCAGCCTTGCGGAATCACTTCCATCAGGCAAGAGCTGTTTCAGTAGGATGATGAATGAAATCTACTGAGAATTTCCCCCATATTGTGGTCAGAAGCAGTCTCCACAGACTGGCTTTTGGGTCCATGCAATTTAGAACTAGTTTTTTTTCCCCGATTTTCCACATACAGGTAACAGTAGTGCTATTACCTGCCCAAGGACTGTAGAGAAAGTTGGTGCAGAGACAGGTAAGTGGCCCTGAGGCACAAGTTTCTTTTTTTCCCTTGCTAAAGACTTGTCTTAGCACCTAGGTGTGCTGTCTTGTGCCAGGAGACATCTATATGCCGATGAAGAGAGACTTGGAACAACATAGAAAGGTCTATCCTAAATTACCTTCCTCATCAAGATTAATGGGAGCTGTTAGCAATTCAGGTTTTTTTTTTTCTTCACCTCTGACTTTTAGTTTGTAGAATCTTCCATTTAAAATTATACACCCTAGGGCTGGAGAGATGTCTCAGAGATTAAGATAACTGTTCTTGCAGAATACCCCAGTTCTCTTCCTAGCACTAATGCAGGGCACATAATGGGCTCAAATACTTCCTGTAGCTATAGCTCTAGGGCATCTGTCACCCTCTTTTGGTCCATTTGGCCTTCTGTATAAATATAGCGCATAGAAAAGCACTCACATGCATATATGTACATTTTAAAAAATCTTTAACATTTTATATCTCTTCCTTGATCCTTGTTTCTCAGAATGTTCTCTTCTCCTTTTCTTCCTTTTTCTCCTCCTCCCTCATGTTTCTCAGGCAAAAAACCCCATAAGGTTTTAAGGGATGTTTGGCCCTTGGACAAGGCTTAGTGGTGGAAGACAATAGCAGAGTGAATGGGTGGATGGAGTTTTTAATTGGCTGGTGAAGCTTTGTACAGGCTCTAGAACTTTCTGGGCCGTTGCTGTTATGTGTGTGTCATTGCATCGCGTTATCTGCATTTCTGTGCTTTGGTGTGTAGCAGTCCCATGTCTTCAGCAGGTTTCATAGTTGTTTCCTGCGTCTTTATTATTCTCTGATGATTGATCATTGACTTAAGAACACGGCGGCAGTTATATAGCAACGCTACCTGGAGTGGATTGTACATTGGATAATTCCAAACCCACTGGTGTCTTAGCTTGCTTTGTCTTCTTACAACCCACTAATCCTTCAGGATCTTTCCCATTCTCGTGTCCTTTCCAGGATGGCCCCGGGAGTTCAGATAACACGTATATTTTTAAGCAAAGTATTTAAAGTAAAGGTTGAACAGAAAGCCTGTTGATAAATTGGATATATATATATATATATATATATATATAGTCGGGAGAAGCAGGAACTAGAATATGGTTCCTCATCATTTACTCTCTTCCTTCCCTTGTGGCAGATCCACTGAACAACTTGAGGTTTAGAAAAATGCCTCCTGGATGCAGGATCAGAAAGCCTGATAGTTTTTTTTCTTTCTGACTCTTTCTTCTCGGTTATTTCTTTCTCTCCAGAGCTCTGCCATATAGTCCAGGCTGGCTTCAAAATTCTGATCCTCTTGAGTACAGGGATTACAGGCTTGTGCCACCACACAGAGCTGAAAGCCTGTATTTCTACTGTGACTTCCATTTTTACTTGTTTCATAATAGGAAAATTACAAATTGCTCTTTGCCTCTGTTTTTGCATCTGTGAAAAGTGGATAATAATATACTGTCTTAGTCCATGCAAAGTGAAACAACCAGAAGTCAATAGGCCATGTACATGAAAGCCTCCAATGTGCTCTATACTTATGCCTAATTACAATATAATCCCCTTAACTTTTCTAGCAAAATCACTTTTTAGGTGACTTAAATGAAAAATATACAAATAATTATGTCTGAAAGGATTATGTCTGCTGCCCTATGACCTTACCACCATCCCAGGCCCCTGGTAGGTGCCACCCACTTCCTGCTCGTTGAGAAGGAAGACATGACAACGAATGTAGTATTTCCAGCCTATACTAGGATGAGAAGTCCCAATACAAATCTTGTCTGGGCTTTCTTAACACAAAAAGCATTTCTGCTCTACAGAGGGATGAGGGCTAAGATAGTGTGGCAGAAATAAAATGTCACAATGGAAGGTGAGCACACCTCATGTTGGCAAATTCCTTCTGTAGCTTACCAAATAACAAAGACACCATTGCTGTGCAGAAATGACATATTTAGAAGTGACAAATTAATCTTATTTTTAGTCTGTGCTGAAGGGTGTCTGTTTGAAAATCACATACTTTATAATGAATGACAGGCCACAAGATGACCTGAGGGAAGCAGAGAAAACAGACAAGTAGGGAAAAGTGAACATAACAGAGCCATGCCATCCTGGTTAAAGAAAACAGAGTGTGAGGAGTGATGTAACAACTGGGTGCTTGGAAACAAGGATTTATTGTGCAGGGTAGAGTGTAGAAATGGCTCCCCAGGAGGAAGCCACAATTTGTACAGCTCAAAGATCCTGGCTTTCCAGAGGAGATGTAGGAACCTGACTAAGGGCAGTATCGCATCCAGAGTCTGGCTCCTCTGCCGTGAGGTCTACTTGACATCAAAACCATCCCAAAGAGACAAAACACCTCTCGTTGCTAGAGACAACTGTGATCCTAGCCTAGATTAATAAAATGACACGGAGGAGCTGGGCATGTCGCATGACTTTAGAGACAATAACTGACGCAAAGGAAATTTGAGCCAGGAGCCAGGGAAAGGCATCTTCTTCGAGTTGACAGTGGCTGCCATGGTAACTGGAGATAGGCCTCTACACTAGATGGATAAAGACTAGAAAATCTGTAATAAGGAGCTGGCCCTAATTGGCACGTAGGATGGAGCTGGCAGAGAGACAAGCTTAACCAAAGAGACGAGCCAGGCTCTGGTCATACAGCAGACTTGTCTTTAGTTGTTTCAACTTAGTAGAAATAATTTGCACACTGGGTAGAGTGATATAGAAAGGACATAGATTGGTGGCTGTCAATATGGAGGTGGTGACCTCCTTGGGAACCACATATCAGATATCCTCTATACTGGATATTTACGTTATGATTCATAACAGTTACAAAATTATATTTATGAAGTAGCAATGAAAATATTTTATGGTTTGTGGTCACCACAGCATGAGGAACTGTATTAAAGGGTCACAGAGTTAGGAACGTTGAGAATCACTGGCATAGAGGATCAAATTCTATTGTAGTTTTGATGATTTTTTATATGTTAATGTAAAGGATTTTATATGTAATGTAATGTAACGTCTATGATGTTAGTACCTATACCATGAGTGTCAGTACTTTCTCAGGTCAGAATCCTATCAGCCATTCATATAAACCTTATAGACTGAGCATCTGGATCCATATTCATGGCTTTTGGAGGGAGTATGGGTGGCGGTTGGCTGGAGGATGGGAAGGGCTCAGTTTTCTTTAGGGAGCTGGCCCCTGGGGGTTTGGCCATGCTATAGTGAGCATACGGGCAACATAAACTGGACTTGGTGGGGTTTATTTTGGGGGAAGGGGTGCAAAAGTGGGAGGGTGGACCTGAGAGGAGTGGGAAGCGAGTGTGATTGGGGCGCATTGTATGAAATTCCCAAGTAAGTAATAAAATATTATGTTGTGGGGGGGAATAACAGAGGACCCTTTGACATGGCTGCACCTGGGTAATACTATTATGATACTGAGCATACCTGTGACCTGCTTGAGGCTACTAAATACTAGGTGGCATCTGGCTCTGTGCGTGAGACTAGGTGGTGCTTCAATTGGACTTGCACACTAAGCAGCAAGTGGACAATAATTTGTGACTTATTTACACTTTTATAAACATATGAGCTAAATTGGCATCAATGACTCAAAAAATCCTAATGCCAGTATTGAGAGAGAGAGAGAGAGAGAGAGAGAGAGAGAGAGAGAGAGAGAGAGAGAGAGAGAGACAGGAGAGAGAGAGAGAGAGGAGAGAGAGAAAGACAGACAGACAGACAGAGACAGAGACAGAGACAGACAGAGAGACAGAAAATACCTGGTAGCTGTAATGCTCTCCTGGTGATGACAGTCTGTCCAACATTATTAATCTAGGCTTTATTTTTAACCTAAAGTAGGTATCTGGTAGCTAGAAAAATTTAAAACCTCATAACTTTATTAAAATAATAGAACAAATTTCTGAAAATAAAAGAAACAACTTTTTTTTTTTTTTTTTTTTTTTACTCTTTTCTTTTTTTTTTTTTTTTTTTTTTTTTTTCTTATTCTTTTTTTTTTTTTTTTTTTTATTAATTTATTCTTGTTACATCTCAATGTTTATCCCATCCCTTGTATCCTCCCATTCCTCCCCCCCCCCATTTTCCCATTATTCCCCTCCCCTATGACTGTTCCTGAGGGGGATTACGTCCCCCTATATATTCTCATAGGGTATCAAGTCTCTTCTTGGCTACTTGCTGTCCTTCCTCTGAGTGCCACCAGGTCTCCCCCTCCAGGGGACATGGTCAAATGTGAGGCACCAGAGTGTGTGAGAAAGTCGTATCACACTCTCCACTCAACTGTGGAGAATATTCTGACCATTGGCTAGATCTGGGAAGGGGTTTAAAGTTTACCTCCTGTATTGTCCTTGGCTGGTGCCTTAGTTTGAGCGGGACCTCTGGGCCCAAATCTGCCTATCATATTGTTCTACTTGTAGATTTCTAGGACCCTCTGGATCCTTTTATTTTGCTGTTCTCCCATGCGTCTCTCATTTAGAGTCCCAATAGGATGCCTTCCCCTCTGTCCCAGTTTCCTGGTAAGTGAAGGCTTTCGTGGGACATGCCCCTTGGGCTAGTATGCAGATATAAGTGAGTATATGCCATTTGATTCTTTCTGCTTCTGGGTTAACTCACTCATTATGATCATTTCTAGCTCAATCCATTTATCCACAAATTTCGGGAATTCCTTGTTTTTAATAGCTGAGTAGTATTCCATAGTGTATATGTACCACAGTTTCTTTATCCACTCTTCTACTGAGGGACACTTAGGCTGTTTCCATGTTCTGGCTATTATGAATAAGGCTGCTATGAACATGGTTGAGCAAATTTTCTTGTTGTGTGCTGGAGCATCTTCTGGGTATATTCCAAGGAGTGGAATAGCTGGGTCTTGAGGAAGCCCTATTCCCATTTTTCTGAGATAGCACCAGATAGATTTCCAAAGTGGCTGTACTAGTTTGCATTCCCACCAGCAATGAAGGAGTGTTCCTCTCTCCCCACATCCTCGCCAGCATGTGGTGTCGCTTGAATTTTTGATCTTAGCCATTCTGATGGGTGTAAGATGGAATCTCAGAGTTGTTTTGATTTGCATTTCCCTGATGACTAAGGAGGTTGAGCATTTCTTTAAGTGTTAAAAGAAACAACTTTAAGGATGATAATTTATGTTATATTAGATAAACACAAATGACAAAAGGAAGTCTGATATTAATTTCTAGTATTTAGTTGAAACAAGCAGTGCAACAAATGAAAAAAATTCTTTTTCCTGAACTGATCCTTTTTTTTTTTTTCCTCTTAAATTTTAGGTTTGAGGGATTTTTAGCATGATGCAGCAAGGGTACGGAAAGTGTTTCTCCAACTCTTGTTAATTCTTAATTCAAACAGGCTCAGGTAGTGAAGGTCAGGCTAACAGGAGAAGAACTAGAGAAGTTTATTAACATGCAAACTCCATGTATACACGGGAGAGGTCCAGGAGAAATGCCACTCTCAAAAGAGTGGCTTCAAATTCCATCATCCATGGTGTTATAACAAAGGGACAGCAGGTGTATAGAGATGAAAAGGACCTTGAGTGTCCAGGGACAAAAGACTGTGGAAAGGTAAATAACAAACAGCAGATGATGAATGTTTAGCTCCAGGTTCTGGTAGGTTCTGCAGGTACCATCCTGAGGCTGCCGTGTCCAGCGCAGCATTTCCTTTGGTGGTTGATCTTCACCCTCTCTTGTAAAGAGGTGGGGCAGATGGGACTCTGTTGGTCTTTGTAAATCTATTTTCTGCTTTCAGGAAAACAGGGAGAGCAGTCATCTGCCTTTACAAATCGCCCTCTTCTCAGCAGGTCTTCATATATTAGATGACATGTTTTTCTATAAGGCTGCAGATGCCATGTTCTTGAATCAGGAAACTTCTGCTGCAATGCCTCCTGGGAAAATCCCTTCTGCTTGTTAAACAGCCTTGGATATGGCTCTTCTTTGCTTACTGTAGCTTGCTTTGTCTGTGTGGAGTAGACTATCAGCCTGAATGGTTTCTTTTCTCACAATGCGTGCCTGTGGCGGGGGGGGGGGGGGGGGAGAGAGAGAGAGAGAGAGAGAGAGAGAGAGAGAGAGAGAGAGAGAGAGAGAGAGACAGAGACAGAGAGAGAGACAGAGAGAGAGACAGAGACAGACAGACAGACAGACAGACAGAGACACAGACAGAGACAGAGACAGAGAGACAGAGAGAGACAGAGACACACACAGAGAGAAAGAAAGGGAGAGAGGGAGAGAAGGAGAGAGGGAGAGATGAAACGTTGCTCCTTTTGGTAGAACTTCCATAGCTTTTTCCAAGTATGAGCTGATGACTGATACCTCATTAACAGAAAGTGGATGTCTAATTCTGCCCACAGACAGACAATAGCTGGGCTAGGAAAGATTTCAAGTAATTGGGACCAGCGCTTCTAACGGGCTCTTAGACTTGCTTTGTTCTGGATTTTCATCACAGTCTTAATAACTTACATGACTTGAACTGTGTGTGCTTCCATTCTTACACTGAGTTCTTGACCGCGATGTGATGCTATGTAGAGACTGGGCTTTGGGCAGTCATTAGGCTCAGGTGAGGTCATATGGCTCACGTTCACACAACTCTCTCTTCTGCCAGCCTCTCCTTCCCACTCCCTTCTCTGACATTTCGGTTTCATGCTGTCCCAAGCCAGTAAGAGTTCTGTCAGGGTACTGAATGAGCTTGTGTCTTCATTCTGGCTGTTCCAGCCTCCAAAACTGTCAGAGATAACTTTATGTTCATTAAGCCACCAAGACCATAGTGCTTTGTTTTAGCAGCAGGAGATGATACAGCAACCATCATGCCATTGTCTTTAAGATGTAAGAGCACCTTTCAAAACTCATGAAGACAAATGTCAGATTCTCTGGCTAATGATCCAGGCATTTCTCTGCAATTAGAACAACTCAGGGACTAAGCACCTTAGTAGTTTAATTTTACACAAGCATCAAACACAAGGACCTGTCTATGCATGTCTCAGCTGAGAGCAAGGTGGGATTGTTGAACCTGTTAGTTCTGGGAGCGGTGAGGAGGGTGGCGGGAAGGTCACCTCATGCTGTTATTGGCAGAAAGCACAACTCAATCATTTAACATGTATCATGGTTGGTACTCTGCACTGAGAATGGTGTTTTCAAACTACTGGGGCAGGACCTTTTGTTGTGGCTATGAGGTAGGTCAGTTTCATTAGTGGGCACCCCGTATAACTTCAGAGATGAAATCGACATCACATTACGATGCAACAGTTTTATAGAGCATTAAAAGAATAGAAGAAGTGCACCTACATCAAAGAAAACATGAAAAAAATATCCTCCATAGGCAACCCTCCATGCCAAGTCCATAGCCACCACTCAGCAAAGAAAAGAAAAAACATGAAGAAAACCTCCTAGGAAGCAGAGAAGCGCAAACAAAGGCTTGCTCATACTCTCTGTGCTATTATCAATCTTTGTTCCTAGGGCTAATGGCTCTATCCTAGTCATGCACATTTGTCTACCCCTGACATCTGTGCAGAGCATGGAACAACGCATCTTGATCTATAATTGCTTGCTACCCTGAGCTGATGCAAATGAACTCCTGGTATTTGGGGAGGAAACAGATTTTGCTTCCTTGGCAAAGTCATGGTATTTATGTTATTTAAAATCATAAGCTATTTTGCAGACAAAGAGAGGAGACACACTCTATGCGTGTTCTTGTTAGGGTTCTTTTGGGACCAAAGCCATTGTTTTTCAAAGAAGATGTTTGAGCATAAACGTGATTTCAAGAAAGGGTTCCAGATACAAGCGTATAAACTTTCAGGATGCCTTATTAATATCATTGGTACTGGCACATACCAAACCATTGGCAATGTTAAGGTTTTTATTGTCTGCAAGGCTGGTGTGTGTGTGTGTGTGTGTGTGTGTGTGTGTGTTTGTGTGTGTGTGTGTGTGTGTGTGTGTGTGCGCATGCATGTGTAGGCATCAATAAGTCTGTCAATGGGGAGATTATACTGTGTTGGGATAATCAAATCCTCAATCAGTGAGGAACTTTGAGGACCTTGAAATCATAAAACACTGTGACCTCAAATTCTTTCTACCATGTCCAAGACAGTCCCTTCCCTGCCCTTGACAGGCACGCCCCCTTCCCTGGTAATATATTACACTCATTTTCTTTATAGGGCTCCACACCAGCCACTGCTGTAGCCACACAGGATATATTGCTTTTTCTTTCTTTGTGAGAAGTCACACTAGACACTGAAGGTGAATGCCCCTGCATGAACTGTTCCAGTGGCTCTGCATGTGGAGCCCATAGTCATAATTGCTGTGGTAATGTTATATTCATCCATATATTTTATGCACATTGATGATACACACTCCCTCATAAAGACAGATTTCCCAGCTAATGTGAAAGATGAACCAGCTTGATAGCTTGATGCCCACTACGAAGACTGAAAGGGATCAATCGCAGTAACTTACTGGCTAGCTTTTGACTCTCTATAAGAAAATGCATTCGATAGGAATTTAGCAAATATATATTTATCAATAGCTACCTTATTTCAGGTACTAAGAGCACAGTGGTGAAAGACGCTAAAAGGCACGACATGATGGGAACTTCCATTCTAGGTTACAGACATATGCTTAGTGTCTGTGCTTGTGGCTTCCTTCTCTTAGGACTGCATCCCCCAGGGGCCTCTCCAAGTGGCTTCACTTTTCCTCTATTGTTATCTTATGGTGCCTCATCCTCATTACCCTGTATCTAGCTTCCGTTTATAATGATGTCTAGCTTCCAGTGCACCAAAGAAGGTGATGAGGATGCTGAATGGTTAAGGCAATGAATTGCCAAATTTATCAAAGTAAAAGCTTTCAGGATATTGAAGAGTGGCCTGGGCAGTGGAACCATATCTTCTTTTGTGTATTTAATAGGCCGCATAGGTCTTGGTTCATCTCCAAATTTAAGATGGGGTTGATATTCTAACGGCTAATAGGGAAGTAGAAAAGGCACTTGGTGGAAGTGTGACAGGAAAGGCCGCTTTTCACTCTACTACATGCCCAAAGAACAGGACACATGCAACAGAATTCATGAGGCAGAGAGAAAGTGGAGATTGTTTTAAATACGATGCCTTCCATGAAAAAGAGGAGAGAAAAATTATTCCAGTAAGAGGGTACAATAAGTTCCACTGAGCAACCATAGCGCTGGTCATCTTGTACCAAGGACTTTCTTACCGGTTCAGATGACATACACTGAATGAGGAGAGGCAAGACGAAGGAGAAAACTCCAACCAGTCTTGTCTGTTTCTCTCATGAACATTCTCGTGGGCATATACTCTATTATATGCACTATTCTCTTCTATGTAGTTATTTGGAGGCTGATAAATTGCCATGGTGACAGTTTTGACATGGTTTCAGGCCAAGTGTCCTAAAGGTAAGTCAACTGTAGATACATTTCCAAAATAGATGGTTCCAACCCCATTTCTGAACTGTTCCCTGAGCCTCAGGTACAGTGGTTGTGTTGTAGAGGTCAATGGAGTTGAACACCCATAATTAGTTGTTGTCTACATTTTGACCAGCTGTGATTTGTACTCTGTCTTCCATATGCTGCAAAACAAGCTTCCTTTTTATGAGCAATGAGAGCTACTTTGTTGATAAACATGTAGAACTCAGTTAGAAATTGTGCTGGTCTAGGATAGTGACAGTGGTAGGGTCTCCGCTGCAGTCCATGACCTTACCAGCCATGGGTAATTGGCTAATTTCACGATACCAGGCATGACTTCCTTCCTATTGAGTGAGGCTTTCCGGTCAATTCCAGAACAGTTCCTCCAAATCCTAAGTCTGATGTGTACAGTGCCAGTAGCAGGATATCTGTTCTAAGTTCTGGGAGGCTGCAGTGTGTAAGCAAGGTCAATGGCATCAGCTTATGTTATTAGGGGGTCTCTTGTGCTCCTCTGATCAACAACTCACACAGAAGTTTCCTATGCCTGGTTTTAGGAATTGTATTAGCTGGTTATGCTCTTTGGAGGAACATTATCATCCACAAGTGACGTAATTCTATTTACGTGCACACACACACACACACACACACACACACACACACACACACACACACCACACACACAAATACTTAAAGGTTTCTGTGAATTTGTGTGTGACAGAGCCCATCAGCTGTGACTTTCCTTTAGCTGTTCAACACTAGAGCCCTCTTGTTCTACCTAAAGCTTCTGAGTAAATAGTCTCAAAATACATTGATTAGCAGCTTGGTTTGTTTTATTATGTTTTCGTTCTTTTGGTTCACAAGAATTTCTAGACAGATTTGGAAAACAGTCACTCAAATATAACATTGAGGGATTTGGATTCAATGAGTCTGGCATGAGGCCTGAAAACAACACAGATAATGCTGAGGCAGCTGCTCAAAGAATTCATCGCTTGAGTTAATACATATGTAATGGCTGCTGCCTAACGTATTAAATATTTTTAAAAGCCATATATTGGTGTAAATAATAAGAAATACTCAACCTAGTCAACCTGTAGCTGAACTTGACTTGTGTATAATCCTAATTAAATCGATATTTCATGATTGCGTTTCCATTTTGAAGACATTCACTAATGACTTACAATGGATAAGAGACCACAGAAGCCACAGAGTCAGAGTGATTGAGGCAGACAAGCTATGTGCTCTCAGGAAGACTGGAGTTTGGGAGGCTTTGTATTTGCTGCTGCATGTCACAGCTGCCTTCCCAAGGAGGGACAGCCTGGACAGGTGCAGCATGGAGACATGGAGGCCGATTTCACGTTGGTGCTTCCCTTCACTCTGCTGGTACTTATGGAATGGCCCTGCACAGGAATCCACAAGTTCAAGTGTGGAACAGCCCAGAAAGCTGCCAGGCTTTGCCTTTCAGGACCCTGATTTAGCCCAGCAGCTGCATTGCAAAGAGTCTGAGAAGGTCCAGTGGTCAAAGGCTGAGGCTGCAGTGTGTAAGCAAAGTAATCAGTGATGTGAGACCTGCTGTGTGCTGGTGCTTTGATGATGGTCACTAAAGGCTCCCAGAGTCAATGTGACTATGTAACTTTTGAAGACCCATGGCCATGTACACAGCCATGGTGTGGTGGCCTCTTTGGTATTCTTTCTCTAGAGCTTTTATTTTTCCCTCTTGAAGGGTAAGCCCAGTCTTGCACAGTGTACTAGAATGGTTATCTGTTCCCTTTGGACTCCATTCAAATTCAGTCTTGTCCTTGGCTTACCTCTTGCCGCTGTCTTTGCCCACATGGTGCTGAGTTACACACCTAACAGCCAGAGCCTGGCACTTAGTGAGAGCGCTAAGTAGTTGTCAGCACCACTGCTGTTGTTCTCACATCTGTTCCAACCATGTGCAAAGATCCGTAGGAATACAAAGGCCTATTTCTTTTCATAGAATCCTAGGGCTGGGGTAATTTCAAGCCATGCAATTTAGTGTAATTAGGGCGATATTAGAATCTTCTAGATTCTTGACAAATATTCAACTAGAGCCCCAACCAACCCTTCTGTTCTTTCTCCCAGATGCTCAGCGGGGCTAGCTCAGGCCACTGCTAAAGGGCACACCTAAAGCAGCCACCTTGGTGTCCTCTCACTTGGTCTGAGCCCAGGTTTCAGTAGAATCTGCATCAAAGGCCTGGCAACACCACATATTTCCCCTGTGAAGTTGCCATGGTGAAACGCTACTTCTTCCCTCAGCAAATTTCCTTGTCCTACACATCCCCTTTCTTCAATGGGTGCATGGAACAGGCCTTCTGTGTGTTTCTTTAACATGTTTCATCTTAAGAAGTGGATATTTACAGAAAGAAAACTGGAAGTTCTTGGGCCGACTTGTCTAGGAATCGGAGCATCTACATCGGTGTCTCAATTCAGATTTGCTTGTTTCTGGACTTCTCTCTGGATGTGCCTGAGCCTCAGGCATCTTTGTTTTCTGTCTGTAAAGTGGGGATAATTGTAGTTATGCAGTTTCTGCATAGATCATAAAAAGTGGTACATGCTGAGCTCCTGAACATCATGCTTGCTCCTCTTGAGGCTCTTGTGTCCATCTCCTGTGAACTAAGCCTTCCCTGGTCTTGCCTGAGGCCGTGAAGTAAATAGAGAGCAACATGGAACACAGCTAGGTGTTTCAGGTGTGGGCAAGTGCGTCTTAACCTGAAAGAGGCCTCTGCTGTCCCATTGTCACGAGCATTATCCTGTGCACAGAGGTGAGGAAAAGGAGGAGGTCTTGTGTGTGTGGTTGACTGGAAATTATCTCTTGCTTTCCTTGTCTCACACGCATGCATCCATGGAGTACACACTGCATGGCACTGCCTCTGTATTCTTTTGCCTGGTTTTCTGTTCTCCTGTAAGTCTCTTTAGATGTAATGGGCTAAAAACAAAAACAAAACAAAGACTGCTTCTGTCCCTTATGCAGCGTTGAGTTCTTTCATAGCACAAAATGGGGGAGGGGTGGTCTAAAGAGCGGGAGAAAGAGAGGCCTTACAGGGTTCACATACTCTCTTCTTCCTTCTGCCCTGACCCCACTGTAAACACAGGATTGCTCTTCTCAATCCTTAGCCCCCAGGGACTGGGGCAAGTATTTGCATTAGTGTCAGACAGGGCCAGGATCAACGTGAATTCTTGCATGCCCTGCTGCTAATGGCCCGCATCTTTACCCACAGGGCTCTTACCATGTGTTTCCCTTGCTCTTTTGGGAGGAAAATTCCACCTTTATAAATTCAGTCTTGTACTTATTTTGACAGAGAGTCTGTGTTGTCCTGAATGGGCAATTTGACCTACTGACATTAAAGGAAGGCAGATGGCAGGTCAAGACACATTTAATATGTAGTGTGCCACATCAGGCAGGTGGGTGGGAGAAAGCAGTGATATGGTTTAGATGCATCGAGAATGATAATACTTGGGAAGGTTTTGTGTCTAAACGTGAAGCCTCAGGAATTTTTGCTTTATGACAAAACAGAGAAACGAGCCCTTTCATTTCTCTTACAGAGTGACGGGACAGAAGATGTCTGCCGCACCATGTAGTTTCTGTCTATACTCACACACAAAACACTTCTGTGACCAATATGCCTCTCCTTTTTTTTTTAAAGGACAAAATTACACTTTCATTTAAATATCTTAACTGGTGTAATTTCAGTTCTAACATCAGGCAACGTTTTACTCCATAAAATAGAAAAAGAGTTGTGGCAAGACAAACTGAAGAGGTTGGTGGTTTATAGAGAAAGACTCAAGAGGGCGGACACAGAGGATATTGGTCATTTCCACACAGGATGGGGACAGGAGGCAAAACCATAGAGAAAGGAGACAGCAGCACTGGGCTATCTGTTTTATGTAAGCACCAAGGCTGAGGAACTTCATCATTGTGTTATTAACCCTGGCCTGCGTTATCGCTCTAGTCCTAGTTTCTCAGGTTAAGCAATTTAGTCTCAGCTCAATGAGGAGGAATTTTGCATGAGTGATTCAATTTTGATTTGCCAGGCCTGCTAGGGGCTCAGTTGACATACCGACTTCACGTAATTTTGTTTCTCCTTTCCCTTCCCACCCTGGCTTCTTCCTTCCTTCCTTTTGCCTTCTGAAGTTATGAAGGTTTTCTTCCTAAAGAAAATAAGACGAAGCAAAGCAAAAAACCTCCATGAAGCTATCTGAAATAAAGCTGGCTTGAGTGCTCAAATTGTTTGTATCAGTGTCTACATAAGATTTGTTTGGTGTCAAAGCCCTCAAGGGATTGGAGGGAGAAGTTAGCATCTTTAAGTACTCAGGTCACTTTGAAGGAGAGAGAAGGAAGCAGGGGGCAGCAAAGAAGGTTTTAATGGGGAGAGGAGGTGAAAACAGTAGCAGGAGCCTAGGGCTGCCTGTGAGAAGCCTCTGTCAAGGGTCATGGGCATTGGCAGTTGGGCACCAGGCCAGGCAGAATGGGCAAATGAACAAGGTGAGGCCAGGGCAAAGAAGCAAAGAACTCTGGACATCCTGACATGCATTTGTCACATGTAGTGATTTCATGTAGTCTTGTCTCATGCAGTTTTATTTCTATATTTACATCTCAGCTTCCAAAAATGCAGAGCAAAGAAAGTGGAGATGCTTCTCAAAACCAAAACCAAATCTTAGCTCCCTGAATTGTGACCTTGTGGTAAACAGTCACTTAATATGCCCTTGATAGCGCTGTGGTGTCCAGTTTACCTCCTAGGAGAGCTTGACTTCAGCTATACAAATAGTTTTAGCCTCTAGACAATATGTATTGTTTCCCCTATCACCCTTGCTGCCGTAAGTATCAGTACAGGGATTCAAGCCCAGAATTCAAGGCTGTTTTATTTCATTCACCATCATGATTTACACACAGGAACACCCTTCTTGTCAAACTGTATCAAAAGAAAAAGATGACATTGCATAGCTGCATATTCAAGCATTTTCACATAATATTGGTGTAATATGGAAACACGTGGGTTGGCTTGCTCATACAACATGGCTGGTGCGAGAAATATTAATAGCATTCCAGAAATCTTCTTGTTAATGTTTGAATGTATTTCTGTATGTCATTTTCTCTGGAGGGGGGAAAAAAAAGAGATGGAGGACCTAATGGTCAAACGATTCTGCTGCTACTGTCATTTATGCATCATGACTATGCGAAATGGCTCCATTTCAGCTTCTCAGATTGTGTTGTTCTTCCTTCAGCCAGTTAGTTTGTAGCTTTCACATCAGCCCTAAAGAAAAACGAGTCAACGGCGCTCACATTTCTGCTGCTAATCTCTGGCTTATTAGATCTTTTCGTATAATTGCATTTCAGGGGCTCCATTGAGCTGCCACGATAGTTGGTGTGTGTCAGGTGTTATTGTAAGACCTGCGGACGGTAATCCTGGGCTCTACAAGGTAAGACAAATGTGTTGGAGAAAGAGAGATTGTTGATGGCGAGGTTTAGTAAGAAATATTTGTTTTCCTTCCGGCCTTGGCTGTTAAATTAAATTATAACTTTGAGGAGCAGGGGCTCTAAGCTCTCTTCCTTCTTGTATTGAAAGCATATTCACTGGATTTTATGCTGGGTCTTCTCCTTTCACTCTGTCAGTGGCTGGCACCCCAATGAGGCTGCTGTCAGCTTAAGATGAGTCATATTTCAAGCATATTTTTTTTTTCAGATTGGGCAGCCAAAATTAGTGCAAGGAATGTCAGTCTGTTGCCAGATCTGTCAATATAAAGTTTAGATCACAGTTAACTGGTGCCAGTTTAGTTAACTACCTGACAAAAAAAGGCTCATAATATGCCGAGAAGAGTGATCTCACTCTTAAAGCGATAGATGCTCAAAGCTGTCAGGGATACTGAAGCCGATACTGGCCTTCTGCAAAGGAACCTGAAAATGCTATGAAATGATGGCAGGATCTGGAAGTGGATGGTGGATTTAAAAATATTATATTAATTTTGTAAAATTTATCTGCTACAAAGCTAAACATGGACCCTCAGTGAGAGGCCATGCAGAAATCTATAACGTAGTCAAGTAGACTTTACTCTTGGTTCAGCCTTCTACTAAAGGTGTTCTGAATAGTCCAAATTCCAGAAGGAGAGGATTCACGTTTGATTGTTTCGGAATAAGTAACTAAGTGCATTTCAGGGTAGGCTCATTGGGTTAACAAATAGGAATAAAAATATGTCTTGGATAAAGTTTATTTCTAAGTCTTCTATGAATCCAAGGCAGATGTTTCTGATCAGCTGCTGGCAGTCTTCCACGTGACAACTCAGGGACTCATGGTGTTTTTAACTATCAGTTCAAGTGTGGTACCACCAGTGTCAACCAGTGCCTCTCACATTGTAATGCACACGTGGATCCATGAGCAGAGTTACTCAAATGCATACCCTCTTTCTAACAGTCTAGATAGAATCTCAGCCATACATTCTTAATGAGCTCCAGGTGATGTCTGTTCTGTTGGTTTAAGATGGCGCCTGTCTACAGTACAGCATCAATTGCATAGTGAAGGTGGAAGAGGAAAGAGCATCGGGGAGGTTGGAGTTTCCTGTGGGGGCAGACTAAAAAGGGATTTCACATATATCCATATTTTTAATGACAAGTGCTCAGATGATGCTGTGCTCAGTTTCTGGGGAGCTAGGAAGTGAGGGGCCAGATGTGCATTCGTTAAGATAACAGAATGCATGTTAGAAAGCTGCTAAGATCATTGCCGAATGACATGGCCTTGGTGCTAGCACTCACTGTTAAGATTTCATGATCCTCTTGTTACATGCCTTCTGTTTTCAATGCTTCAAGAAACACAAAGAGGAAAGGGAAACAGAGCCCACTCCCCACCCACCCTCCAAAAAGGCACAGAAGGCCGTAGAGCTAAGATCGGAAGGATGGATTCAGGGCTCCAGGAGGTTAGCATTACCAACAGGACAATCTATGTGACATCAAGAGGCCCAGGCATTCTTCATACCTAAGTGTCCTAAGAGATGGAAACGATATTTTATATTAGCATCTCACTATCTCCGGGGCGTGGGCACTCCCAGCACCTGCAATTCTTCTATTGAGAAGTCCAAAGCTACTTAGAATGGTTTCACTAGTCTGTGGATTAAAAATGAGACTGGGTAACCATTTCCATCTCTTAGGACACTTAGGCATGAGGAGCAGATGTGCCTCTGGGCATCACCTAGATTGTGACCTGGTGCAAGTTGACAGCACAACCTCCTGGAGACCTAATCCAGCCTTCTGATGTCAGGTGTACAGCCCTCTCTTTGCTATTTGCTTGATTCTCTCTTCCTCTCTTCATTTTCTTTTTGTGTTATTGATCTAGAGTCTTACTCTGGAGCCCAAGTTAGCTTGCAGCTCATTGTGTATCCCAGGCAACAACCCTCCTGCCTCAACTTCCTGAGCACACACGACATACATATGAACCTTCATGCCTGGCTCATCTTTGTTCTGCTGCGTGTGGGATTCACTTTGTCTCTTAGTGGACTAGTTTTCTCACAGCTCTTTTACTGCATTGGTGCATTTGTTCTCAGAGAACTCAGGATCCTCTTAAACCAAAATTCCCTTAGGATAGCTGAGTAAAAAAAAAAAAAAAAATGGCTGAATGAGCACTGGAGACAGTTTTCTTTGTGGAAACACAAATGCTATTAGAGTTGATCTTTTCAAGGCAAGTTTGGGGTCAGTTGTGTGATATGTTTGACTGAATGTAGCCTGTGGTCATCACAGCATAATTCATAATTACTTTATGATGTGTAAATCTGTAGGCAGGGAATATGGAGTTCTATTAGTCCTACCATTTTGTGCTACATTGAAGCAGAGGAAAGCCCTAAAGGTTTTTTTATTGTGCTTTTTATAGGTTTTGCAATCACATCTTCCCAATTTAGATGTGGTCTGCTGCCTCAGTGAGGTTATAGCCACTGGTAAGCTTTTAAGCCTAATACAAATTAGTAAACAGGAAACTCCTTCTCGTTGTTCCCCCAAAGACTTGCTCAGTGTTTCGACACTTCCGTACAAATACAGTCTTAGGATGTGTACCACAAAGCTGGCACAGGATTTTTCAGTTGGCAGCTCAGGTGCAAGGCCTTCTTTCTCAGCAACTCCAGCCTAATTTTGCCCAGAGATGCCCAAAGCACCAGCAAACCCACAATTATCACTTCTTTAAGATGAGTCCCATCTGGTTGGCTGAGTTCTTTGTGGCTCACTGCTCCTATTGCCTTTAGTTCCTGCTTTGGTCAATCAAGAGATTACCTTCTGCCCTATCTCCACCAGCAGAAAGGTGATTGGCCCAGAACACACTTCCTTATTGCGTCTTTCTTCTTAGACTTTTCTTTTTGTCTTCACCCCACCAAGGGCATCTGTATTTCCTGCTACAGTTTCCATCATTCAGTAAACATCACTGTGTGGATACTGCCTCAAGCTAATGCCTCGGTCCTCACTCTTGCTCCCTCAGTGTGCCCTTCCCTGTAAAGACAATCTTCGCCTTATGGAAACTCTACAGATAGTTCTCCGGACCAGTGGGGCTCATTGTTGGTTAAGGGTCATTTTCTTTTCTTTGCCTGGTAAATAGGAGTCAGCATTCTCCAGTATTCTATTCTGCATTTCCTACTTCAAGACTTCAAAGTGGGTGTTACTCCAGTGCCAGTGACTGGCGTAGGCTCAGCAGGCTAGAAGCATCCACAGTGCGAGTAGAAACCCTCAGTGTAATGTCCTTGGTGCATCCATGCCAGTCAGAAAAAGGAAATTAAGAATTCATTTTAGTCATCTAGTTGGTAACTACTGGGTGGAATAGAGTACGTTGTCATAAAATTAACCCCTTCCCAAAGCAAGTAACGCCTCTGAAATACAGTTTCTTGATCCATGTTAACCAGAGATATTTTTCATGAAATGGAACCAACCTTCATAGTTCCTTGGGTTGTATGTGGTAGGCTGAGGCCTGTTACTTCCTCTCTGTGTTTGGCTTTTCATTTTCTTGGTCCAGGTAGGCTACTGAATCGCCTGCTTGGGAAAGGCATGAGAAGCGAAGTCCATTCCTCTGAGCACCGTGCAAGTACATAGGAGAAGGCTGGAAATACCCTCTTTTTGAATGTTAGAAAAGATCATATTTCAAGTTGATGCAACCTCACTGTCCTCTCTTAAAGGGACATGCCTTCAGGTTGAGAACAGAAAGGCAGACTGCTCTCTTTCAATGGCTATTTTCACTCTAATCTGTTTAGGGAAACATTGTTTGTTTATGCAATTATTGTTCTCCTTGCTCCATCAGGGGAGACTTAATGTAAAATTAATATACTTATTATGGCTGGGCTTTTCAATTATGGCTAGACTATATTAGGTATATTAGTACCATGCAAATTTCTAACACGATATAGTGTTATGTACATGCACACACAGATATGACTATGGTGAGGGAGTGCTCATCTTGCCTAATAGCAACTAATTAAAGACCTCTCAGGTTTTTTTTTTTACCCCAAATTAGTTCCATTATTATGAACATTGTATTTTGATTTAGAAATGGGAAGAGAAACACTTGAGTTTCAAGAATATGACAATAAAAATTCTGAGTAGCCCAGACTCCCCAAACACAAATATGGCATGTTTTCTCTTGTATATGGAGATAGCTGTTAAGCTTTTGATATGTGTGTTTCAGTCTCAGTAACCACAAAGTTTAGGTGGCTGGTAAGGCATGGGAAACATCTTGGTGACTATTTTCTAAGGAGAGTGAAATAGAATACAGTGTTGTAGAGATAAAAAGAATCTCCACAGTGTACAAACACGGTATGTACATTTAAAAAAATTTGGACTTTTAGATATCTACATTGGACTTATCTCAAAATGGCAAGCAGAGCATGGGTGGAAAATGTCAATTAAACGGCTCTGCTACACTTCATTTGAAATGCTTAGTGCATAACAAGAACGGCTTTATGCTTTGCCTAGTCTAAAGTACTCAGCTGAGAAGATGAAGGTGGAGTTGATAAGAGCAGCCAACATGTCCTGGCTAGGCTGTGCACAAATGTGAATTAGAGTGAACACAGGTGACCATGGCCAGAACTGGCAGGTCACAGACTGTTGCATCTGAGTGAGCTAGCTGTGTCACCTAGCTCCTATGTTCTACAGCATAGTCTCAGAGAGCTGCTTGACCTGTCTGGTGTCAAGCTATTTCTTTTTGGCACATGTAGGACAGGAATTCCAGGCTTTAGAACCTTCACATCATGTTCTTTGAATTACTGATATCTAGACATTTATGGAGTTCTTTTGAGGCTCTCTTAATGAACAAGGCTTAGCTTTTAACACAAGGCGAGTTCAGTTAACTTATGTAATTGTGTGCTTTAATTATTGATGTTCTAAACAAATAAGCCCTTCCTGTATTAAAAAACCCACTGGAGACATCTTTACTATTGTTTCTACAGTCAGGGTTCTTCAGAGGAATAGAACTGATAGAATGTGTGTGTGTGTGTGTGTGTGTGTGTGTGTGTGTGTGTGTGTGTGTACTCATCTACATATGAGGATGTATTACTCTGGTTCATATGATAGCATAGTGGCAATCTATAGGCTACAGAATCAGGGAAACTGGTAGAGAGTTCAGAAAGCTTACAGAGTCAAAACTAGAGAGCCAGAGGGTCCAATGATTGAGTTCATTTGAGTTATTTATCGAGGAAGCAGAGAGAAAAGATAAGGACTGAGAAGAAGATACCTTCAAAGGCATGTCTTCAAGCTGCGCCCAAGTCCTAACATTCTCAAGATCTCTTAAAAAATATGGCACCAGATGCTGACCATACGTTCAACACATGAGCCTCTGGGGGCACATTTTATATTGACACTATTAACATTCTGTCCCTGGGCCCCCAAAGGCTCATGACCACCTCATAAAACAAAATACATTTGGTTCACCACCAATAGTCCCAAAGCTCTTATAGGATGCAGCACTGCTAAGAAGTGTAAGTGGAGGAGGGAAAGATGAGTCAGGGAGTGAGATTATTTACTATGCAAGTCTGAGGTCCTGAGTTCAAATCCCCAGAAAGAATGTAGAAAGGCCAGATGTAGTTGCTTGAGCCTGTAACTCCAGAACTTTGGGGCATGGGCAGAGACAGGAGGATCCCAGATGTTTGCTAGTTGCCTAGCTCCTCATTTCAAGGAAATAAGGCAAAGTGATAGATCAAGACACAGGACACTCTTTTCTGACATCCATGTGCTTTCAGGAGAATGTGGAACTGCATACCTGCTTGCAAACACCCCCTGACATATACGCACAAACAACCCAACTCTACCATCTATGAGAGACTCAGGGAAAAGTCGTATCTATGAATTCATAAAAAAATAAAAAAAAAAAACAAAAAACAAAAAAACAAAAAACACAAAGAATAGATACACTAGTAACACTGAGAGGCAGAGAGAGCATATTAATGTCCCTTATAGTCTGAGGCTGAACAACTAGAAGTGCTGGCATATATATGTCTGCCTTCAAAGACTGAAGAATGATGCTGCTGTTGTCCTCTAGTGACTAGAGGACAACAGCAGCAACAAACACAGCGTCTCCGGGAGGGTGACGTATGTGTCTCAACAAGCTACACCCTTCTGCCTTTGCTGTCCGTTTACACCTCTAAGCTATGGCTAGCGTAAGTTGAGAGCAGTTCTTCCCTGCTTAGGACAGTCAAACTTCTCTAGACATCCCCTATCACACACAATAAAAGAATGCTCCATCAATTTTTCAGTCATCTTCCAACTCAGTTAAGTTGACCACCAATACCAGCCGTCACAGTATGCTTCCATTAAACATCACTAATAATTTGGCAAAATACGAATTGATAGATGCTGATTGACATGGCTCCTTCTCTTGCATCCTTTGTTCAATGCTCTTTTAGAGAAATGCCTTATAAACACTATCAGATTATATATTTCTCTCTGAAGACAGGCTAAAATTCAAATGTTTGATCAAGTAACTCAATGATAAGAAAGAAAATCTTTAAGACCACTTAAGACTAACTAGCTCGTCATTGAGCTATAAATAAATTTTCCCTTTCCTTTTTCCTTTATGATTTGCATACAAGGTATTTCACATTTTAAGTGAATGCTTATTATTGAAAAGCATAAGGCAAAATTCATATTTTGTGAGTTGGGAATGAATACAAATTTAAAAAATTGCAATATGTTCTTAGGCGCCTCCTGTAGGGAAAAAAAAAAAAAAGCTCTGTGGATACTTGAACATGGAGTTAAACTTCATACCCAGTTTCCTGTGGCTCAGCAATTATAAGTGATTTTCCTGTCATCATCCACAGAAGATAGAGTCCTTTAAATGGACTGGAAACCAGAGGTGAGAGAAAATAGAACAGAGAATGTATGAGAGTTCATATTTGGCAAAGCCATTTAGAATATTCCTTTGGACTCAAACTCTTATGACGATGCTCCGGAAGAGTACAGAAGAAGGTAGAAGGAGGAACACTCAAATGTTGTTTCCCCTTTATATATAAAGACAGAACATATGTGTTGTATATTTTTTTATTAGCAAATCTTTTATCAATAAAGGACAAGCCATGAGATTAGAAATTATTAGCTTTTAGGCAAGAGTTATTGTGTTTTTAGTTTCAAGAGGAAGACATGTATTTATCTAATTTACAAATATTTAATCATGACATGTTTTTATTTCCAAGGACATTTACATAGCCTACCAACAAATCCACTTTCTCCCATTGCCAGCACAGAGCTAGAATGGGGAAGTCATGACAACTGACAAAACCTAGTCACTAGACTTGTTTTTTACTTTATTTTGTTGATAAAAATGTTATTTTACTAATTTAACTACTTCTAGATTCAAACCATAGCAACACCGAACAATATTAGTACTTATGGAAACAATTATGGGATATGGTTGGGATTTACAGTTTTCATCCATTTAACTTAATAAATGGTTTTGCAGTTTTCCTGGTATATGTTCATGAGGCACATGATCTTTTTAAAAAATGCTTCAACTTGTTCTCAGTTTTAAAGGCAACTTTTTATTTGAGAAGAGAGAGGGTCAGGAGGTTTCCTAATGCAAAATTTAACGTTGAAATCTTGAGGGACCGTACATGATTGAAGACAGGATTTTCACTCTGACAGTTTAATGCGTTTTGCATTATGATGGCATCGCCTGCTTTACGGTTTCTGAGAAAGAACTTGCATTAGGTCTCAAAGTAGCCACTTTCCCCTGTAGTTTCTTGCCTTCTCTCTTGCTCACATCAAATCCCAGAAGGGACCCATTTGTGGAGGAGAGATAATTTTGCCACTGGGGAAGGCTGCACGTGGTTCTTTGCCATGGATAAGATCAGTTACACAAAGGGTCCTATGCTGAGGGTGTTCTGTCCAGCCACAGAATGACACATGCAATTAGTCAGTCCCCAAGTGCATTCTGCTCCAGGGCTCCTTGTAAAAGTCCTATGTGCAGAGATTTTTTTCACCATTCCAAATGCTGGCTGTAAGTAAATAGACCAGAGTCTATACCAGAGTTCAATTCCCTTGTATGTGAAAGGTCACAAAAACTGGAATGTGCCTTTTGTAGCTCGCTGTACTAGGGCACAGAAAATCCATCTAAATTTTAGTTGTAAATTTATCTTAAGTTTTGGGACAAATAATCCGACATCTGAGTTACAAGTTTCTTATGAGAAAGCAATAATAATATTTTAATACACTCATAATATGTTTCTGATTTTCTTACTTCTTAGTTCTTGATCTTAGTAAATCTACCTAAGAAATGAATGCCACTGCTATATTAATGGCAGGAAACTAAGGCCTAGAGAAGTTAGTTGAACTGCGCAGGCTGAGAGCTGGTGGGGGCCTCAGTTTACCTGTGCACGGCCAGCATTTGATTTCAGTCAACACTTTTCTACATAGCAGCTAAAAAAGAGACTCCTATGCCCTATGTTATACAGGAGCACTGCTGGGGTAGAGAGCTGCAGGATATTTGATCTCACTATGAACCCAAGATTGTGTTGTTGGCTGGAAAGCCCTGCTTCTAATTGTGGTGTGGCTCAGTCCTAGCACACACCTTTAATCCAAGAGCTTTCTGCTTGAGTATTGTAAACAGGATTAAATAAAGTTAACCCTAGGCCAAGAGGCAGAGCAAGCAACCAGTTGACGGGGAATAAACACAGGGGAAAAAAATGAGTGAGAGGAAGTCAGGAGAATAAATAGAGAGACACACAGGAAGTAGAAGGACATTTAGTTTGAGTGTTTTTGAGACAATGTGGAGAAAAAGGCATTTCTTCTGGGGCCTGAGCTGAGTAGGAAGGTCAGCTGGATGCTTTCTCTGCCTCTCTCAGCTAGCAGGTTTTTACCCCAGCATCTGGCTTCTGAGTCCTTATTGGTAGAATTGAAATTTTGTTTAAAACAACAGTAGAGCACTCTAACATTAAAACATTTTATTATTTAATAATTTAATCATCCATATTTGTTTAAAGATTTATTTATTTATTTGTTATGTATATAGTGTTTTGCCTGCGTGTATACCTACATACCAGAAGAGGGCACCAGATCTCATTGTAGACAGTTGTGAGCCACCATGTGATTGCTGGAAATTGAACTCAGGACCTCTGGAAGAGCAGGCAGTGCTCTTAACCTCTGAGCCATCTCTCCAGCCCAATCATCCATATTTTTGATATTAGTGATAATCCTGACTAGTACAATAAACATTTTGGTGCCAGTTTCTAGATTCTTCGGTGGCATTCTAGTTAGCTTTAACTGTCAGCTTGTTATGGTCTAGAGTCATCTGAGAATGAAATCTCAGTAGAATGGTTGCCCTGATAATATTGGCTTGTGGGCATGTCTGTAGGGAATTGTCTTGAATATTAGTTGATGTAGAAAGGCTTGACCCACTACAGGCAGCACCATTTCCCAGGCAAGTGGTCCTGGGTGATACAAAATTTACATGAACCCAAGCCTGAGTTGGCCAGCAAGTAGAGTTTCTCCATACTTTTGGTTTCAAGTTTTGAGTTTCTGCCCTGACTTTCCAAAATTAAGGACAATATATAACCTACAGGGTGAAATAAAATAATTCCTTCTCTAAGTTAGTTTTGGCCAGAATATTTTCCACAGCAACCAAATATGGCTAGAATAAGTGGTGGTCACACTGGCTGAGAAGTAGTCTATGAAATGTCCCTAAAATATTCACAATTTTGGCAAATACAATAGGACAGAAAATAGCAGGAACCTCTGTTTTCAGCTTTGTCTGACAACCTCTTCTGGAATGGATTCTGATAAGTAGTGTCACTCCTTCCAAGCCAGAGTTTCTGGTAACTAGTGAAGAAAGATGGACATTGTCCAGAGCAGCCTTTCAACATTCCAAAGGAATTATTTAAGATAGGTAGATGAATATTTCCAGGAAGCTGGGGGCGTGGGGGGGGGCGAGCCCTAGTTATGATGAGAAAAGCAAAAGCCAAATCTCAAGGCAGTCACTTTAGAGGGCAGAGGGTGAACAGATATTTAAAGAGTTATACAAGAGTAAGATTGAGTTTGAGTATTGAGCTGCTGACAATTTTAATTCTTCCTAGCCGTACTTAGCTCACATTTTATCTCTCGAGTTGTAATCGCACATAAAGGAAGAATCAGATTTCTTGTAGTAACTTCTGATGTTTTGATCCGAGACAGCCACGCCCACTGTAATGCATGTCTCTGTAGCCAGCTGTGTCAGAGCTCTGCAGAATTTTTACTCTGCGGTAAGGTCAGACTACACGGCAACACGGCAAGCATTCTGTTTCTTAGTGCTTAGGATGGCAGGCTCAAATCAGACTTCCTGTTTGGAAAGAAGTTGATCGGCAATGTTCAAAAGGCAGAACATTGTCGCCAAGTTCAAATTCCCTCTTCTGGGGGAAGTACTCCCCCACACTGTTGCCAGCAGCAATCTTTTCTCTGAACCCCAAAGTATAATTTGTACACCACAAAACCTTTTGCTACTCTGTGTTTCCTATGTTGGCCTTCTTGGGGAGATTCCAAGCAATATGGGGGTCATTTCCTTCTGTGTTACCCATAATATCCTGGGTTAGCCATCTGTGGGACATGTTTTAAATTTTGTTGTTTAGTTATTTAACTCTTTCATATATTTTTCTTTCATAAATCATGTGTGATCAACTTTGCAGATACAGCTTCAAATCTGTAAGCAATGCTAGAAACATATCCCTTTGGGAAAATAAATGTTAAAATAGAAATCATTGTAAACTATTTAAACATGTCAGTGGGTATCTTAAAGTAGGCAAAACATTGATGGTTGCTGGGTATGATGGGATACCTGTAATTCTAGCACTTGGGATGTAGAGGCAGAAGGACTAGGTATTCAAAGTCATGTACCTAGGGCTATATGAGATCCTGTCTCAAAAAACAAAACCAAGCCAGACATAATGGCACACACCTTTACTCTCAGCACTCTGGGGCAACAGAGGCAGGTGGATCTCTGTGAATCCAAGGCCAGCATGGTCTACTAAGTGAGGCCAGGACAGCCAAACCTACAAAGAGAAATCTTGTTTCAAAAAACCAAACCAAACCAAACCAACCAACCAACCAACCAAACCCCAAATCCAAACAGAGCACGTAGTCAAAGATAATAACATCTCATGTATAAAAACTGTCAGTTAAGGATTCAACTTATGCAATTTGTGCATGAAGGGTTCTGAAATTAACATACATATTTGTAAATAGATGCTTTCATATTTTTAAGATGTTAAAGGAAATTTAAAAAGCAGAGCTCAGGCAGTAAGAAAGGATCACTACAAGGGGAGGATCATCACATTTTTGCTCCGTGTAGTGAGAGGAACTTTTCCTGTCTTTTGTGGCAGGTGAGTGTGGTCCTATCTTATTTGATGGAGGAGAGACTTCACAGCTATAGTGGAAGTTGTAGTAGGCTCAGGAGAGTTGCTTGCGTTGTTCAGGTAGATCTGTGGTCCTTAAAGGAGAGCCTAGGCTGAGGAAGACAAAGACAGGAGAGGGGGAGAGGAGAGAGAGAGAGAGAGCAAAGACAGAGGAGAGTCGGGAGGAGAGGAGAGCGAGGGAGAGAGAGAGAGAGAGAGAGAGAGAGAGAGAGAGAGAGAGAGAGAGAGAGAGAGAGAAAGAAGAAGAAGAAGAAGAAGAAGAGGAGGAGGAGGAGGAGGAGGAGGAAGGGGAGGAAGAAGAGGAGGAGAGACAGAGAGAGAGAGGAGGAAAAAGAAGAAAGAAAGAGACAAAGACACATACACAGAGAGACACAGAGACAGGGACAACCAGAGTGAGCAGGAAGACAGATGGGGGAAGCACATACATGAGGGAGACTGGATGAACTATTTCTGGCTAGTTGTGAGAGTATCCCATACAAGGGGGACCAGAGGAGCTAAAACCAAGAGGGAAAAGGGAGCCTTGGTCCTCCAGAAGCAGGAGATTGCGATTGGGTCTGTCTCAGGAGTGTGGAAGCAGACTCATGGCCAGGTCTCCAGAAAGAAGCAAAGAGCAGCCACTGTCTCACCTCTATCCTGGGGATGGACCAAGTCGGAGGACCAGACAAGCCATGTTTGAACTGCACTTCTGATCTTCAGAGCTATGAGATAATACACGGTTTTGCTTCAAACAGTGAAACTTACGCTAAATTTTTTCTTACTGTTTTAATGGAAAATTAATATTCCCAGTGAGGTAACGGCTTGATGCCATCCTTCAGATTGTTGAGTGTGCTGGGAAACTTCTGACTAAGAGTCTTAATGCTGTGGGTAAGCCTCGTCATCTTCAAAAGTATATTATTCAACAAACAAGAAGTGTTTATACTTAATATGTGTGTGTTCCTTTGAAATGTGTGCACACTGTGGAGTGACTAAATAGGCTCATTTCCATGCCCATCGCTTCGCAAGCCCATCACTCGTTAAGCCCTGGCGTAGTTCGCTTTGGCTATGAAGAAAGCCTCGCAAAGCAAAGCTGAATCTGTGTGGGGATTACACAGAATCTTGAGAAATTTCACTTCTGGACCCTTAACTGGTCCCATCAATAAGACTACCATTAATGCATCTGGATGAAACCTGAAAACCAGCTAGAACTGGCCTCATTTGTAATTGTCCTCCTCGCGTGTCTTCGGCAGTGTTTTGTAAGTGGATGTCTTGAGCCACTTAACTCCCGTTCTGGCTCTTCCTTGGCTTCACAGAAACTTTGATTTACTGTGCGAGCTTTCGGTCAGGGCTAGGAGGACAAAGGGAGAAGTCTGTCAATTGCCTGAGTAACAACAGTGCAGGTTTTTCATGGTACCCGCTTCAGCTTTCTTCTCAAGTCCAGGTTTTATAGAGGAATATCTAACTAGATGACTAAATGTAGTTAAAAAAAAAACTTAATGGGAAGAGAGTAAAAATAGATGTTTACGCTAGTAACCAAAGCATTTGCTGTGCCCTGGTAGCATTGAGGGTGCTGAGGAAGCTTGTGTTAGAGCTAGGCGGCATTCCTGTTGTCATTAAACTAAAGTGGCTGCTGACCTGTCTGTCCATCCAACCATGTCTTGCTGCGGGGTTTATCACTGCAGGTTAGCGCCCGGTGACTGACAGGCTGAAGTCTGGTCTTTGGACCCTGGTTGACCTCATCGCAAGAGTAGCAGTGGCAGACGTTTCGCTACTGGCAAGTGACATCTGGGCTCAGAGTCAGCAAACATAGTATTTAAAAGGTTTTTATTTTACTCATATAAATAATCAGGTTGTGTGTGTGTGTGTGTGTGTGTGTCTGTCTGTCTGCCTGTTAGCAGTCAGACGTACTTGACTCTGTCTGCTGAACTGTGAGACAGGCCCATACATATGAAAGTCGGGGAAATCCTCCCAAAGAGATTGCAGCCATGGCAGGAAGAACATGGAGGCATTGCTTCGACCCAATAGAAACCTACTAATGAGTTGGAGGAGAGACCTTTCGAGTTTGAAATAAACGCTATTTCGTATGGTGCTGAGCATTCCATCTCTTCAGTGACAATGTCTAATGCACCACCTTGGGCACAATGGCACCACATGTCCCTGGATCAGCTTGTGTGGGAATGTCCTTTGGGGAAGGGGGAAACTTAGGAACTTGGACTGTTTAGTCAGTGGGTAGTGAAAGGGCTGGTGAAATTTGAAATACAGGGGTGACTTTGACTTACAGGTGAGCCTTTGACTTACAGGTGAGTGAGACCAGAGGAGACTATGGTACTCTGTGGCACCAAATTCCCACTACATCGCCTCCCATGACCTCTGTGTGCTGCGATTGCTGCCCAGGGTAACAGTCTCACATCAAAGAGGCTGATGAAGCCAAGAGAAGATTGTTTGCAGTGATGATGTGTAACTCCTGAAGGTATCCCATAAAGGGCATCACAGCTTTCATTTTTCCTTCTTGCTCTAGAGACAGCAGGTGCTACACTACCGGGATGCTTTAGGAGCTACACATAGAGGTCTGTGTCAGAACAGAGACCTCCTTCCCTCAGCCACATCAGCCAGCCAGCACTGTAGCAGACAATGCTGCCCGCTCAGTTCCCTGCAGGACAGACCCTGGGTTGCAACTACCCAGTGGCATATGTGTATCAATGTTTGTTGGTTTAGTTTAGTAAGTTTTGGGTTAATTGTTGTGTAGTAGTAGATTCTTGTGCACTTACAGAGCATATGCTAGTGGGATTCCGATATATTATGAACTATGAATTCTATAAAGATCAAGTCTCTATCTTATTAAATTTTCTTTCTCCTAATATATTTTAACATCTAGGTTATTTTTAATTAAATAGAAGTTTTGCATAAACTTAAATTTCCAAGTCTCCTTTAAATAGTATCTAAATTGTTTGATTGTAGCCGACATTGTTATCAGGAGGATCTTGTTGATGACACAAAAGCAGCAGTGAGAGTACAGGAGAGATGCAGTGGGCCAGGCCAGAGATGACAAGCTAAACAAAGTGGGGGCTTCACCTTCATAGCTGTCCCTACTCTTTCTGCTGGATTTAGTGGTCTCTCCTCAGGACCATGATAATCATGGCACAGACAAAATAAAGATTGAAATAGATAGATATCCATGTATTGAGCAAAATCACCTTGGTTACAGCCACAGCATATAGTCCGTTGTCTTTATCAGAGACACACAGTGACAAGATGCTTTGAGCTTTCCCTTTAACAATTATGAACATCGATCTGTCACTCAGCCTGTGCATTCATCTACCAGTCACACACTCATGTCTGGCAGCCACTCTCTCACATTGACATTTAACACTGTGTTTGTACAATTCCTGGCAAATAATGAAAGAATGCGAGGGAAAATAATTGTTATTTGTTAAGCATTGGCTTTGTTTTGGGGACTGAATGTCAGTGAAATGTTTCTATAAACAGCATTAGCATCTTTTATCGACAGAGACTCGATACATCTGGAGTGGTTCTGAGTCCTTCCTAGAGGCACACAGTGAGGTGACATCTGAGGAACCTCCTATCTCCTAAGCTGAATATTCTATGAATAGGCTATTTGGTTGGACACATATCTCCCCTCCTTATGTCTCTACCATGCAAGATCAACAATATGCTTAGGCGAGAAGAACCATTTGTGGCAAAATTCATACATATATTTTTCTCTCATACTTAATGCTGATTATATTTGTCAAAAGGAGAAAAATACTATGCTAGGCATATTAAATATTAGACATCTTTTAGAAATGTTTTTATATTTAAAAAATGAGACAGGAAATAGGAATGTATCTAATTTTTCTCCAGTACAGTCTGATATAAAGCAGGCTCTTTCATAAACTCTGGGTCATCATAATTATTATCATCGTTATCATTGTAATGATGATGAGGATGGTGATGGGATAATAGCAGTGATGATAATAGATGTAATGGGAGGAATTTCGGTTGGAGCCTGAACTTCATCCGTGTTCGTGCATGTATTCAGACATGAATGGGATGTCTGGAAGGAGGCTGCCTCTTCCCCTGAGTGACCATGGAGCCCTCAGGGACAGATGTGTTCTAAAGGGAGACAGACAAGTGGGAAGGCAAAAATTGCCTTAAAGATAGTGGGACAGGAGGGAAAAGGACTATGGGTGCCACCTAATACCTCATCCCAAGGTTGAGGTAGCTTCTGTGTGGAGTGTTACAATTCCATGTCCTCATGTTCAAACATCTGCTGACCAAGAGGTCCACTAAGACCAGGTGCTTGCTCCTATGCTATCGCTCCTGTGGGAGGGACGAATAACACTGTCCTGAGACCTTAGTGCTGGAAGGACAGCATTGAAACCTTTACAAAGTGCTGATGGGATTGGTGGTACCATAGGCACACTGAGCTATTATTAGCTGGATCCTTTAAGGAAGAGCTGCAGCAAGCCAAAAATGAGTAGGGGACACAACTAATGCTACAGAGAAGTAAGACTACCACCCAGGGCTGGTAGGGCCTTAGGGGAGATGGACTCTGATATAGGCGAGTGCTGGAAAAACAGGTAAAATTAGAGAAATGGATAGCTTGCAGCGTGTGAAGTCTTTAGCAGGGAGGTTACCAGTGCCATGCACTTTCCGTACTTTGCCCAGTTGTGCTTCAGGAATGTGAAGCTGACAATTGAAAAGGCAAGCGCCTCAGAAGTCCCCACAGGTTAAAATGATTACAGCCCCATTTGTACAAGTTCCAACAACAGTCTGGTATCACTTCCTGACATCTCCATGCATATTTTGAGTCTGCCGAAACCAGTACTTGTAACTGTGGAAGAGAAGAAATTCCTTGCCCGCAGGCACACTCTCTGGCTCTTTGGCCAGCACTTGCCCTCTAGGGGAGGCCTGAGTGGAGTCCCAGCTGTGAGGTCTGTGTCACTCCCTTTTCTGCATGAGCGAGATTAAGCATACTGTGTGATGTCAGGTAAACACAGTTATACCCAACAGAGGAAGGGAGAATGGGATGGCTAGTGAACAGGGTGGCCCTCCTGTCCCAGGTGGGTCGTCTCTGGTGACCATTGCTGAAGCAGGTAAACAGCTACCTAACTCCCAGCTTGTTGGGGGGATGGGGAGGGCCTTATCCAACTGTCTCTGCACTGCCCTACTCCAGTTGAGGATGCCTACAGTGTGGCTTCTCTGGCTTGTACTGAGATGAGGTTTCTATGAGTTTCTGAAGGAGAGTTGCTGCCCCAACATAGCAATTAAGAACACAGGCATTCGCCTCTGGCTGAGGGGCTATTGGAAGTTGGTGTCTACTGGCACACCTGTGGCTGTGGAGGTAGCTTAGTGTGCCTATGACACCACCCATCCCCATCAGCCCTTTCTGAAGGCTTCTCAAAGAGAGAACCAGTTTTCCTCAGAGATGTGGCCCCTGGTAGGTTAGCCATGCTCAAGTGCACAGCCTACACCCATGTGTACATGGCAAATACTAGTTACACTGAGTGGGCTAAAAACTAAAAAAAAAAAAAAAAAGAATAAAGTTGGGAGTGGAAACATGGGAGGAGGAGGAAAAAAGGGTGGATATGCTAAAAACACAATTTATGTATGCATGTATATATGTACATAATTCTCTAAATTAATAAAATTTCCAAAAAGAACATGAGTTTTATAGCAAATTTCCCCTGGCTTAAGTCCCAGCTTTGCTGCTTCAGGGATTGTGACCCTGGGCAGGTGAGAAATCACTAAATTGCTTTGAACTTCAGCTGCTCACCTTGACAAAAAAAAAAAAAAAAAAAAAAAAATCAAGATATTTACATTATCCACCATACAAAGATTTTATAAAGACAGAGAGAAACAACAGGGCCCAGTGCCCACTTCACTGCAAACGCATCCAGTCCAGGTGCGTTTCATTTTAATCATTACTCGTTGACTAGGCTACCTTGGGCTGATGTTTATGAAAACTGTGCCCCAGAGAGGGGACAGTCTTGATTGGCCTTGGGATTTGGCTAACAGGACTGTTTGAGCCTGCTCACAGTGAGCAGCAGGGTTTTCTCAGTTAACAAGGCAAGTCTGGTCCTTTCCAGAATCTGTGTTTCTGTGATGTTTCTACGAGAAAGGGTAAAATGGCCTCAGTTGGATTGAACGTCCATCTTTACTTGGGTTGGACTGGGAGAAATGAGATGCAGATATAATTACTGGCACATCCCTGTGGAGGCAAAGTAGGTTGGGCCAGGCTCAGAGACAAGGCCAGGGTAAGGATGGCTGCTACATCGGTGTCTGCTAACAGGAAGCAAACAACAGATCCAGTGGTCTGTCCCATAAACACGTGCACGTAAATACGCGTTCATGCCATCCATAATATGTGGCCATGCTCATGTGGGAGACTAGTCTAATAACACACACAGGCATCTGCAACCTACGTGGCTGCCACATCTGAAGCTTCTTACCACGCTAAACACATGCACACTCGCTTGGAAGAGAAATTTTCTAATTCCTAGCAGTAACCTTTAAATATTACACAAAATTTGACCAAATTATTTTTTAGCTTTAAAATTTTACCGTTAAGGAAACAATTAACAAATCATTAGAAAGGGTTACTACAACTATTCTGTTGGGATGAAATTCACCGGGACATATTTACAACAGAAGCACAAAAAGGAAAAAAAAAATCCATAATAAGGGATGGTTGAGTGGACAACATCACATGGACAGAGTGTTTATTGCCAACAGTCATCAAACCTTGCACTGGACACTCGGTGATATGTAAATTGTGTCCCTATATCAGGTAGAAAGATCTAGTTATATAGTGTTACAGAGTGGTTTTTTGGTTTTGTTTTGTTTTGTTTTTCACTCAAGACTAAAATGACACAGGCATAGGAATAAAACTAAGAAATGCAACAACATCCCCCCCGCCCCGTGATCACCTGGAAGTAGTTAGAGCTAACGCCTTTTTATGTTCATTTTTCTCATCTGAATTTTCAATTCTACTGTAATATTCACAGTAAGAAAAAAAATACCACACGAATGTGAAGCTGTGAGCAGCCTCCATGCCTGCATGCTTCCTAGCAGCTGACACAGAGGCAGGAACATCCCAAGGTCCCCGATAAAACATCCCCATAAACCAAAATGGAGTCCAGCTGCCTAGGGGGACACTCAGCTCTTTCTGCTACTACAACCTGTGATAAATTCGTCCTAAGGGCCCTCTTGGAGAGGTCACTGGGTAACACAAGAAACAGTTTATTTGATTACATTCTTCAAGTAAGTGTAATTCTGGGTTTATGGATTCTTTTTTTTTTTTTTCTATTGTCCTTCGAACTATGCTGATGAGAAACTTAAAAGCCATTTTAAATAGGAAGTCAAACTAAGGCCACCCACAGCATAATTAGTTCATCAGTCTTAAGCCAGGGCTGCAAGTAGCTGAGGACAAAGTTGGATTGCAATCTTCAAACTTTTACTGAGGTTATTTACCATGACAAGGAGCAGGGCTCCACACTCAAGTCCTTCCTGTTACTGGGGTCGTTTCATGCTTTATGCATCAAGCAGGATCTGTGATGAGGGTGGAAACAGGAATGCTTTAGACATTAGGAGCCTAAGGAGAAGACACTTTCAGCTCAAGATTCTGGGCAAAACCCAAACATCCATAGGATCTAATATTTGAGCTATTTTTGTTAATAAACACATTTTTTAAAAAGTCAGCCCACATAATATTTTTTTTTTCACAAAATGGCACAAAGACACCGTTTTTTTTTTTTTTTTAAAGTAAATATAATTTAAAAGCTCATCTGTTGGGACTAATAAAGATACCAGATAAGAGCTTCGTGTCCATGTAACATGGATGGTGACCAGCATAATTTCTTCTTGTATACTTGAGGATAGCATGTATATCTGGTTTCAAAGAAATCCGTGTTTAGGTAACTGAATGACCTAAAGTATTTAATTTGGGGTCAATTAGATAATAGAGAACAAGTGTCAAAAAGGACAACCTGCTTCAAAATGGCTCACTATGGCCCTTCCTCCCTGTATTAAATGAATTGTTGCTATGACAACTAGTTAGACGACTCCCAGGTCTTCACCATAGCCCTCTGCAGCGGAAGAATATTTGGGCCCCACTCCTTCTCAAATCTGCATGGTGATGGGAATGAAAAGGTGAGAGGCCTTTGGGAGATAGCTGAGTTTTGAGAGAGACCCTCACGAATGGATGCAGTGGTTCTCAACCTTCCTAATGCTGTGACGCTTTAAAACACTTCCTAATGCTGTGACGCTTTAAAACACTTCCTCATGCTGTGACGCTTTAAAACACTTCCTCATGCTGTGACGCTTTAAAACACTTCCTCATGCTGTGACGCTTTAAAACACTTCCTAATGCTGTGACGCTTTAAAACACTTCCTCATGCTGTGACGCTTTAAAACACTTCCTCATGCTGTGACGCTTTAAAACACTTCCTCATGCTGTGACGCTTTAAAACACTTCCTCATGCTGTGACGCTTTAAAACACTTCCTCATGCTGTGACGCTTTAAAACACTTCCTCATGCTGTGACGCTTTAAAACACTTCCTAATGCTGTGACGCTTTAAAACACTTCCTAATGCTGTGACGCTTTAAAACACTTCCTCATGCTGTGACGCTTTAAAACACTTTCTCATGCTGTGACACTTTAAAACACTTCCTCATGTGGTGAGAAACCCCCCCCAACATAAAATTATTTAGTTGCTGCTTTATAGCTGTACTTTTGAATTGTAATATAAATATCTGATATGCAGAGTATCTGATATGTGGCCCTCTGTGAAAGGGTATCTGTAGGCGAGAGACTGCAGAGACATTGTTTTCTCCTTCCTGTACCACGTGAGGATACAAGGAGAAGGCTATTGTCTACAAATAGGAAGAGGGCCTCACCAGAAGCCATTCTGACACTCTCCTCTCAGACTTCCATCCCCTGGACCTGTGGTAGAAAAATGGCTGTTTCTAAGCTCCCAGCCTATGGTATTTGATTATCTTAACCAGAATTAAGACATCCCAGAATAAGACATAAGAAAATATTTCTCTCTCTGAGTTAGTGGTAATAGAGGCACAACTGGCCACGCAGTGGGGCAGGCACAGGAGATGCTGTCATCATTAAGAAAATGCTGCCCTTACTATGGGTTTCCCAGCTGTCTTTTTTTGCACTGGGAAATAGTTTCATGTTACAAGGGGAGAATTGTACTATTTCTTAACTAAAGAGGTGAACTCCCAAGGAACTGACCTCTAAACTACTTTTCACTTATTCATTAGTTTTAAGGAGGGTAATGACAGAAGGACCTGCTGATTTCGCCTGTGACTGAAGGAATGTGAGGATGGGACGAGGCTCTCTGTGTGCTTGTGCTCCGATTTATGGATGAAGATAGTAATTATGCCTGTTGGCAGAGATTAAAACGTTTCAGTACTGATTGGCTATCCATATGAGTTGGGAGCCTCAGTGACATTTGCAAACTCAACGAATCTCCCCATCACGCTTGTGGCTGGAATGCTAAAATGAATCCAGGTGTGCTACAAATCCAGATGTTGGATGAGGCATCCTGATGCGGGACACTCAGAGGCCCCTCGGTCATATGGGGCCATTACAGAACTTGTGTCGACTAGATTAAAATTGTGTTCATGGACAGAGTGAGAGTTCCCAGGTCTGCATCTGAATCTGAGGATGGCAATGGCACCTGTTTAAGATATCTCGACGCCAGCCCTTAAGGCATACCTGCCTTGCTGTCACAGCCTGCTTCGATTCCCTAATGTGGGTCCTTGACTCTTACAGCCTCTTCTCTATAGCCAAGCCAGTTTCAAAGGAAACTCTGGTTAACTATCAGGGACCCTACCTTGCCCTGGCATTTCTCTCCATCTTAGCCCTACCCTCAAGTTAGGTGTTGTACTACTCTCTCAAGCTCCCCCAGAATGCTTTGAAATTACTGTGCTGCCTCTCCTCAGCTTTCTCAGGACTTTCTCTACCAATGACAACTGCTGCCAACCAGTCAGTCCCCTTTATAGTCTTTGTTAACAATTTTCTGAAGCCTGGGTTGTGGGGCCCCTCTTGTGTCTCTTATATCAGCCCATTTGCTCTCTGTCCTCTGCAGAATCACAGTCCTTGCATTTTTTTATTCATGCCTCCGAGTCAGGCTATTTCTTAATGACAGTTCTACCTCATGCACTAATTAACACCTGTGTGAGTGCCTAGCCTAGATTAGTGACCAGCTGTGACTAAATGTATGGATATTTTACAGGAAATATTCCAGAAAACACTACGTTATTACACCCCCAGCGACTGAAGGGAGACGTGTGTACATGTCAGAGTGTAGAGTGGGACACTGTATCAGTGTGCTCTGAGTCTGAGGAGAAGCAAGCGACAAGCTCTGGACAGGGTGTGGAGGCAAACAAGACTTCAAGTTGGATTGTGGATGCCACGGAATTTTTGAATCAAGAGGGAAGGTTCTTGGAGACACAGAAACTCCAAAAAAAGGCCGAGCATGGGGGGAATTAGCAGTGTTTGCAGGGCAACTGATGATGGTTCAGGGTGACTGGGATTAGGAGTCGGTACAAGGATTCTGAGAGAATGTGCTGGGGTGATAGTTGATGCGAGAATGTAGGGCCAGAATGTGAGGTTGCAAGGAGCAGCATTGCTGGTAGAGCTGATGACTGTGTGTGTTTCTTCTATATGAGCCGATGCTGCCAGGTGTGCTAGTGCACATTTGCAACCCAAAGGCATGGGCAGACAAGACAAGAGAGTAAGACAATTGGAGGCCAGCCTGAGCTACAAGGTGACCTTGTCTCAAACTATATATATGTATACAAAGAAATGATGAAAAACAAAGTAAGTGTTAATTGAGGAGTGTAAAATGAAGATATGATCCTTCCTTACTCTACAAGTCTCAAACCATCACCGTTAGGTATTCTAAGTTCGGGTGTGAGTGTAAGTACCAACTTTGTTATTTTAATAGAAAGGTTATAGTTTGCTCCTTGGTGTAATTGATGGAAGACACATTTTTGTGTTTCTCCTGGAGTCATCCTTCAATACTGTGCATTTTAGGGAATAATATCCCAAATCCTCCATGGAGTGACGGGTGCTAAAGGTCCAGCAATCACTCACTAGCAAAGAACACATGGGTGGGAAGCTCACGTGGCTGGCTTTTATAGTTACTTTCCATAGTGGCCAGGACCTTGTTTTCACTCCCCAGCTCCTGAGACCAACTGCTTTCTAGAGAACACTTGCTATCAATTTGCAGAACTGTGTCTGACGACAGATGCAGGGTGGAAAGATTGGATAATATCCAGAGAAAAGCAATAAACATGACGAATAACTTGGAACATCAGGCCTCAGAGGAACACTTAAGGATGTTATGAATCTTAATTGATATTTTTTAAAAAGGCTTTGTTGTAGTAAATCACAGTGAGATGCTTCTTTCTTCATCATCACAGTAAATACATGTGGAAGAAATGGCCTTAATTCAAAGAAGGCATATCCTAGTTCTAACGAATGGGGGAAAAATACTCACAAATGGGAACCCTGGCTTAACACTAACAGGCATAGACAAGAGCTATGGATTGTTCACTCAGAACAGAGTAGGTTGGGAGGTTTCAGGCAAAGTAATGAAGAACTTCTATGTTTCCACTTATTCTTTTAAAATGACTTTTTTTGAGTCACTGTTGTCTGTAGCAAAAATCACTTAAACATTTGCTATGTGTCAAAGCATTTAGACATGTAGACTGTTTGTTGGAGAGTAAACCTATGGGAAAAAGAGCAAAAGTGAGACTGGGTAGGGGTCTCTATGATGCCCACCTGCCAACTCTCACCAGCCCAATAGGGCTGCAAGGTGTGAGTGCAGCTTGCTTAGCATGAGGCCCTGGTGTGGGAGGAAATGACTGGGCCTCATGTTACCCCTCGTTTAGTCATTGACTGGAAATTTCTGGGAGCCTATTGCACCATTGTACCACTTCATGGACAGAAGCCATGGCAAGAGTCCTGTTTTCTTGGAGAGAAAGCTGTGGTAGACCCTGAAGCCTCAAACTATATACCTTTTCTGAAAAGTGCTATGAGTGGGACACTCCAATGCCTACCCTTATGAATAACACCCTACTGCATTAATGATATCTTTTATGTATTATTTGACAATTTCAAAATATGTGCAATGGGTTTTGCTCACATGCATCCTGAGTATCCACTCTTCCCAGACACTCCTAAAATGCTTCCCTCCCATTTTCATACTTTCTGGTTCTCTCTGTCTCCCTCCTTCCTGGATTCAGTTAATACTGCCTTCTGAAATATTAACTGATCTTATTTGTTTCATCTTTTGTTTTTGTTTGCTTGTTTGTAGACAGAGTTTCACTCTATAGCCCCAATTGTCTTAAAATTCACTCTAGATCAAGCTGGGCCTGAACTCAGAGATCCACCTGCCTTTGCCTCTGGAGTGCTGGGATTAAAGGCATGCACCGCCACCACCTGGCCCTTGGGTTCCTCTTATGCAGGTGACTATAGCTTCAGAGAGTTCATGAATAAAACAGCTGTGTCCCATCTGGAAAACAGTATTTCATAGTGCTCACAGCCACCCTCTGCTTCTTACAGTCTTTCTTTGCCCTCTTCTGTGATGTGCCTTGAGACCCGAGGGTGTCCATGTAGATGTCTCATTTAGGGACCAGCACCCAAGACTGACTTATTCTCAGCACTTCTGAGTCTCTACATTAACTTAGGCCACATAAAGAAGCTTCCCTGGCCAAGGTCAAGAACAGCACAATATGTGGGCACAAATATAAGTATTTAGAAGACAGTGACAGTGTGTCTGTTTAGCAAAACAATAGTAGTAGGTTCTCCTGTAGGGACTATGACCTCCCCAGCCACAAGCTTTTGACCAGGTCTAGAGTACCAGACATGGATCCTATCCTGTGAAGGAGGCCTCAAGTTCAATCATTGACCAAGAAATGTTTGGTCAGTCCATAACTTTCATCCCACTATTGCGCCAGTGGCCACCTCTTGTCCAATAGATGCACATTATAACCCTGTGGGTACATGGCTGAGTAGTGCCTTTGATCACTCTTCTCCTTCAGCTACCATAAACAGCAGGGAGGAATTTTCGAGTCAGTTCCAGTTTTAGTTCTCTGTTTGAACACTTCCCCCTTGGAGGGGAGGCCCTGGTGGCACACAGAGGAAGGGGAAGCAGGCTATCTGAATGAGCCCTGATAGGCTGTGGTTCTATGGTGAGGGAGGAGGTCTCTGTCCATCAGAGGTCTAGGGGGAGGGGAAATAGGGCAGAATAGGGAGGGAGGGTAGGAATGGGAAGATACAAATGAGGGGATAACAATCAGGATGTATTCTGAATAAATTATAATGAATTCAAACAAAACAAAACAGAACAAAAAATAGTTCTCTCTCTTTTATAATAGATGTGTGTGTGTGTCTTCTGCAGTAGGGTCTTACCATCTAGTCTTGGCAGGCAGCCAAGAGCAAAGGCAGTACCTTGGACACGTTTCTTCTCCATTATAATTAAATAATTATAAAATAGGCATCTTTTGTGTGCTAATGTAACCTATACGTTGGTTGATACAGTCCAATCAAATAATGAGGAATACATGTGGGTTCTTGATTCACCTAATGAGCAGCCATGGTCTGGGAATAACAGATACCTCCCCTTCACAACAACCCAGCACAGTAGAGAAGCTGCAGGTCACCTTGTATAGGGTGAACTTTCGTTAAATCACGTGATTGGCCAGCATGCCACAGAGCGTAGGTGCTCACAGGCATTTTGCATCACACTGAAGTGACTACTGTGAAAGTATTATGGAAAGGAATGTGACTGTCTGGGTTATATTTTGTCAAAGTAATTCAATTCTTATGTCCCTGTTCCATGTTGTTGTATGTTTGGTATAGTCCTTGCTGCATTAAAGTAAAATATTATGACTTCTGGCATATGTTCAAGCAGGGTGGATTAATTTCTGAGTGAGAGCTTGGCAGAGCTAGGTCTATGCATTGAAGTCTGTGCGTCTATGTTGGTTCGCCACATTTGCTGAGAATCTTTAAACTTTCAACAGGACTCGTTTTATCTCTAGCTTTGTATATCAGTCACCTAATCTATTTTTTAAAAACAAAAGAAAGCTGTAGTCAAAATATGAAGTTCATTGAGACTGAGATATCAACAAAAGGAAATTCCTGCATGTAATCTTCCCTCTTAAGTATTCTTTTCTATCTAAATTTTGTTAAAAATGTGGTAGACATCTCAATAATATGCTTTAGTTTTTTAGCCAATTACGTTGATCTCTGTTTCATTTCAAGATCACTAGAACTGGCCCATTATTAAACATGTATGTCTAGGCCAAAAAAAAAGTGATACTATTTTTTGTTTGGATATTTATTGATGACTAAACTTAGGATCAGAACATTTTATCAACTCACACTTAATGAATTAAGATTTCATAGGAATTAGCTGCAGGCCAGGCTAAATGCTGGTTTATTGAATAATCATGTGAACAAGGAGAGAGGATTAGGCCAGGTTTTTAACAGAGTGGATTCGTTTGAAGGAACTCAATGTGCAAGTCAAGTTCATTGCTAATGATGTGACTGGACAGCAGCCTTCTTAAGATAGAGACTGTCACCTGCCTTGTCATCTTAATTCCACCTTAGGAAGTGCTTATTTCACAGCATTAGTTCATGCTGAGCTTCCAAGAACCACTAAGTGACATGTGTGTGTGTGTGTGTGTGTGTGTGTATCTACAAGTGCTATTGCCAGTTTAGGCAATCAAGTATGCTGGTATGTCCAATTTCTCTCATGTGAACTTGAGATGAAGCCAGAAACAATTCTCTTGGTGTCACCTGTAGCTAAAACACTTCTTTGCCCCATTGTGGTTTATTTAGTGCTTCTGATGATGTAAGTATTGCTGATCCCAAGAAGCTGACCTTGTTTGGAAAAAGAATCTGTCCATGTGTTATTCAGTTAAGAGACAAAAGATGAGACCATCCTAATAGTAAGGTTAACTAGAATCCAATGACTCATGTCTTTCTAGAGCAGTGGTTCTCAACCGGTGGGTTGTGATCCCTTTAAGGTGTGTGTATGTGTCACATATTAGACATCCTACATACCACATACTTATGTTATATTTCATAACAGTAGCAAAATTACAGTTGTGAAATAGCAATGAAAATAATTTTATGCTCGAGGGGTCACCACAACATGAGGAACTGCATTAAAGGGTCACAGCATTAGGAAGGCTGAGGACCACTATTAAGGAGATTTGAGAGGTACAGAGGTGAAGGCCATGTGGAGAGAGGCAGCAACCATGGCGATGTGTCTATAAGCCAGGGACTCCCCAGGACTGCTGGGGGCTGGGACAGAGGTGTCACCATCCACCCAGAAGCTGAGGTAGAGATGTCACCATCCACCTAGAAGCTGGGACAGAAGTGTCACCATCCACCAGAAGCTGAGGTAGAGAGGTCACCATCCACCCGGAAGCTGGGACAGAGATGTAGATGTAAAAGGGTTCTACAAGGACCCAACATTGGACTCAACATCTTTCCTCTAGGAAATAAATCCCTGTTGTTGCAAGCCAAGGGTGTGGGTAACTTGTCAAGTGGCCCTAGAGAAGGGTAAAGCCATCAGTGCCACTCTCTGTTCTGCATTGTATGTGCTTGTTTAGAGATACCCTCAGATAGGAGGGCCACCACGGATGTGTGAGGTCATCATCTATGCATGGCTTTGCCCCATACACGTCCTGCATTTCACAAGCGTAGGAAATGGAAATTTATTGTAACTTCTCTTTAAACGGTATCAAGAGAACTTCCTTTTGGAGAAAGAGTTCAAATATGTATTTAACAACGTTTCCTAACAGTTTCCATCCTTCCTTCCTCCCCTCTCCCTTCTTCCTTCCTTCCGTTCTGGCCGAACTACATAATCTTGGCAATGATACAGTGTTGACTATGAACAGTCACTGTGTCATGGGTATAGAAAGTGGAAGCTATTCCTAAAAGGGGGAGTCCTCTTCCGTGTCATTTCTTGGGCACAAAGAAGCTTGTGTAGCCCATGAAGCCTCAGATGCCGATGAAAGGATAGCAGTGACACCAGGTTCACGTTGATTAAGAGAAATGTTCCCGAGAGTGTCCTACAATATGGTTTTTGTTTGTTTGTTTGTTTGTTTGCTATTTTGTCATTTAGGCCATTGTAAAAACATTGCCCAAGGTGACTAAGGAAATCTAAGCACTCACGCTGGTCTGATCAGCTGGGGGAAAAATGGGAAGCAAATGACACACCCAGAAAGCACAGTGTACTGGAATGGGAAGGTGAATCCCAGAGGAGCTTCAGGGCCCTTTGAAGACAGCTTAGGGAGCCAGGTGAAGGGCTGCGAAGCACAGGGGCGAGCAGATCTTGGTGGTCAAGGTGGGTGGCTTTAGCCTCTGCATAGCCTGCAGGCATAATGTGCCACCGCAGGAGCCACAGACATCTAAAAAACAAAAACAAACAAACAAACAAAACACAGAAAGGTGTCACGGTCTGAATTGCTCCAATTCCATCAGCAACAAACAACAGTTCCTGTTGCTGCAGGTTGGAGCAACACTGGTTTTGTCCAGACTTCTCAAGCACTTCATTTTTGGTAAGTGAGATGTTATCACTGTTTTCATTGTATTTCCATCATTATGAATTCATTTTTCTTCTATACAATAAGTATGATTTTCTATTCTTTGAATTACTATCTTTATCTTTTTAAAAAATGCATTCTTTGAGTATGTTGCTTTTCAGTTGTGTGTAATATAAGTGTGTTGGCCCAGGCTATGGCTTAGTCTTTTAACTGTGTGTTGCAGCCTGCTATAAGAAGTCTTCATTTTAATATACAAAACTTCTGTTGTCAGCAATTCATGTATCACTTTTTTTTTTGTCGGGGCTTTATTTCAGAATTCTTTCTCTACCTCAACATGTAGTCCACTCTCCTCTGAAGTATGTAGTTTTGTTTTCCACATTCGATTAATCTTATGACACTAAAAACAGTAGCAAATATGGAACCCAACATATTTATGTGGTAATCTTATTTTTCATTCTCCTCGCCCCATGCACTTGCCATGTAAGAAGCACACACCTCTACTGACCATTTGCCGACCCACGTCACATCATACTCTCCTCACTCTGGCTAATATTAGGGATTTGTTCTCATATTTCACTATGTAGCCGTTACTGGAATGGTAGGGACTGCTAACCAGTTTAACTATGATGATCCTGTCAATCTTGCAAGACTCTCTCTTCAGCAGCTTTATTACAGACTTGCATCAAGGACCCAAATGCAACTCTCCACTTTATCAGTAACCCTTGTGTGACCTTGAGAGAGGAGTGAGTGTTGTCACCACACTTCAGAGCTACTTTGAGGCAGTCCATTACACCTAACTCAAAAGGGAGAATTGTGATGGTCAGATAAAGCGAAGGAACACAGCCTCGGTAAGGTAGAAGCTCACCTGCCATCACCACCTACTGCCACCAAATTCCAAAAATTTACTTTCCTAACATTGTGAACAACCAATAGATGCTTCATAAAAACTAATAAAATTAAACTTTAAAGTCACACTTTGAAGACCCCCACTTGTCATCCGATCCCCCAATTTAGGTAAGGCTTTTCTTTCATTTGCATATTCTTTTGAATAAGCATTTACTACTCCTTTCACCAAGGAAATCCAAAACATTAGGGCAGGGAAAACTACTCCTGGCAGGAGGATGGGTTGGATGGCCCAGAGTGCTGGCTTCAGGTAAGATAAATGCGCTTTGTCTGATTCATTATAGATATTAAAGATGTCAAGCAAAAAAATGGCCATTATGATTATGACTTTAAAGTCTTTTCCAAAAGAGCCCTATCTGTCATCGGTTCTGAAAGCTGACCAAATGCTCACGATGACAGACAGACAGCTGGTTCTCATTCATATTAAGTTCCTTCCAAGCAAAAGGAATGTGAAGGCAATCTGCACTCCTATTACGTTGATTCCAGTGTAATTACGTTTGTTATTTCCTGGCGATGTGGTGAATCAAGCTGTGGCAAGTAGGTGGACATTTCACAGAAGTAATTTCAGAGAACATGAAATAGGATCACGTGTTGTGCTGAACTCTCTTCAGCTTTGAGACAAGTGATGCCCATGGGGAGGGCACAGAGCAGGGAGTGAACGAATTTTCTTTCAAAGATAGCCAAGTTTTTTACATGCTGGTGCAAAATATGTAAGAAACAAAACAAAACAAAAATAAAAAAAAAAAAAAAGCAATGAACTAACGCATTACAGGGGTCAAAGAAACAGACAAACTGCCTCAGTGCAAGAGGCCATCTCTCTCTCTCTCTCTCTCTCTCTCTCTCTCTCTCTCTCCTCAGCTCAAAAGCTGCCAAACCAGCTGTTCCCCCGCAGTGTATCTCCTCCACGCACACCTGCTGTCCCATAACTTTGCTCTGCTGAGGGACAGGCTGCCCATTAATTAATGATTACTGCCAGGGGTTGCTGACCCTTCTGATTTCATTACAGTCAGAAACTCTCCGGCGCTTACTCTTTCATTCATATAAAGGCCAAGTGCTTTCAGAATCCTTTCATAAACCAATTGCCTACAGGCCAAAGTCAGAAAGGAATCTAATATAGCCACTAAGTGATCATTTTGTGGTCTGAAAGTCTGTGTTCAAAACAGACATAATTTTTTCCTGCCTGTGATAAGACCCCCTGTTAATACCAGGAATAGTGTTATCCCTATACAAGAGAAAAGCACAAAGGAATTTGACTTCTCGGGCATGATGACCTTCACACAGATTTACATATTGAGACTCATGGACTCTAATATTTTTTCCTATAGACAGTAGGGATGCAGCTATTGCATTGCTCTGTACATTTTAAAGAACTGGGGAATGCAAAATGTGGAATGGTATAGGGCAAAGCTGTGCCCAGAGCCATTGGAAAAGATGACCCCTGCAAGACCTTCATTGCAGCTTGCCTGACTTCTTGAGAGCACAGGGAATGAACCCATCTGCACAGCAGCCAGAGGCAACACTGTGCCTGGTGGATGAAGGGGGCGTGGCTTTAGCTGCCATGAAACAAGCCAATCCAATTGAAGATTTCACTTCAAAAGTTATTAGAGAGACCGGGTCCTTATTTGCTCCTTGTAAGATCTTGACTTTACATGTCCAGGTTGTCTGGCTTGTGCCATAGGGCTTCATTCAGAAAACCTGAGGTCAGAAAAGAAAATCAGGTCAGGAAAGAAGAAAATGACTCTACGCAAAGTATAGCTTTCCTCCGAATCCTCTGTATTCTTACCTTACTCTCCTGCTTTCTGGTGAAACATACAGTTAGGAAACATCCCATGTGCATAAACAAAGCTCAGAAAAAGGTGATCAATAAATCAAACTTCTGCTTCTTATGTTCAAAGATAGACAAGACTGTTGTTTTTACTTTCTTTGTTTTGCTTTGTTCCTTCCCAGATTCATGCATGTCAATTTGCATATACTGCCCCAAAACTGGCTTAGAGGGGCCTACAGAGATGGTTTCAAGGGTTAAAAGCAATTCAGGTTACATTCCCAGAACACACATGGCCCTTCACAGTTTCCTGTAACTCTAGTTCCAGGGAATCCGACACCCTCTTCCGGCCCCTGTGGGTACCACACATGCGTATGGTGCACAGACTTACATGCAGCCATAAGCTCCATACACATCAAAGAAAAAATAAATAAAAATTCAAAACCTGGACCAGAGACTCCTCCTTACTAAGTTATGTGGAGTTTGGCTTCATTATTTGGAAGAACAGCTGAAATTCTATAACATTTACAAAATAAAATTACTGGGAAGCTGAACATATTTGTCTATTCAATGCAATGCATGCATTACTGTGGGCATCCCAAAATATGGAAACATATAAAGTTCCAGGAGAACCGTAAATCCAGGGAGCCCCCTCTCCCATAGTATGAAGTGTCTAGGGGTGACCAGTCACCCTATTTATTCTTTTCTTTCCTCTGCTCCACATGAACTGTCGCAAACTTCATTTAACACTGGGCGTGCCAGAATTCTGACTGGTAAGACACAGGACCCCAACGTTGCCTGCAGCTGACCCTACTGGCCTCATTTCCAAGAAGTGCCTCCACGCAGGAGCCTGGGCAGGCAGGCTCAGGTCTTACAGTCGGCTTTCCCATTCACTGCTCCTGTTCCTGTGCTGTTCTTGTTGGCTTGGCACAAAGTATCTTTGTGACACATGTTCTTTTATTAAGTAACTGATGACCAGTTTGTTGCTGTGGTCTTGGAGATTTAAGATTCTCTTGTCCTGTTCAACAATTCTCTGTTTTCACCCAGAGAGCCAGGGTGTGTGTGTGTGTGTGTGTGTGTGTGTGTGTGTGTGTGTGTGTGTAGGGTTGTATGTGTTGGTAGCAAGATAGTGTGTCAACCAACAAACAGCTTTTGTTTATGCCAGCGTTGGGATTTTTAGCTTCTAAAATAATAACAAAAAATATCAGTTGTTATACATATGACACTTTGGACAGCTCACAAAATGACCAGAACATTGCATTCTTCACCTCACGAGGACACTGCATTTTTTCAGGTGCATGACATAGAGATCAGAGCACCTTAGATTTGAGCCCCACATCCTCCTACCATGGTGTGATACTTTTTAAGATATGAATGGATTTATTATATGATGACCATGGGTCATATGCCAGCTTCATGTCATCCAGTAAGGGATGGAGTCACCCTGGAGTCACCCTTCAAACCACTTATGGGTACAGTTTATTTGGGACTCGTATAGCCCAATATTTTCCATGATAGACAACCCAGGTGGCGGACACATACAGAAAGATCATATAAGGATACCAAAGAAACAAAAGCATACGAAGTTTTAACTTCTATTAACCTTGAAAATAAAACATTACTAATGGTTTGGTGGTTTTTTTTAATGTGCTAAAACATACACAGCAGTGTTCTGGCCACTCTTACGCATAATGCACTGGCATTCATAACGTGGCAGACCCAAGGCAGCTTTCTGTTTTCAGACCTTTGCATTGCCCTAAATAGAAGCTCCACATTCCTCTTTCTCCATTCACCTAGCCATGGTGGTGTCTAAACAGCTTTCTACCTCCATGACATTGCCTATTTTAGACACCTTATATAAGCAAACCAAGTGGTATTCATCCTCTTGTGTCCAATTTATTTCACTTAGCATAATGTTATCAAGGTTTATCCATGTTGCCTGGTGTATCAGAATTTCATTTTTATCTTAAGAGTGGTAGAATCTTCCATTACAAATACAAACCACATTTGTTTATCTACTCAGCTGTTGGTGGGCCTTTGGGAAGCTTCTATTTTGGGGGGCTATTGTAAACAATTCTATTATGGATACTGGTATTGAAGTATCTGTTTGAATCTCTGCTTTCAATATTTTTGGATCGATACTTAGAATTGAATTTGCTGGATCAATGGCGTGATTATCTCTTTTAAGAGCCATTAAACTGGCCCTACCATGACCATACTGTTTCCGATGCCTATCACTAATCTGTGAGTACTCTAATTTCTCTCTGTCCCCACCAGGACATATTTTCTGTTTCTATTCATTTTGTAAAGCAACCAGCCTAACAGAGGTGAAATAGCTCTCCCCGTGGTTTCGATTTTCACTTCCTGGTCCTTTGCAATGTTGAGCATCCTGAATTCATTGCTCACGCATTTATGTTCTGTGGAGAGATTTCTACTGAAGCCCTTTGCTTACTTTTTAGTTGGGTTGGTTTTCATATTCTGGATATCGATTCTTCGCCACTATATGATTTTGCAAATATTTTGTCCCTTTCCAAGAGCTGCTTTTTCAGTCTGTTGATGCACCATCTTTCACTGTGTAAAACTTGTTAATTTCAACAAAGTCCAATTTATCTACTTTTTTCTTTTGTTGCTGTGTACTAGCTTTTTTTTTTTTAAACAATGGTGTTTACCCACTGCATGTGTGATTGTGGTGTGTGGTGGATGCATGTGTGTGCTTGTGCGCACACATGCTGGAAGTCAAAGTTGAATGTCTTTCTCAACTGTTGACCCCCTTATTTTTTTGAGACAGGCTATCTCATTGAATGTGGACCTCATTGATTAAATTAGAGATGATGGTCTGCAAGCACAAGGGATCCTCCAGCTTCTCCCTTTCCAGTGCTCGAATTGCCAGGGCATGCTGGCCCATCTGTTTATTTGTTTGTTTGTTTGCTTAACTTACCATTGATGCTGGGGATCTTAACATAAATCTTCAAGCTTGTATGGCAAATACTTTACCTATAGAACCATCCCCTTGCCACATGTTGTAGCTTTTGTAGAGGGTATCTCATAGGAGGAGGAATTCCATCCTACATACGGGGTTCCCACCAGTGTGTCCATGTGATAGAGCATTCTCCACTCATCATAGGGGATTGACACCAGTGTTTCAGTGCGATAGATAGAGCACTCTCACTGTGTACCATGTAGAGCAATTCCATCCTTTTAAGTGGATTTTCTGATCCTGTTCTTTATATTTTTATTTTATATTTCTTACCTACAGAGGTACCAACATAAATCTTCACAGTTATCAAACAAATGACTGAGGGAATACCTTGTACAGAAAATTCAAAGGCAAAGTAAGGCAAATAGTATACCGTTACAGTGAGGATAAAAGGCTGTGAGAGTCAACTATTCAGCTCCCAGCTGTGACTGTCAGCTGCGTTACGAAGAGCTGACAAGGAGTCAGAAAAAATTCACAAATGTCAATGCAACTGTTTTAAAATGTGGGTTTGACTTTGCTGCTGTTAACACATCAGACTCGAGTGCTAGGAGATCAATAGTCAAAGATAATATGAAAACTCAAAAGTTATTTATGTTTGTGACAAAATTCGTTTAAATATTGCATACATAATATTTTAGTGTAGATTTATATTACATAATACACAGGTTGACATTTATAGCTCCAAAACTTATGGAAGAATGCATCTCGTGATTTTATTTGATGGAGATATTTTAAAAGTTAAGCATTCTAGTTCCCATAAAGATAAGCAAGCTTGTAGATATATTTGCCCTCTGCTTTGTGAGTAGGAAACTATCACATGACTGTGCATAGAGATTGTTTTCTCATTTAAAAAAACACACCAGCAACTTGACTTCAGTCTGTTTGGCAGGAGTTCCTCAGTGGATCACTGCAAAGGCAGCAGATGATTAGGGCACTTGGCTTTAGTACTTGTGAGAACAAGTGTACTCTCATCCCTCTGTGTTTATGTGGACTCTGAGTATACAAGGCTGAGTAATCCTTGCCGCAAATCAATTATAACCCTATGAGTCTAATTTGGTGCCATAAAAATATTGTAGCTGAGTTGAATGGAGAAAGCCACTCTGGGCTGGAGATATGCCAGTGGAAAGAGGAACTTCCTTAATAGCCAAACTGTAGATCACCAATCACCGTGAATCGCAGCACTGTTGTCCAGTTCTAAGGAAAGTCAGGGATGATCCCAGCCAATGAACTTTTTGGGTCCTGGTTGTCACCCTATTTGTGAGTGACCCTTCTGTCTGTCTGAGTGCCCAGTAGTACGTCCATGAAAGCCTACAGTGTGACAGGGGTAAGAATAATACATAGTGTTTTTTTGTTCTTTTACCGTTTACATGAGTACAACACGTTTTATATTGTGTGTGGATTTTTCTCTATCTGTATTGGTCTTGCCTTTAAAGCGTGCATATCCAACTGTCAATTCAACCTGTTTATGCAATAGTTAATGTTAAAACGAGGTGAGCATTTCTGGTCACACATTTGGTCTCATAACAAGGAAAGGCATTTATGAGAAACACTGAATTCTCGATGTAACTTTGGTTAGAAACTAAGGCATTTCTTTGTAATCCCGAAGGGCAGCAAGGCTTCAGAGCGTCAGGGGCTGCACCCTGCACACGTTTTGCTTCAGACAGCCAGAAGTTTAATACAGAAGGTGGCTCTCATTTTGTTTTTGCTCCGCGCCCCGCCCCGCGCCCCGCCCCCCCCCCCCCCTCCCCCACCGCAGAACCCACAAACCCAGCTCTGTGTCAGTCATGAAAGCAGGAAAGATCTCAATACACATAGTAACCCAAATCTTACAAGGACAGGAGGATGAGAGGAGACCTCATAGGATGCTTCTCTTTGGGGCCAGCTTTTAGAAGATGATCCATCCTGAAGACAGAATATATGTAGAGACGGGGAATAGAGATGAAAATGCAGCGGAGAAATGATCATCAAAGAAGCAAATATCTATCTGCCTCCAGCTGTGAGGGACGGCTAAGGGTGAGAAGCACGTGGGTATGACAAGCAGCCGACATGGGGCATTTGCACAGAAGAGTGAGCGACTCTCATGCTGATAAGGTGAGGTTAGAAGCTTAAGGAACTATATGTACTGGACCTGGGAACTCACACCGGTAGTAGGATGCTTCCTTAACATGGACCCTGCTAATCTGTCACAGTGGTAGCTCTACCTCTTCACAGCTCACTTTTCTGCCTCATTAAAAAAAAAAGATGTTATTTATGTAATATATATATATATATAATGTTCTATCTGCAGCACACCTGCATGCCAGAAGAGGGCATTAGAGGGTATAGATATTTGTGGTTCCTGGAAAATTGAACTGAGGACCTCTGGAAGAGCAGAGCCTCTCCAGACCCTCTGCCTCATTTTTAGTTGTTTCAAGTTTGGTGGCCTCTTAAGATGTTCTTCCTTGGCTTTTGATCTCTCTGTTAAGAATAATCTTGCTTCTTCTCTGAAAGTTAAAGTCAAAGCTTCTTTTGGGGGGGGGGAGTGTTAACTCTCTTAATACAGGGTTGTCTTCAGCACCGTCTTTATGAACCTGCCATTTCAGTTGACCATACCCATTTGACGGTTTCATGTCATGGAGGATTTCTACTTCAGTACCAGACTCTTAGGCCCTGACGAACTGGTGCATCTATAGTCTTTTCATTTTTTCCTCACTCCAAGACCCATGTTTGGCTTCACCTCTTTCTCTAGTCCAACACTAAATACCCCAGTTTCTTTGTTTATGCTTCAATGTCCCTGGCTCCTTTTTTTGTGTGTATGCTTATTCTGCATTTTTTTTAGCCTCCAGTCTCTGACTCCCTTGAATAATTAGGTTCCTGTCATCATAGAGACCTCTTCAGTAACAGGACTGGATAAAACACAAGTTCTTTGTGCTGACATAGCCTTTTGCCTGTACTCCTCAAGACCTCTAGCACTTCTTATAGCTTTGGCCACTTGTGACATTATCCAAAGATACAGTCTTTAAAAAATGTGACGCATCTAGGATTTTGGTTTCCACTTAGATAGGAAGAGATCATAACAGAGTGTCACTCCCACTCTTTAAATACAAATGTAGACAAGCTGAAAGCTCTTTATTTTTACATTTTTTTTTTTGAGCCAGAGAGCTATGGCTGGAGGGCAAATTATCTGTATGGACATAGGCAACAGGCTTGTTCTTGTTGGGTAAATGGGGATTCAAGCCTTTGTTTTCCTAGGACCAATGCAGCTAGGAGTCAATGAGAAAAATTTAATAATGAGTACAAGTGGGTAAAGACTGAATGTGGGATGTCAGTATGATACAGAGGCCCAGATGCACTGCACAGAAATAGAACAAGCTCATCTCCATTAGCCAGGTGCTCATGAAGAGACAAGATAGTAAGACTTCTGTGAAGTGTCCCTTGGGGTCTAATCCTTAAAGACAGGAAGGGCTGCTCCTATAAGAGGGACACAGAACTCTACAGGGATCTTCCTCTCCAATTATTCCTACAGAAGAAAAATCTTAATATGAAGGAGAAAGGGAAAGATGGCAGCCTACACTGTTGTCACAGTAAAAAGCTACCGTAGATAAGGAATAGAAACAAAAACCCTTCTATTCCTACTGAGGCATTGATGCCTGGCAAAGATGGATGCTTTGATAGGGCATGGTGGTGTGGAACGTCGTATCCACACAAAAGTTCTTAGTGCTTGCCTAAGACTATCCTAAAACCTCTCTCTCCCTAGCCCTCCAGCCAAAAATTATTGAGCAGCACAACATGGTAGAATATAGCTGAATTTCCAGAACCTGATCCATACCTGCCCTGAGGCACTGTAGGTGGAAAGGAGCAAGCATGGGGGGTGGGGGTGGGGGTCCGTCACTCTACCACTTTCCTCTCTATATCCAAAGTATAGCCAGCAGTATTCAAGTCTGTGATTCCCTGGGGTCAGCTATGGCATCAAGAGGCCTGGAGGCCGGGGCCAGTTCCTGAGCAGATTAATCCGGCCTCTTTCATTAATGGCTGGCATGATGATTTGTAGGAATATAAACATTTGCCATGGTTGTAATAGCTTCAAAATAAGTCTTACTTTCTACTCTGCACCGGTAATTGAATAGAGAACACTGGTATAAAATTCATTTAAATAATCATTTATTTCAACTTCAGTAATGGTGTATGTGAATGATACTTTTGATGGTGAACAGTGTTAGGCCAGAAAGGAAAAGAAAAATAAAACTAACACACTACCAATAGAGGAAATGACCACCAGGACTGTACTTGGACATGACATTGGTAGGGTAGGTCTCAGAAATAACCCACAAACCAACCAGGACCAAGCTATTAAAAGCTGTGCTCTAAGCTTGGCAGATGCTATTTTTAACCAGCCACAGTGCAAACAATCTATTTATTCCCATGCTGTAGACTGAACCAAGAACCTTGGACATGTTAGTACTCTACCACTGAGCTATAGGCTCAGGTACAAATAGGAAACATTGCAGGCTCTGTAGGTGACATGTGCTCTCTGTTGCCAATTCTTTGAACAGAAAAGTTGTAAGAACCTCCTAATGTAAAAACTACTGTCAGTGCATATGGCATTCCAAACTAGGAGGTGGCTGGATTTTACCCATGGGCAGGAGTCTAGTAACATGCTCTCTAATGGAGAAAGGGAGCAGCATGCTAGATCAGATGGGTAACTTTATCAGAGAAATTGATGCTGTAAGAAGCAAAAGTTGGCTCCACCAGATCACCGCCATCATGGACATGAGCCATGTACAGCACATCAAGCTGGCTAGGGTAACCAAAGTGCTAGGCAGGACTGGTTCACAGGGACAGTGCGGGTGGAATTTATGGATGACACCAGCTGCTTTATCATCTGAAATGTCAAAGGCCCTGTTTGAGAGGGTGATATACTCACTCTATTGGAGTCAGAAAGAGAGGCTCAGAGGTTGTGCTGACACTGCTGCTGGGTCCTGGATATCCACCACTTAACCCATGGGATGAGCTGCAACTGTTAAACAAATCACTTGTATTATTATTTTTTTAAAAGCAGCAAAAGTTGTTGTTATAGAGATTAGGATAGTAATAGGGATGGAGAAGGCCTTTGATTAGACATAACCAAATAAGAAAAGGATGAAGATTTTAAATAGAATTCAATAGGAATTATCATATGTAGAACACAGAGAAAAAAGACTAAACATACCCAAACAAAACACAAACAAACATCAGACTAAATCAAATCTTCCTACAGTGTTCAAGGCATGTGGAATACCGTCAATGTAATTGAAATGCCAGAAGAAGAAGAAGAAGAAGAAGAAGAAGAAGAAGAAGAAGAAGAAGAAGAAGAAGAAGAAGAAGAAAAAGAAGAGTAGAGTAGAAGGGAGGGGTGAGAGGAGGGGAGAGGAGCAGGGGCAAAGGGAAGTGAGGTAAGGTAATGTGAGGTGAGAGGAGTGGAGGAAAAACACCCAGAGAAACAGTGACTTAAGACTTCTCAAATTCCCTAATTGATACAAAACAGATGCAGGGAATTTATGATGTACCAAGCTGAATAAATGCAACAAATGTAAAAATATTTAAAAGCCCCCAGAAAGCAAAAATAAGTAAACAGAAAAAGAAAGCAAACCAAACGCTACACCTGGATTTAAAGTGCTGAAACCACAAAACAGCTTACTCAGTGCTGCCTATTGGTAAATTCTGAGGCAAGGATGCAGTATTTGTAACCACTGGCTGATGAGAAACGCACAGAGGGGTTTGGAGCAGCCCAGCCGTGGCGCTAAGAAGGGCAGGGGCACAATTGAAATCAATAGCCAGTCCATCCTGGGGTTCTCAAAATAGCTGGCACGGGTGTGTCAGCAGAGAGGCTGCCTGTTGTGTCTATCTAAATAAAACAAAATAAGATGGCCAGAGTCCAGACACAAGTGATGATGCGTCAAAAGTAGGGTTAAGGACCACAAGGTAATGAGGTAAGCATCCTTGGTCCACACTCTGTGTCATTCCCTTTTTGTTTATCCTAAAACAGAAAGGGGAGAGGGAAGATCAGGCAGCGGCGCCCCAGAGCTGAGGAATAAATCTCACCCAGTCATAACCAAGCCAGGTTCTGTTTCCTGGCGAGAAGCACACTCCCTGCCAGGATTCTGGGATCCCAAAGACGGAGCTTCTTTGATGTATGGTTAGTGGGCTTTTGACAGAGACCAGACTCCAATGCTATCCTGTCTCTAGCCCGGTGCAGGGCTAAACCTGCGCAGTCCTTGACAAGAATCCTTCTCAAATGGCTCTTGGGCAGTGTTAGCCAAGTCTGCCCCAAGGCATCAGAATCCCACAGAGAGCACAGCCCCACAGTGACGCAATCTTTCCCTGCCGGCTGATGGCACATGACTTGTGACTTGTTTTTCTCCATTTCCTTTCCCCATTCCCCATGGCAGCGACTTTAGCCCATCAATACCGTTTCGTTTATTACTCCACTGTATGCACTTCACACTGAGCAGAGACCAGGCTTCCTGATTCACAGGAATAGAGCCTGTTCAGATAACAGGTCTTCAGTGGTGCGTCTCCTTTTGTTCTGTTTACAAAAGCACGCTCCTTACTATTAACACCATCTTTGCGTAGACATGTTATTTCCTCCTTTCAGGAAGCTGTGGAAGCCTCGGAAAGGGTTCAAACTTGTGTCTAAGGAATTATTGAGCCCTCGCTCTTTTCTATTGCCCTATCCTTCCTCGAGAAGACAAAACCCAAACAGAAATTACTCCAAATCAAATCTCCATTTCGGATCTTCTCTATTCATCATTTAATAAAAAGAAAGAAACTATCTTTCAAAATCCCTTTGAATAGAAACTGAATCCCTATGCAAATATCTGATGTGGACGTGTTCTGAAGGCAGGCTTTAATGTGGGTGGAGACACGGGGTGGGGGGCAGGTAGTGTGGACAATGGGGGAGCTTACAGGAAAGCCCCAACACACAGAAGTGGAAAGAGAGAGAACCAGATTAAAAAAAAACAAAACAAAGAGCCGGGCGTGGTGGCACATGCCTTTAATCCCAGCACTCGGGAGGCAGAGGCAGGCGGATCGCTGTGAGTTCGAGGCCAGCCTGGTCTACAAAGTGAGTCCAGGATGGCCAAGGCTACACAGAGAAACCCTGTCTCGAAAAACTAAACCAAACCAAACCAAACCAAACAAAACCAAACCATGAATACCCAGCTTCATATTTGGCCCTGGCTGTGTGTAATTGACTGTTCAGGACTCTTGGGAGTGAGGTCTGGTCAGGTAGGACAGGGGGTGTGAGGAGGAGACCAATATTTAAAATATTGAGCAAAAACTGACTTAGTAAAATATGGAGAGGCTGCCTTGCCTTTTCTCCCTCCCTGGTCCCCTCCTTCCTTTCCTGCTTCCTTCCTCCAGGCTTTTTTCTTTTCTCCTCACTCTGAGGCAGGGTCTCACCTTGTTTCCAGGTTGGCTGAGAACTTGTGGCCTTCCTGCCCTGGCCTCCCAAGGGCTGAGACTATAAGCAGGTCAGGCCACGTCCAGCCTCTCAGTTGGTATATGAGCTGAAGTGTTGAGTGAGGTTTTACTGTAGCAACAAAACCAAACAGAATGTGCCTTGTGATTCATAGGCTTGCCCAGTGCCATCCGGGTTACTACATGGCCACTTGGCCGCTGTAGGAGCAGCACTGTTTTAAATTTAATAGTTTAAAAACATTTTCTCCAGAGTTTCAAGTAAGAAAAACAAAGTTTATTTAAGTGAACATTAAGTATTTGGTTTAGCAAATTAGTGTGTTCCAGAGTTAATTTAAAGATTTATATTTGTGTGTGTGTGTGTGTGTGTGTGTGTGTGTGTGTGTGAGAGTGTGTGTGGATATGTGCATATGAATGTTGGTGTCTGGGAAGGCCAGAGAGGGTGCATTTGCCCTGGAGCTGTAGTTACAGGTAATTGGAGCTACCCTAGGTCCTCTGCAAGAGCAGTAAGCACTCTTAATCTCAGGACCATCTCTCCAGGCCCAACCCAGAGCCACCCCCCCATCCCCCCCCCCCCCCCCCCCATCCCAGGAGTAGTCTAGTCTCACTCAGCTCTTCACTTACACTGCACAAACACTTACTAAAAGTAGAGCATTGGTTGTGTGTCCCTTGGATTTGTTTGTCAGGA